>NC_053160.1:123437089-123792089 GCF_016835505.1 Polypterus senegalus | reverse complement strand
TCGTGGAAGGCATGTTAGTGGGATTGAGGAGGTCTTGAAGTACTCCTCCCACCGACCCTAGCGTCGTGAGGTCAGCAGCGCACCATCCCACCATATCGGTGTTGACACTGCACTGCTTCCCCTCCTGAGGCGCGGACGGTGGACCAGAATCTCCTCGAAGCCGTCCAAAGTGGTTCTCCATGGCCTCTCAAACTCCTCCCATGCCCGAGTTTTGCCTCAGCAACAACGAAGCAGCGTTCGCTTGGCCTGCGGTACCTATCAGCTGCCTCCAGAGACCCACAGGACAAAAAGTCCTATAGGACTCCTTCTTCAGCTTGGCATCCCTCACGCCGGTGTCCACCAGCGGGTTGGGGATTGCCGCCACGCGAGGCACCGACCACCTTGCGGCCACAGCTCCGGTCAGCCGCCTCAACAATAGAGCACGGAACATGGCCCATTAGGACTCAATGTCCCCACCTCCCTCGGGGCGTGGTTGAAGTTCTGCGGAGGTGGGAGTTGAAGCTACTTCTGACAGGGGACTCTGCCAGCCGTTCCCAGCAGACCCTCACAAACGTTTGGGCCTACCAGGTCTGACGGCATCTTCCCCACCATGAAGCCAACTCACCACCAGGTGGTGATCAGTTGACAGCTCCGCCCCTCTCTTCACCCGAGTGTCCAAGACATATGGCGCAAGTCCGACGACACGACCACAAAGTCGATCATCGACCTGAGGCCTAGGGTGTCCTGGTGCCAAGTGCACATATGAACACCCTTATGCTTGAACATGGTGTTAGTTATGGACAATCCGTGACGAGCACAGAAGTCCAATAACAAAACACCGCTCGGGTTCAGATCGGGGGGGCCATTCCTCCCAATCACGCCCTTCCAGGTCTCACTGTCATTGCCCGTGAGCATTGAAGTCTCCCAGCAAAGCGAGGGAATCCCAGAAGGTATGCCCTCTAGCAACCCCTCAGAGACTCCAAAAGGGTGGATACTCCAAACTGCTGTTAGCGCGCGCCCAACAGTCAGGACCCTTCCCCCACCCGAAGGGAGGAGGCCACCCTCTAGTCCACGGGGTAAACCCCAATGCACAGGCTCCGTGGGGGCAATAAGTATGCCCACACCTGCTCGGCCTCTCACGAGGGCAACTCCAGAGTGGTAGAGAGTCCAGCCCCTCTCAAGGAGATTGGTTCCAGAGTCCAAGCTGTGCGTCGAGGTGAGTCCGACTATATCTAGCGGAACCTCTCGACCTCGGCGCACTAGCTCAGGCTCCTTCCCTTCAGAGAGGTGACATTCCACGTCCCAAGAGCCAGTTTCTGTAGCCGAGGATCAGACCGCCAAGGTCCCTTGACGCCACCACCAACTCACATATATATATATATATGTGTGTATATATATATATATGTATATATATATATATATATATATATATATGTATATATGTGTATATATATATATATATATATATATGTATGTATATATATATATATATATATATATATATATATACATATATACACATATATATATATAAATATGTATATATATATATATATATGTGTATATGTGTATATATGTATATGTATATATATATATATATATGTATATATATATATATATGTATATATATATATATATATATGTATATATATATATATATGTGTATATATATATATATATATATATATATATATATATATATATATATATATATATATATATATGTGTATATATATATATATATATATATATATATATATATATATATATATATATATATGTATATATGTATATATATATATATATATGTATATATATATATATATATATGTATGTATATATATATATATATATATATGTGTATATATATATATATGTGTATATATATATATATATGTGTATATATATATATATATATATATATATATATATATATATATGTGTATATATATATATATGTGTATATATATATATATATATATGCGTATATATATATGTGTGTATATATATATATATGTGTATATATATACTAGAAAATACCAGGCTTTCAAGAGCGGAGAAGTAGTGTGTTAAAGAAGCAATGAAAAGAAAAGGAAACATTTTGAAAATAACGTAACCTGATTGTCAATGTAATTGTTTTGTCACTGTTGTGAGTGATGAGTGTTGTTGTCATGTATATATATATATATATATATATATATATATATATATACACACACACACATAAACATATATATATATATATATATATATATATATATATACATATCTATACATATACACATATATATATATACAAATACATATATATATATATACACATACACACACACACATATATAAACATATATATACATATACATACATATCTACATATATACACACACAGCTATTTTGTATCAGTGCAATACGCTGTTTGTTAAAACGGTTGACTCCCGCTCTTACGCAATAACAAATCAAATCATTCAGTTGTCTTTGCTCATATGTCATTTTAGAGCTGGACGCCTGGCATCTTTTTGGCCACAAGTTCGTTTCTGTTTGGTGTGAGGTTCTGTGTTGTGGAGATTCTCAGGATGGATTGCAGGTGCTCATCAGTGAGGCGACTCCTGTGTGCTGTTTTGTTAGTCTTTATCACTGAGAAGAGCTTCTCACACAGATATGTGCTACCAAACATGCACAACGCTCGAGCCCCATGTAGACGGACTTTTTGTTCTTCAAAGTCACCAAAGCGCCGGCAAACTCAGTGCGCAATAACTCTAGCTTCGCAATAACTTGCAGCATCATAAGGTAGACTTGATTAACGCGGTTAGTGTTCGGCAAGGCAGCTGAAGCGCTGCATTATGGGATCTGTAGCTTATTGTGTTACCAGCGCTTCATATACCCGGGCTTTAATAACAATAATACAGTATATAAAATGATCTCGCGCTTGAGTTTGACACATATGGACTAAATAGAACTTGAAAAGATATATTTTTTCAAATGTGATCGCAATTCAGATAGAGTTGACGCAAGACTACAGCCTGCATGCCTCAATTATTCATCCTCCCTCGCCTTACTTTTTACCGCTCATCTAATGAATACACTGAGTATGGCTTTACCAAAACAATCATTGATGGCTAATAAAGTATCCATTATTCGAGTATGTAGATCGGGTTATATATATATATACATATATATATATACCCGCGATCGCAGCGAGAAGTAGTGTGTTAAAAAGGTAGAAAAGAAAAGGGAACATTTTAAAAATAACGTAACATTACTGTCAATATACAGTATTTGTTTTGTGAGTGTTACTGAGTGTTGCGGTCATCAAGGATTTGATTATCATTATTTCTTTCAATCAGGCTCGATTTGTAGGATGTGTTGTGTTCAAGTTACATTCCGCGGTTTGTCAATCGCTGTAAAGATGACAGGTTTCATTCATCGATTCGCTTCTTACTGCATCAATAAACAGCTCGCCTTCTTCTTTATCTGAGACCTGACACACTGCATGCACGGGTTTTTTACACTGTCTTCCTTTAGCGGACATTGACTTTTCCACCGTGTGCTTTGTTTCCGCAGTAGTTGGATTTATGAATATGCTTGTATGTATGAGACGCTTCATATTTTTGCTGCCTTTTCAATTGTGTAATTCGGTTTTGTTCAGCACTCTTTGGAACTGTTGCCTTTATCTGTGCACTGCGCCAGTTCACGTGAGCCACTCGGTGTACATGCATCGAAGGTTCCCAGCTGTGCTGGTGCCATCTCCTGCTCTGTCCATGGCTGTATTTAATGTTACCTTAGTCCTGGCACTTAAAACTTTCTCTCGCAGTTTCGCTGAGTTTGTGTCAAACACTACCCTGACCATCTCATCTTCCTCTCCATAAGCACAGTCCTTCACCCGTGAATATTTACCCGTGGCAGTTTGCTATTGGATTGCCGCTGACGGCGGCCTTATATGGGCAGGCACTAAATTACAAACGCCAGCGGCAGCCTGTCTATGAACTTAATTTAAAGTGTAGGTTTACATCGTGCTTTGTTTCCGAAGTAGCAGAACTCATGAATATGGTTGTATATGTCACTCGCTCGCTTCTTATTGTTTCGCTGCCTTCTCAATTATATAATGCATGTTTTCTTGAGCGCTTTTTTGAGGTCTTCCTGGTTTTCTACTGCGTAATTACGGGAGGCGTGATGATGTCATACGAAACTCCGTCCCCCACGGCTTTCGAGCTCAACTCCATTACAGTAAATGGAGAAAAATAGCTTCTAGTTATGACCATTATGCATAGAATTTCGAAATGAAACCTCCCCAACTTTTGTAAGGAAGCTGTAAGGAATGAACCTGCCAAATTTCAGCCTTCTACCTACACGGCAAGTTGGAGAATTAGTGATGAGACAGTCAGTCAGTCAGTCAGTCAGTGAGGGCTTTGCCTTTTATTAGTATAGATATATATTGGCGTGGCGGCCCTGTGCAGGTGCACAGTTTGCACATGCCTAAAACCGCCCCCGCTGCTGCTGCCTATCACTTCAGTTGTGACGTTGCGGCTCATTAACTTTGGTCAAGGGTCGTGGCTATACTAGCAGATGACGTTTCCGGTACCGTAATGCCATGGGAAAATGCGCTTTTGTCAGAAGGCAGAAGAAAATTCAATAAGTAACACCGAAGATGCAGAATGATTCAATCACAAACGATAGTAATCATTTTGTACAAGTTCAGTGCTAACTAGGATCTGTCATGCGGGCCGCACAGGTTTCTGTGGGGGGCCTCATGTTTGACATGCCTGGTCTAGAGGCTGTTATATTTGCAAAAGGAGGTTCAACTAAGTGTTGATGTAATATCTCTGTTGGGGTGCCCAAATGTACGTCTAGTGCAACTGCGTTCTTATGTGTGAGTGGACGTTTCTTGCAGGAAGGGCTTTTCTCTTTCTCCGATGTAGAACCCTCATCGTCATCAGAGTTCATCTCTGTTATAGCACATGTTTATTCGAAAACTAACAGTTTGAGATCAGGGGGAGCGTGAACGTGACTGGGAGAATAAAAGTGAATAATAAAACAAAACGTTAACTTTTACAAGTACCATAAATTTACCAAAAAGTTAATGCATGAAGGACCCGGGATTGAACCCGTTTTCTTTGTATAGCTGGAGTGAAATATTTGGCCAAAACTGGTCCTACCTTAGTAACCCTTAAACTGCCACATAATTGGGAGGTTAATGCACTCCTGGGTGCCAAATACTTTTTTGCTGCACCTTTTAAGGAAACGCACAATTCACCAAGAAAATGTGAAATTTTAAGGGAACACATTTTTTTCATGCAAAGAGCATCACACTTACTACAACACTGGTCGTTTTACACACTGCCGATGAACTGTAAAACTGTAAAAATCTACTGCAACAATGTATTATTATATGTATAAAATGCAACTGACGCTATTAATGAAATTCAATAAATCATCAAGCCAACTGCGCTTGAACTGGCTGCATGCAGCACAGAGAGGACAACGTTGATGCTTGTAGGCTAGTCTAGTACAGCAGCTGAATCGCATGCGCAGTGATGCTGTTTCGCAAGGGGGTGGCAGTGGTCATGAGCTGACTGCTCAACAAATGTACAGCACTGACTGATCAGCTCTGGTGTGCTGGCAAATTGCACTGGGAGCTAACTATAGCCGGTTGCGGTGTTCAACGAATGTACGTCGCCGAATATACTCTGCTCTGGCATGCTGGCAAATTGCATTGGGAAACGACTATAGCTGGTTGCATCAGTTTAAGGGTTAAGTGAGTATCCTGTAATCATGGTATTTAGACCTGTTAGTTTACCATAGCTGAAGTAAAAAATTTGGGCACACCTCTCTCTTTGCAACTGAAACTGATCCTTACTTAGTAAGTCTGTCTCCTGTAAAAATACTCGTACTATGTTGGCATTTAAACTAGTTAAGTGCGAGAGTACAGTAAGACCCCATTTAATGCTGTTTTAGTATTACGCATTTTTTTTTTCGAATTCTAATTTTTCATTGATTCACTTTGTAGTCACATAAAAGCACAGATTTCGGCGAAAATGTCGGTTTTTGCCACAATCGCACAACTTGATTAGATACTCGCATGCAGTCTCACAGTGCGTTTCATATCAGTGCAGTACAGTACGACATATGCCTGCAGCGTTATTCATCAACGTTATTGCGTAAGGATATAAACATAACATTTTATTTTACTGTAATAAATAACAATTATCTTTTTTTAGTTTTACAATGAGTCGTTGCAAAGAAAAAGAAAGTAAAGTAACAAGAAAAAGCATTTCACTGGAAATTAAAATGTAGTTGCTCAGACGATTAGATGCAGATAAATGCCAAATTAGCGTTTCTGAAGATGAGGAACAAAAGGAACTTTCAATAGATTTTCTAAAAAAAAGTTTAGCCACTATTATGGAAATTATGGATCAGTTTATACAAAACAATCCAAATTTTACTAGAAGTTCAAAGGCAAAACGAAGTGTCATTGATGCAATGTCTTGCTATCAACATATATGCTACTTATTACCAGACTAAATATCCAATATCCACTCTGAATATGTCAATTTTGATCAACTGCTAAGCCCACTATCAAGCAGGAGTAATCGAATCCATAAACACCCAAAGACAGAAGCAGGAGTATAATAATGTGCATCGGAAAGATGGATTGATGGTTTATAGGAGATCATCACAAGGGAAACGGAACTCGCAATGACAATCCAAATTCTTCAAAACTTACAGTATACTATAATTTATTATTGTATAGGCAGCTAATCATGATAAGTAATTTTATAAAAAGTTTTAACTGACTTCTTGAAATTTTTTTTTTCAGGGTTTGGATTAATCAAAGGACATAACAAGACAATGGGACAGTTACTCAGTATGACGCTTTTGTCAACAACGGACTGCCGAAAATTGGAGGCACTTGAGGACCCCCTAGAAATTCTACGGATTCTTGTTGATATGGTGAGCACTCCATTTACAGCCAAGTTCTTATTATAAATTTAATTCATAACATACTGTATAATTTCAAATAATGATTCAATCTGCAGTTGTGTTACCTGTTAAAACAAATGGGTTAGACAAAAATATGTGGTATTTTTACATGAGCATGATGGAACAATGAAGAATTTCTTCTTTTTTTTTTTAAATCTATAAATATAATTCACTAAGGGCACGCAAGACAGAGCGCCTCGCCCGTCATCTCACAGAGCCCCACCCGCCAACTGTAAGGCCATGGGATACGCACGACAGGGCCTGGCCTGATAAGTTTATGAACGCTAATATTACAGTGCTGTTAATCACACGAGTCATCACACAGCACTTTATGTGACAGTTATGAAAGCCTTATTTATATAGCGCCTTTCACAGATTATGCGGCGTATGCTATGCCGCGGGTTGGCTAGTATGTAATATTTAGCATCTATAAAATAATTTATTTAGACTAGATTATTTTTGCAAAGTTGTGTTCTCTGTGTCTTTCAATATATTGTTATGACAGGATTCTGTTTAAAATAAATGCTAAAATAAAAATAATTTCCTACAATAGGAAATTCATTTGATCACTTGTATTTCAAGATTTCAGCCAAAATAACAGTCAGTAAGAGACTAAGGAAAATATACAAGTGAGGATTTTTTTTGGGAAAAGTGCTCGTTAATTTAATAAGATTCATTTTGATGTGCAGTAGTTGGCCTATCACAGTTCTTGTTTGACCAACTCTTTTCCATTAAACTTCATAATTTCTATAAATGCAAATGATTTATTATGTTTTTCTTTTTACATACTACTGAAGAATTCTATCTTTTTTTTGGTAATCACTTTTTCTAATAGCAATAAAACATTTACTATGAATTATGCACGTAATTATGATAAAAATTGGATGACAGCATAAAAAGTAATAGCTACTATAGTAAAAAAAAAATGTAAATATATCTGCTTATTAACGCAAATATCTAATCGACCAATCACATGGATGGTGAAGAAAGTTGATTTAAGTGACTTTTAAAATGGCTTGGTTGTTGGTTTAAGATGGGCTGGTTTGAATATTTCAAACTACTGATCTACTGGGATTTTCATATGCAACCATCTCTAGGGTTTACATGGAATGGTTCAAAAAAGGTAAAATATCCAGTGAGCAACCAGATCTCTGGGTGGAAAATACCTTATTGATGCCAGAAGTCATTGGAGAATGGCCAAATTGGTTCAAACTAATAGAAAGGCAACAGAAACTCAAAAAACCACTTGTTACAACCAAGGTATGCAGGAGAGCATGTTAGAATGTATAACACGTCGAATCTTGAACAACAGATGGGCTACAGCTAAGAGAGACCACAGCTAAGCACGGGCAACTAAGGCTATAGTTTGCATGGGCTCACCAAAATTGCACAGTAGAAGATTGGAAAATGTTGCCTGCTCTGATGGATCTCGATTTCTGCTTTGACATTCGGATGGTAGGGTCAGAAATTGGAGACAACAACATGAAAGCATGGATCCATCCAGCCTTATATCAATGGTTCAGGCTGGTGGTTGTGGTGTAATGATGTGGAGGATATTTTCATGGCACACTTTGGGCCCCTTAGCACCAGTTGAGCATTGTTTAAATTCCACAGCCTACCTAAGTATTGTTGTTGATCATATCCATCCCTGTATATCTGCAGTTTACCTATCTTCTGATGGACACCATCATAGAAAAACTGAAAAAGTAAGTAAAGAAAAGTAGGGGTTAATAATGGTTGCAAATCGATAAAGAATATGATTATTATCTGTGTGTGTGTATCTGTTAGAAGAAGAAATAAAAGGCAGCTTTTAAAAAGCCATATTAAAAATTGGGGGTTTTAAAAGTTGTTTTTTTTTTGTTTTTTTTTTATATATAAATATTCCACAATATTTGTGTGGCTTTTGGTGAAATATTCCAGATTTTTTGTGCATAGCAGCAAAAGCCTTTCTCACCACCTCTTTTCTGCTTAGCTCTTGAAATAATAAGCAAACAACTATTAGAAGATCTAAGGTTAAGACTGGAGATGGAGCACTTCCAAATACAGGAAGGAGCCAGATTATTGAGAACTTTGTACACCATAATAGTATTTTAAGATCAATTCTATAGGACATGGGTAAACAATGTAATGATGCTACAATTGGTGAGATATGCTGAAATTTTCCTGTTCAGATTCTTGTCGCTGCATTTGTAACTAATTGCAATGAATTGGTGTAGTTATTAGGTCGTCTAGTTAGGAGTGCATTACAGTGATGTAGTTGACTAAAACAAGGATAAGTTAATTTCTCAGCATCTTTCAATGTTATTAGAAGTTCTAACTTTTGCAATGTTCCTTAAATGTCAAAAATGCAGTCCTAGTAAAATGTTTGTGTTTAAAGTTTAGGTCAGAGTTCATGATTACACCTTAATTCTTTATTTCGACCTTGATTTTTAATGATAAAGTTTACAGTTTATTCCTAAGATCTTCCCTATTTCTGTTTTCTTCACTATATCCATTTTTCCCAACCACGAAGATTTCTGTTTTTTCCTTATTTAACAGGGGAAAATTACTTCTCATTCATTCAGAAATGCATGTAAGACTGGATTAGAGGGCCCAGAGTGTCAGGGTCATCAGATACTATAGATAAGTAAAGTGGAATGTCATTTGCTTAACTGCAATAGTTCCCCTTGTGTTTTGATATATTTTGGCCTAATGGGAGTGTAAAGATTGATAATAACAGTGGACCCAGAATAGATCCTGGTACGCCATATGCAGTATCCTGGATTCCCCCCAAACTACAATCACCACAACTAGCAAAGAATTTTCTACCTGTTAAATAAGACTGAAACCAAATTAAGACATTACTAGAGAGACCCACCCATTAACGAATGTCCATCCATCCATCCATCCTCTTCCACTTATCCGAGGTCGGGTCGCGAGGGCAGTAGCTTGAGCAGAGATGCCCAGACTTCCCTCTCCCCGGCCACTTCTTCTAGCTCTTCCGGGGGAATCCTGAGGCATTCCCAGTGTGTCCTGTGTCTTCCCCGGGGCCTCCTCCTGGTTGGACGTGCCCGGAACACCTCACCAGGGAGGAGTCCAGGAGGCATCCTGATCAGATGCCTGAGCCACCTCATCTGACTCCTCTCGATGCGGAGGAGCAGCGACTCTACTCTGAGCCCCTCCCGGATGACTGAGCTTCTAACCCTATCTTTAAGGGAAAGCCCAGACACCCTGGGGAGAAAACTCGTTTCAACCGCTTGTATTCGCGATCTTATTCTTTCGGTCACTACCCATAGCTCATGACCATAGGTGAGGGTAGGAATGTAGATCGACTGGTAAATTGAGAGCTTTGCCTTACGGCTCAGCTCCTTTTTCACCACAACAGACAGATGCAGAGCCCGCATCACTGCGGACACCGCACTGATCCTCCTGTTGATCTCATGCGCCATTCTTCCCTCACTTGTGAACAAGACCCCGAGATACTTGAACTCCTCCACTTGGGGCAGGATCTCACTCCCAACCCTGAGAGGGCACTCCACCCTTTTCCAGTTGAGGACCATGGTCTCGGATTTGGAGGTGCTGATGATTAGAAATGATTGTCAAATGATTACATCTTACCTGAAGAAGGTGCCTGAGTTGCCTCGAAAGCTTGCATATTGTAATCTTTCTAGGTAGCCAATTAAAGGTGTCATTTTGCTTGGCTTTTCTCTACATTCATAATGGCTAACACGGTACAACACCCTAGTACTACTTTATTATCATTAATATTTTAGAAAACAGAACTGACAATCAACATGGATGGGCTTTGTTGTATTCAGTTACAGTATATGTGCTTTCACCATATCCTAGTGAACTGTTGATTTCGTTTTCCTCCATTTTTATGCTCAGGCTTGTGGCATTTTGTCTTATGATAATATGTGTTTTCCAAGTTTTTTTTAGTGTTGGAGGGTTTCTTAACATTTCTTTTAAGGACTACTATGTCTGTCAATTCTTTAGTTTACAGAATATTTTTTTCAGTTTATGAAATATGTTTTTCATTTTATGGTGTAAGCGTTTCAGTTTGTGGTGTACACATTTTCAGTATATAATTTGTATGTCACTACAAAATGTAGTACAAACACTGTATGTGTTTCTGGGTACAGTAAAGGCCAAAAGTTTGGACACACCTCCTCATTCAATGTGTTTTCTTTATTTCCATGCCCATTTACAGCACTCCATCACTCTCCTTCTTGGTCAAATAGCCGTTACACAGCCTGGAGGTGTGTTTGGGGTCATTGTCCTGTTGAAAAATAAATGATTGTCCAACTAACCTGACTTCTGCACAACACAACTGCTGGTCCCAACCCCATTGATAAAGCAAGAAATTCCACTAAATAACCCTGATAAGACACACCTGTGAAGTGAAAACCATTTCAGGTGACTACCTGTTGAAGCTCATCGAGAGAATGCCAAGAGTGTGCAAAGCAGTAATCAGAGCAAAGGGAGGCTATTTTGAAGAAACTAGAATATAAAACATGTTTTCAGTTATTTCACCTTTTTTGTTAAGTACATAACTCTACATGTGTTCTTACATAGTTTTGATGCCTTCAGTGAGAATCTACCAATGTAAATGGTCATGAAAATAAAGAAAACACATTGAATGAGGAGGTGTGTCCAAACTTTTGGCCTGTACTGTATGTGTTTTACTGTCAGAGAACATGTACAGTTAAGAATGATTTATGTCTCAAATGACATCTTATAGTGTTGAAGAAGAGATCTGGCAGTCCACCAGTGTTGTCATCCTTGAGATAAAAGTTCAAAATTTAGTTGCAGGGGGTGACACTAAAGCTGAGGAAGCTTCATGATCACCAGCTTAAGGTCTCTGATAAACTTAGCATGTGTAATATGTTGATAAAACCAGAGAAAAGAAAATGGGCAGTTTAAATGTCGACTATAAATAAAAATATTTGGTATTATTGAAGTTAATGTTTTAATACTGATGTAATGACTTTTCTGAAAATTAACGTGTGATTACTGTTTTTCCTTCCACCAAAAATACTGTATTTATGACACATTTTGCTGTTTTCTTTACAAATTTTTCTTCCTTGCCCCTTGTTACAGACAGGAAAAAGACTCATAATTTATATCTTGAGACATATGTCCCTTTTTTCTTGTATTAAAAATGTTACAGAGATTTTTTTATTTTTTTTTCCTTTTCAGCTCAATGACAAGGAAGAAGCCTTAGCTCACCAGCGGAAGGTTAGTTATATGTTGGCTCGTAATGCTCAAGAGCTTGAAAAGGATATCACACAACTAAGAAGTGTACATCTGCCAGGGGGTTGTGGTTCTTTGCTGCATATTCCCATATTACAGCAAAAACAAGAGTCTCCCTCCAAGGAAGCTAATGCTCAGTATTTTCCCTATTTGTCCTCTGACTGCATAAAGTGTGATCCATCTTCTAATTCTGAAGAAACTGACATAGCAGTTCCAGAAAAAGAGAAAACAGATATAATTTCAACAACATCCTCTATTGCAAATACAGACAGCAGTCTGCAAACACTTATAAAAGAGGCAATCAACACAGAACCGGAAGAACTCCTCAGAAGCAACTCCTCTTAGGTGTTTGCAGGTTTTCACAGAGATTTTGTCTGGCCACGTGGATTTACTAAATGGATTAAGCATACAGGAATGCATCCAGCAGAAAATTACGTCACTCTTATTATTGTTAAGATTATTATTATTGTTGTTATTGGTTTTTCCCCCTCTAGTTACTGGTGTATTAACTGCGATGAATTGTTAAAGACGTATTCTTATTCCACATCTCTCTCGGTAACACTAAGTGTTTAACATTTTGTTGTACAAATAGTTTTATTTTCTGTCCTTGCTCTTTTACCCTTTGTTTAGTTACACTAGCTGATATTAATGTAAATGTTGCTTCTGTGCTACTTTGACCAAAGTCTGATTATTTATTCAATAAATTGACAACGTACACAGAGTGTGCATCCATTACTCCAATGAAGAATGAAACACTTGAAAATGTTGTCATTGTATACTTTCTTTTACTTTTTGATATCTTAACTACTTTTTAATGTGTAAAGATTTTGTTTATAACATACTAAGCAGAGCACTGCTATTTCTGTAATATATAAAGTATTTTTAAAAGTAAATCATTATGGTTTGAAGTGACTTGACAGTACTAACTGACCAGATCCATTACGTCAGTATTTTGGGTTTTTTTTTTTGTGTAGTAGATGGCTCAGATTTCATTTTGGTGTTCTTATGGATTTGTTCGTATCAACAGCTATGATTATTTTTTTGGTCTGATGTTAATGAAACAATGTAATATAGTGCCTTATGTATTTCTACACGCAATGATGAGATTGTTGCATCTTTACATGCTAGTCTGTTTCGAGCTGTAAGAAGTTTGGAGATGCTGCTTTTTAAAAGGCATAAGGCTTTCTGCCTATTTTACTGTACAGTCTGACTGCAGGGCTTTTCTTAGTTCACTTCATCCACTTATTGTAGAGTACTGTATGTCACCAACAAAACAAACTAGAATGAAAATGACACAAGCTGCTACTATTCATAAGTAATTTACCAGCATTTCACACGCTGTTAATATGCTATGCTGCACGGAGATGAATAACCACTTTATTAATACTTTATAAGCATAATTAACACCAAACGACGTTAAGGTATTGTTACATAAGACTAAAAGAGTAATAGATTTATTTCTACTGTACCTAAGCTGAAGTGTTACTGTAAAAAAAAAAAAAGCACCATGAAAGAAAATGAAAAGCTTAATTGTTTTACCATCTTAATACTAACCACTACCCCATATAAAATTCATTTTTAGTTTTTATTCTTCTAAAGATAAGTATTATATTATTCATCCTGGGAGGGCAGTAAATGAATGTAAAAAATACCCTACAGTGAACAACTCATTAAGTTTTACTAAGTAGAGAACTTCTGCAATCCGTTCCATATCATAGTTCAACCAGCCTGTTTTCACAATACTGTAATCTTTAGCACACAATGTTCTTGACTGTCTAAAAGACTTCATCCTGAGCAAATACTACAAATCAACTTTTTTGTTACTCTGTATAATTCGCTACTGTTATTTATGGAGATCCATCTGAAAATGATTTAGGGCATCAATACGCACGGACACTGGTGTAAGTACTGGGTTGTCATTTCTGACCTGCTTTATAAGATAGATAGATAGATAGATACTTTATTAATCCCCAAAGGGAAATTCATATACACGAGCAGCAGCATACTGACAAAAAAACAATATTAAAGAGTGATAACAATGCAGGTTAAACAGACAATAACTTTGTATAATAATGTTAACGTTTACCCCCCAGTCGCATAGTGTGGTGGAGGAACAACCTCCTCAGTCTGTCAGTGGAGCTGCTCCTCTGTCTGGAGATGAAACTGAGGGTTCAGCCAGTTACCAGCCAAAATGGACAGATACAATAAATGAATCACGGACTGACCCAGGCGACTGAGACACAGTATTTACCAGTTACATCTTGGATGACTTGTGCCTCAATAGAGTGTTACCTGCAAAAAGGAATGTTATCTTTGTTATGCGTCCTTATTGTAATATATGAGTGCAAAAAAGTCCTCGTATAACCCCCTAAAGTTATTGTAGCAGAACCGGACCCTGCTTTTCAATCAATTTCAGCACAGCGGGCATAACAACATATTGTCTGAGATACTCCTGATCAAACAGACCAAAAAAAAAACAAAAAAAGAGAAATTCTTCACTACAAACATGTAGAATCAGCCTTCTTAAAAGGGAACTAAAATACAGTCTGCACATCATATTTATCACTTTTGAAGTACATTAAGAAGTCAAACAAAATGACACCTTTTATTGGCCGACTGAACAGATTACAATATGCAAGCTTTCGAGGCAACTCGGGCCCCTTCATCAGGGAAGATGTTGCTTTGAAATCTTGCATATCGTAATCTGTTCAATTAGCCAATAAAAGGTGTCCTTTTGCTTGACGTCTTATTGCATCCATATGGCCAGTGCAGGATTTACGTATAAGCTACACAAGCTATAGCTTGGGGCCCCCAAAACAAATCATATTTGGCACTTACATAGAATATCTGGACTTACTGTATAAAGGGCCCCATGTCTCAAATAACTTAGGGCCTTATCAAGTCTAAATCGGCCCTGCATATGGCTACCATGGTACAATACCCTATCACTTTTGAGGCATGTTTGTCACGTCAACACTCATAATAACAGCTCAGTGACAATAAATAATGATATAAGTGAGTCGCTGTTTACCTGCTTTGAGTGCGTTTCCCAGGTCATCCAAAATGTTGTGCACGCATGGGACTGAGTTGCCGTTGATGTACACACATTCCCCCCATCAAGAATTTAATTTATAAATACCAATGTTTACATGGGAATTTCAAGCTTCTTTTTGTGCACAGACAGCCTTTATAAACGAAGCCACTGGACTGTCAGTGTAGTCAACAGCATGAGGTAAAAGAAAGAGGACACGAGCAAAAAAGCCAAACACCAGTTCTAACAGGTAGTTGGGATGATCTGGCATTGCAGTAGCAAGGATTTAATTGTGCCTCAATGTATTTAAAGCTTTACTTTTTTATTATGCAATTTTTGTGCAATGACAAAATATAAATGTTGCATATTCAGAGAGATTGTTCTAATATTAGCATAACAAAAACCTTTTCATTGAGAATTTTACTAAAGTAAATAATAGGCAGAATTATTTACAAATAGCTCTCAGCTTTTGAAAATACTCATCAATTTATCCTTTTTGGTTTTGTTTTTATCTTTTTACATCTGCTGGAAAATATGAAAAAGTAAAACTTGGGTGGTTTTTAAGAAACTCCCTATACATTCTGTCTGGTATCTCATAGAGATCACGTTAGAATAAGGATACTAAACTGGCATGGTGTGAGTGTGCCCCCGAGGAGGACTTTTGCCCCATCTAGGGTGGGTTACAGTCTGACCTTGGAAGGCCAGTGCTACTCTGGTTACATTCAATAACCTGTACTTATATGACGCCTCACGCCTGAACAAACTAGTGAGGAAGGCAGGCTCTATTGTAGGCACGGAGCTGGACAGTTTGACATCCATGGCAGAGCAACGGGCACTGAGCAGGCTCCTGTCAGTCATGGAGAATCCAACGCATCCACTGAACAGGATCATCTCCAGACAGAGGAGCAGCTTCAGTGACAGACTGAGGAAATCATTCCTCCCCGACACTATGCGACTGGGGGGTAAACGTTAACATAATACAAAGGTATTGACTGTTTTACCTGCATTTTTATCACTCTTTAACTTAATATTGTTTTTTTTATCAGTATGCTGCTTCTGGTGTATGTGAATTTCCCCTCGGGATTAATAAAGTATCTATCTATCTATCTATCTATCTATCTATCTATCTATCTATCTATCTATCTAAACAGCAATCATTTTTATTACATGTGCTAAGTGATAGCAACTTCCAGCTCAGATGCTGCTGCCTTTACACCTTTACCAGACCCCCAAGGTGTAGAGAGGCGCTGTTAGTTGCAGAACATAACCAGATACTCTTGAATGCAGGTGGTGAGGTCTTGAAACGTGAGGAGGTGCGAGACTGCTGTACCAACCAATAAAGTTCTGCAGCATCGTGATTGCATATGAATGAGGTTGATATACATACTCCATACATGGATGTTGCAGGTGCATTCAGATACGCATATTTACAAGGTTTTTGTGATTTATAAATTGTAAATTCCCAAAATTGTGCATATGCCCTTTTTTGCCATACACATTGTCCCATTTTTCTGGCATGCACATTTTTTCACACTCATATCAACTCACAATATTGTGAATGATGTCTGTGGCTATAACCATTAACTTTAGGATTTCTTAGACATTACTGAACAATTTTAGAGAAAAGGCCATTATAAAAAAAAAAGTGGCAATCTTGTTTCAGTTTGCTGGGAAGTTACATTGAGCCTACAGGGAAAGTTCAGTTGTCAAAGGTGCCAAGTATAGTCTGCTTTTGATGGGGACTCATTTAATGGTTGCACAGGAGAAGGATTTGGATGTGGCACAACCTTATGCCCGCTTTTTTCCGTTGCCCTCAGATGGATAGACCACAACCTGGATGAATACCCATGAATTCACTCTCAACTCTTTCTGTTATATCTCTTCCAGTTCTTAAAAGCTCGCCTCAAAAGTAAAATGAGTTCAGTTGAAGGCCAACCTTAAAAGAAGGTGCACCAGTATAACATTTTTTCTGTCCTTCTTTTGACCCATCAGAGTGGTTGCAGATAAAAGTCAACATAAAGGGGTATAAAGAAGATGAGTGTGGACAAAAGTCAGAATCATCGAGTAGAAAGCTAAATGTCTTGTTTGATTGTATATGCTTGATTGCAGCAAAGAACATGAGGTAAGCAGAAGCCAGTGCACCTCATACATTTATTTTCCTTTCAGAACAGCATCAAATACCAACTGCAACTCTAGTCCAAAACAACAACAAAAAAATGCCACAGATACTTTTTTTTTTCCAGTTGAGCCCAGTGAGTGTGAAGATGAACAGCTATGTGTATTTTTTTGGAATGGTACTTTCACCATTTTCCAGCCACCTTTTGGGACAAGCAGCACTGTGTTAGAAGTGTGATTGTATATACACTTCAAACCTATCCTGTGCAGAGTCGTGTGCTTTCCACAATTTGGGTAATTAAATATATTTTATACATTTTTCTAAAAAATAATTAGCCTACATTGATAGTGAAAAGAGAATCATCTTCCAAAGAGTAAATTAAAATAAGGAAGGGGGATACCATTTAGCTAGCCTTCTTTGCAATGTGTAATATTCAACATTTACCTTTCCTCAAGTTATTTATTTTATTGATTTTAAATTAGAAGCAGATATTATTCCACACAATCAAGTCAAACTTAACAGAGCAAAATTCTACCCCCACCCAAGACAAAGAGAAGAAAGCCAACATCCAAAGCTACTACGATATACAGGGTGGTCCAGATCTAATTATGCAGATTCAGATCGTCTGGATGACTTTGATTTATGTGGGGACGATTCCAGCTCGGTGCGAAGACGATTCTTCATGTCGTCAGTTCGCACACTTCTCGATGGTCTGGGATTTTTCTGATATTCTGTGTAATAAACTTAATAAGTTACAGTGTAATGAAAATTGCAGAATTAGATCTGGACCACCCTATATAAAAGGAAGAGTATCCTTTTTTCTTGAAATGGATGCTTATTTTATAATATTATTGATTAGATCCTGCCATATTTTAAAAAATGTTTCGAACAGATACTCTAAGTGAGAATTTGATTTTCTTCCAATTTCATGTAGTACAGAACATCAGTTACCCACTGACTCAGAAGTGGTGGGATGCAATTCTTCCAGTTCAGCAAGGTAAGTCTGTGTGCCAGTAGTGTAGTAAAGGCAATCACGGTTGGTTTGTCCTTCTCCACTTTAAGCTCATCTGGGAGTACACCAAACACAACTGTTATTGGGTTAGGAGTGACTGTGACACCAAGGCTGTGTCTGATAGGCATGCAAAGATTTTAGTCCAAAATGTTGTTAATTTGGGGCATGTCCAGAACATGCGACCCAGTGAGGCTGGAGCTTGATTGCAACGTTCACAGGTTGAATCTTACCCTGGAAACATTTTGGACAATTGTAAACAAGATAAATGCACTCGATGAAAGATTTTAAGCTGAGTGATTGAATGCTTTGCTTTACTGTATGATGACTATATCATTTTTAAGATGAAATGCCGCAAAATATGTTTATTACATTAAAGAGATAAAATGTTAACATCATTTAAATAGTCTATATTGTTAATAATTAACCATGTGAAGACACGGTGTTGCAGCGCTAGCGAGGCGCTTGCACCCCGTTCAGGGATTGTTCCTGCCTCGCGCTGTATTCTTGCTGGGGCTGGCGCGACACTGGAAGGATAGATGGATAAAATAATTTAACATATACTATGAAGCTATTTCAATGTTCCTTAAAAGTTTTGAAGAATCGGTGTTCTAAGCTTACAGATGGCTTAACGTCTATTACAGAGCTGATTGTGTGGCGATTGGGTACTTGGAAAAAGAAAAGGAAGGACAGGAATTGGAACTTAGTATGTTTGAAACAGACAGTACTGCTGCAATAAATTATTTCATCGAAGGTCACACACGGCACAGCAAGCATCTTGCATGAGGCAGGAACAATCTCTGGATGGGGCGCCAGTTCGTCACCATCACTGCACCCGTATGCCATGTTTTAGTGTGAATTATACGCAGAGCGTTATGCATGAGGCCACAGGTCTGCTTCTCTTAATTATATGTTTATCTTATATAAGTGTACATCATTTATTTTTGTATACTATTTATTTATTATTATTACTCCCATCAATTTTTTTTTTTTGCTTTTAAGTGTTTCTGTGATATTAGAACATTAAAACACTAGAACAATCTAGATGAGAACAGGCCATTCAGCTCAACAAAGTTTGCCAGTCCTATCCACTTAATTCTTCTAAAAAAACATCAAGTCTAGTTTTGAAAGTCCCTAAAGTCTTAAAGTCTACAACTTTGCTTGGTAGCTTATTCCAGGTGTCTATGAATCTCTGTGTAAAGAAAAACTTCCTAATGTTTGTGTGAAATTTACGCTTAAGTTTCCAACTGTGTCCCCGTGTTCTTGATGAACTCATTTTAAAATAACAGTCTCGATCCACTGTACTAATTGCTTTCATAAATTTAAACACTTGCTTAAACTAAAAAGGCTCATCTCTTTTAATCTTTTTGCATAATTCATTCCCTGTACCCCTTGAATCAGCCTAGTTGCTCTTCTCTGGACCTTTTCTAGCACTGTTAGTCCTAGTCCTTTAGAATGAAAATGCACTATAGAAAGAAATGTTTTTGTTGTTGTTCCAGTATTGTGATAAAAGTATGCACTTACAAATAAACAGTTTTAGAACTTACTACATACCAAGTCAGAATGATGAACAACTTGCTAACCATTAATTCATCTTCAAAAGGACCTCTACTGCATATGTGTGCTGTACTTAGAGAATACCAGATTAAAACCAGAATAAACTGACATCTACATGCAACTTGCAAACATGACCTAGCCTGGGGGCTGAGTTGGTAGAAGTTTTCAAAGACAGGGATAAAGGCAGATCTTATCTAAGCCTAAAGCACAAGACCATCATAAATTCAGGCTAATTTGCTGCCATTCCGTCCACTCAGGGAACTTGCCAGATCAGACGTAAGTCAGCTTACCAAGACAAAGAGCAACCTGGTAGTTTAGGCATATTGGATGCCAGGTTGTATTTGTATATTCAGAACTCTGCAGCCAGAGTCCTCGCCCAAACAAAGCGCTTTGCTCACATCTGCCTGTTCTCTCCCAGCTTCACTGGTTACTGGTTCCATCAAGGATTAAATTCAAGATTCTGCTTCTCACCTTCAAAGCCCTAAATAACCTTGCCTCCCTCTATCTCACTCAGCTACTAGCTCCTTAGACTCCTTGTCGCCATCTCAGGTCCTCGAGCAGTAATCTCCTTACTGTCCCATGCACCAGACTCTCCACCTTGGGAGGCAGGTCCTTCAGTGCTATAGCCCCTCAACTCTGGAACTCTCTTCCTCAGTCTTTCTGAGATTGCTCCTCTCTCTGCACTTTTAAATCTCAACTGAAAACTTTCCTCTTCTATGAATTTTTGTCATCTGTGTAATTTGTTTTTTTTATTTACTCTGTAAATAAAGCGACCTTGGGTTTGTGAAAGGCACTCAATAAATGTAACTTATTATTATTATTTTATTATTTTGTCACACTCATTTGGCTTCTGCTTTTTGAGAACATTAGGAATTTTAATTAATCTGCAATGCATGAATAAAAGTGTAAACCTTCTCTCCGGTTCGTTTTGGTTTGTAACGGGTTGATAAGTGTAAATACTGTATGAGGACTATATTGGAGATTTAGGACTCTTTGTTCAGGTCTATGTAATAAAGACTAATAAGTGAAACAGGGTCGTCCTAACAACACTTCAAACTCCTAAGGCCACAACATATAAAAACATCAGATTTGCTTTCTGATAATGACTCAGTTTATTTCAGACCAGATATCGGGCATATACTGGACATCTTCTCTTTGTCTAGGACAAGTAAACATGGAACCTCCGCTTCAACTTCTAGATGGGTCAACCAATAAAAGATATTAGACCTAACCTGGATAATGAACATGTTATACATTAATTTTTCACTGTCTTTCTAATAGACAGATTGGGAGAAACTCTTTAAATAAATATATAAATACATAAACATGTACACTTGAATGCACACCAGATTGACAATAAAGCAAGAAAATTAAAAATAAACTTCTGACTTGGCAGTCACAGTCACAGTGAGGCATTATGCAGACATGTTGGAGCCCTTGATGCGCTCCTGCTGAATAATTTGTTGGGTGAAAGTACTCAGTGGTAGTGTGTCAGAAAGAGGATTTAAAGTATTATTCATAATGGCACTCAGTTTTGTTTTACTTCCCTCCTTTTCTACTACCTCCAGAGGGTCCAGAGTGTGTCCTATAACTTACTTTGCCCTTTTAATCAACTTGTTGAGTCAATGAGCCTCTCTGGAAGTAATGTTACCAGCCTAGCACACCACAGTGTCAAAAACTGAATTACAGAAGATATGAAGGATGTCACTTCCCACATTAAAGGTACACAGCCTCCTAAGGAAAAAGAGCCTGCTCTGCCCTTTCTTAAATACAGTAGCTCCTCTGTGTTACGAGACCAGTCCAACCCGTCATTAATGTGGACTCCCTAAGTACTTGTAGGAGTGGACCACCTCTACATCCACTCCTTGAACAATAACCAGACATAGAGGCTCTTTGGTGTGGTGAAAGACAGTAACTAGTTCCTTGGTTTTGCTGATGTTAAGATGCAGATAATTCTGTTTGGATCAAGAAACAGTTTTCCACCTGACCTGACTTCTATACTCTGTCTCATCCCCTTTATTAATACTGTCCATAAGTAGGGAATCATCTAAGAATTTCTGTTTTTGTAGTTCGAGGGGTACTGAGTAAAGAGAAAAGGAAATAGGACTGTTTCTTGTGGAAAAATGTGGAAGAGTGTTGCTCACAACCATATCAGTGACACAGTCCTCGAGTTGACTGGGCAGATATTCCATTATCCAGGACACCATAGGCTCATCCACCTGCATATCTCTTGAGTTTACCCCTTATCAGGGATGGTTGGATGGTGTTGAAAGCACTGGAGAAATAAACAAAAAAATAATAATCCTCACAGTGCTGCCAGATTTGTCCAAGGGAGAATAAGCCTAGTGGAACAGATAGATAATTATATCCTCCACTCCCCTCTTTGTCCGATAGCCAAGCTGCAGTGGGTCTTGGTGGTCTACCACAAGAGGACTCATATGGTCCAGGACCAGACGGTCAGAGGTCTTCATGATGTGAGACATAAGTGCCACTGGTCTGTAGTCATTAAGAGAAAAGTGTTCTTCTTTGGAAGTGGAACAATGCAAGGTGTCTTCCGTAGCAGCAGCACTTTCTGAAGCCTTAAGGACAGGCTGAACAGGTGACAGGGGCCACCACAAAGTTATAGTTATAATTATACTTAATAGCAGGGAATACCCATGAAATATACTTTAATTTACTCCTTACAGTCAATACAGGCACTTGCTGTTCATTATTGATTCATCCCAAGAAGAAAAGCAGGGCTGTGTGATCTCAACTCAGTTTTGCCCTTTGCCAAAACAATTCCCACATTCCAAAAATGAAGCAAAGGGGGAAGGGTTTCTTTTATGTACCATATACTGGTATGTTTGGGCCTTTCCCAATAATACTGTAAAATATTTCAGTTTCTTGCTGAAACATATTTTTTCAGTTTAGCATTTTCATAGGTGTTATTAGACATTATTTAATTAAAGCTTGACTCTGTCACATACTGTGACTTTAAGTGATTTTAGCTTGCTTAGCACAGCATTTTTGGCTACTTGCCTAATGCAACTTAATGATATAAATAATAAGCACACCAGTGTAATAAAACGTGTACCAATTAGCCTGATCATCATTTACAAAACCCTTCTCTTTCTTAATGCATTGTTCCACTTGACCGTTGTCGAAGTTTGAAGGCCTTCCTGTGAAACGTGTTAATAACTTGTATGACAGTACAGTTATTGTGATCCTAATATCATTAGACCTCTGGGATTTCGTGATAGATAGTGAGTTACATAAAGTAATATAAAATTATAATATGTCCAGAAAGGGCTGGGCTACCACTGTAGAAGGAACATTTTTATATTAGCATAGAGAATAGCAAATTAACATAAAGAGCCATAAAAAGTAATTAAAAGCTTCTAAAACATTAGATTAAGCATAAATTAGAATGTTAAGCAAATAAGATAGGTCAAGCAAATAGTTAACTAAAAATCAGTTATATTGCAATATTTTTAAGCTTACAGCAGAAATGACTAGTTTGGGAACGTACAGAAAAAAGAACAAGACATGACGTACAGAAACCTGCTAGAACAGGATAAAAGGTTGCGAACACCTGTGTTCAAGGCTAGGAAGCTAAGGAAACAATACCTCAGACAGAAGATGGCTCTGTGAGGTACGGAAAGAAACCAGCTGGATTGGGAAAACAGCAGAAAGAAAACAAAAGGCTTTTGCTGTAAGCAGGGTCACACTGACGTAATGTATGAAGAGAAAATCTTAGTAAATTTAGGCATTAGCAAAAATATTTGAAGAATATATTAGAAATTAACTTTAGTGTAGAAATTAAGACAAATCAAGCATGCCAAGCAATGATTAAATGATAGATAGATAGATAGATAGATAGATAGATAGATAGATAGATAGATAGATAGATAGTGTGGTACCCGGCCAGGGCTGGAGCCTGGCCGGGGAGCCCTGGAGGACCGGAGGAGGGCTTGTGCCTCCTCCAGACCGCGAGGGGGCGTCCGCCCTGGTTGAGTTGGGGGCCTCGGGTGAAGGGCTTGGAAGCCCAGCCCTGTAGGGACCCGTGGCCCCAGTGCCTGAATATCCGGGGAGCCCAGCACTTCCGCCACACCAGGAAGTGCTGGGGGGAAGACGACAGGGGACACCCGGACGGCTTCCGGGTGCGCAGCTGGCACTTCCGCCACACTGGGGTGTGGCTACAGAGGAATGCTGGGAAGCAGTGGAGCCCATCTGGGTACCTATTTAAGGGGCCGCCTCCCTTCATTCAGTGGCGGAAGTCGGGTGGCAGAGAGACGGAGCTGGAGAGAGGACTGGAGGCGGCCAGGAGAGAGAGGCACAAAGTTTGTGAGGCCTGGACATTGGGGAATTGGTGCAAGAGGCACTGGGGAGTGCACGTGACTGTAAATATTGTAAATATAATAAATGGGTGTGTTGGGTGAGAAACCGTTGTCCGTCTGTCTGTGTCCGGGTCACCTTCCACAATAGATAGATAGATAGATAGATAGATACTTTATTAATCCCAAGGGGAAATTCACAATATGAAATGAAAATGAAAAATTTGAAAAATTTTTCAAAATAAAAGCATATACTATATTTCTTTTTAATTAAAGCTTAGCTTTAGGCCACCAATATAGCATAGCATGAAAGGCTAGAAAAGGAAGTGACTCCATAAAGGACCAAATATGGAATAAAGAACATCTGCCTAGTTGATGAACCAATCAAGAATAAGAAAAACAGAAACTGGAGTGAACAATAGACAGAATGGCCAGGTGCAGAATGAGCTAATTGAATGAGGTTAAAATGATAAGAAATTGTTATAAAAACTTCAATGGCTGTAATGTTCAGGGCTCAATCTCATTCGGCCGAATTGGGTTGAGTCTGCGCTGTTGATTTATTGCAATAAAGCCTTAAAACTCTGTCTGTCTATCTCGAGTCCTAATAGCCTTTATTTTTAGGTAAAAAGCCTTCTGATGATGAATTTTCACCACGACACCATTTGCCTAAGTCAATATGTCCTGAAGTGTGAAAATAATGCAGGATCAAAGAAAAAATGTTTTTTGCAGGTTCCTGGGTTTTTTGTTTTCACTCCCTTGACATCTGGCAATAGCTATGATAAAAAAAATATTGTAAGATAACTATTCAATGACACCAGGCATCTTATTTAATAAAAAACAGTTGTGAGAACAAATGGCACAAGTGAATGTACACAAAGCAAAACAGAAAAAAAAAATTAGCACAGTGGTAATCTCTTTTTAGCTTTTTGCTGTTTTTAGCTGATTACTAAATTTTGTTATAAGACATGAGGGCATTCCAGCTGCAAAATCAAAGGAAGGTATCTTGCATTACTAACTCTATTGGAGTTTTTTTTTTTATCTCATGATTTTTTCTAAAATATTTCAACAATGTTGAGGATGGAAAATGGGCTAAAGAGCACATCAGGTAAGTTGAGTTGTGAGCTAAATTATAAAATTGAGTTGTGTTGCGGTGATGTGTTGGATGTTGGTTGACTTACGTGTCCTTGCACATTACCTGAACAAGGTAGTAGTTATTTTTCAAAAGTGCTAAACTATGCTTTACCTTAAAGTGTAATTTCAAGTGGCAAATGAATATAGACCATGATTGTGAAGAAATAACTTTGACTTGAACGACAAAGAATTACTAAATGTTAGGAAAACCTATGAGCATTGGGTGCCCACCATGTTCACTTCTGAAATTATGATGTGCAGCGTTCCCATAAGAAACTGGAGGTAATGAATTTGAATTGATAGAATTTTAAGAAGTGTTTCATAACTGGGGGATGAAACCTTAACACATCACCATGACCAAAACGCAAAAGATGGGCGTCTGAGTCTGTGAGAGTCTATCATTAAAACGTTGGACCTTCTATAAGCCTAAAAAAATAATATATTTTGTTTTCAGATTGTATTTGTGTTTGAAGCAGTTAATCTACTGAAGACATGCATATCCCGACAGACAGCATTCTCCATCGGTAATTTATTGCATATTACATAGCAGCAGAATAAGATTTCAATGTCCAGCCAATAAAGGAGCACTAATAAGACCTCCTACGTACAAAATGGTATTTCTCAGACAGACTATGACTCAATCCTAAATCCAAACAACTACTAAAACAACTAAAGATATTCTGGGAAAATCATATGCACACTTTTTTTATGATGTTGAGGATGTATGTTGATTACATACTGTAGTTCATTACTGCATGGCACAGTACCTGATGCACTAAAAGTGTCAGTCATTAAACCATTACTTAAAAAGTCAGACCTAGACCCACACATACTAAATAATTATAGGCCTATTTCAAATTTACCGTTTATTTCTAAAATACTAGAAAAAGTAGTCGCCAGTCAGCTTCAGTCACACCTTACGCATTACAATTTATTTGAGAAATTCCAGTCTGGCTTTCGCACTGGTCATAGCACAGAAACGGCACTAACATGGGTTGTAAATGACATTCTGATATCCTCTGATGAAGGAAACTCCACTGTAATTATGTTGTTGGACTTAAGTGCAGCATTTGACACCATTGGCCATTCTATTTTACTGCACAGGCTAGAAAACGATGTTGGGCTTACAGGCCCCGTGCTCGCTTGGTTCAGTTTTTATTTATCAAATCGATTCCAGTATGTACAGAAATGTGCAGACAGTACTCCATCATTATACACAGAAGTTCAATATGGTGTCCCGCAGGGCTCAGTACTGGGACCTTTACTGTTTTCACTTTACATGCTTCCACTGGGATCTCTCATTAGGAAACATAATGTTAATTTTCACTCGTATGCAGATGACACCCAGTTATACCTTTCATTTAAATCAAATGAAGTTTCTCCGATGTTGTCTTTAATTAGTTGTGTTAGTGAATTAAAGGAATGGATGAATGAGAACTACTTGTCTTTAAATACAGATAAAACAGAGATGTTAATTGTTGGAGGGAATGACGCTGATCACAGCAATATTTTGTCATCATTTAACTCAGTTGGAATCCCAATTAATTTTACTGAATCAGCCCGCAATCTAGGAGTTATCTTTGATTCTAGCATGTCATTTAAAGCACATATTACAAAGTCGTCCAAAACATGTTTTTCCATCTTAAAAATGTTAGGAAATTAAGGTGCTTTCTAAATAAACAGGATTGTGAGAAATTAATTCATGCATTTATCTCTAGTAGGATTGACTACTGCAATGCAGTGTTCACTGGCTGTTCAAACTGTTCTTTATACAGCCTCCAGTTAATCCAAAATGCGGCTGCAAGAATTATTACAAGAACAAGAAAATATGAACACATAACTCCAGTTCTTAAATCTTTACACTGGCTCCCAGTTAAGTTTAGGGCAGATTTCAAAATCCTCCTTTTAACATATAAAGCATTAAATGGCCAAGGTCCGCTTACTTGTCTGAACTTATCATGACTTACAAACCTGAGCACATTAAGATCTCAAGATGCCGGTCTGCTTAGGATTCCAAGGATTAATAAAATAACAGTGGGAGGTCGAGCTTTTAGTTACAGGGCCCCTAAACTGTGGAATGGTCTTCCTGCTTCTATAAGAGATGCCCTTCGTCTCAGCCTTTAAATCCCGGCTGAAGACTCACTACTTCAGTTTAGCATATCCTGACTAGAGCTGCTGATTAACTGTACAGACTGCATCTCTGTTGTTAGTCATTAGCACTATAACATAAGTAACATGATAGTTATAATTGAATACTAACCCTCACCTATTCTGTTTCTGTTCTCGGTACCCAAATGTGGCAATTGGTGCCACGGCCCACCTGCCAAGTTGTTTGCCTGCCTATGGTAAAGTCATCCCTGATGGAGGATCACAGGAATCATGGGAAAGAGGGTCCTTTCATCGGAGCAACGTTTCAGCCGTGGAATGGCCAAATGGGGAGGCAACTTGATGGATGAGGTCTGCAGGACTCTAAAAATATCCAAATCTTATTATGTCATATCATCTACTGTTAAATTCTGCTCCATACTTCTAAAATTTTTATTATTATGCTGTATTAAGGATTTGTTCTGTTCTGTGTATTGTATTGTATTGTATTGACCCCCTTCTTTTGACACCCACTGCACGCCCAACCTACCTGGAAAGGGGTCTCTCTTTGAACTGCCTTTCCCAAGGTTTCTTCCATTTTTCCCTACAAGGTTTTTTGGGAGTTTTTCCTTGTCTTCTCAGAGAGTCAAGGCTGGGGGGCTGTCAAGAGGCAGGGCCTGTTAAAGCCCATTGCGGCACTTCCTGTGTGATTTTGGGCTATACAAAAATAAACTGTATTGTATTGTATTGTATTTCTAAAAGAAAATGTAGGCCCAATGCAATGCCACCTCCATCCTTTTCTCATGAGATTACTACCCATTTCCCAGTCTGAAGGATTACCTTCATTGGATGGCAATGCAAAAGAAGGAGACGTTAAATAAGCATACATTCTTTCCTTGCATGGCATAGAAAAGCATTGGTGACTTTACACATGAAGAAGTGTTTGTGGGGAGTACTTTGTAGTGAAAAGCCAAGCAAAATGACACCTTTTATTGGCCAAGTAAAAAGATTACAATATGCAAGCTTTCGATGCAACTCAGGACCCTTTACCAGGCAAGATGTCATGTAAAGGGGATTACTTTGGAAATCAGAACTTGGAATTTTTAACAGGTTATGCTGACAACGTGGTAGATTTTTTTTTTGTAAAGCACTTTGAGATGCATTTAGTTATGACAAGTACTATATAAATAAATGTTTCTGTTATTTTAACACACATTTAGTACATTCAATGTGTGCTATGAAATTAACATTTACTTTTTCTCTGCGAGTTTTTAGTCCTGTTCATTTAGCTGAGTATTAAAAAAACAAAAAGGAAATCCTTTAAGGGCTAAAGAGGACGTCTATGCTGCAGAGGCATTATCATTTGTATCCTTTGCAACTGATTAACAGAAAGTACCCTTTTAGGAAATTAAATAGTTTGGGTGTCATGGTCCCTTTAAGAACGAAGTAAGCGCGTGATCCTCAGTGAGATCAAGATGGCAGCTTGCTCTGAGCGTGGTATGGGAAAATAAATCGAAAACAAAACAATAGCAGGACTGTTATAAACCAAGAAAACGAGTAATGTGAGGATCGATGAGCATAGCACACGAAGAGACATCGGGCAAACACAATTCAGGTAACACTTTTCTAATGCTTCCGTCATCACATGCGAGCTGTTGAGAAAGTAAAGAAATCGCGAAGGTGGCTTGACACGTACTTTTCAGGAGCAGTGCAAGCACTATATTGCTTTCTGTTTGTGGCGTTATCTTAACCTGCTGCCTCTCTGATGGCCATTTGTTGTGTTTGTTGGGTGAACTCGTGTTTAACAGGTAAACGACTGCTCACCTTTATTGTGTACTGTTTTTACTGGAAAAAAAAAAACTTTAAAAAAGCAATACGAAAACAGCTGAAGGAATTACTTGGTGATAATGTTGCAATTAGATTTGGCAACGATCAGAAAACGGAAGGTTTCGGTTGAAATGAAAAAGTTCGATTACGAGACACGTTCATTTTGAAAATAAAGCTGGCAATTCGAAAGTGCCGAAAAGAAACGGCAGTGCTCGCTGGCTGCTTCTGATGAAGCCGAGGAAAGAGGTGCGCGCTCCCGGCTCCGTGTTTGTATGAGTGCGCGCATTCTTCTCGTCTGTACAGTACTGCTTTCTCATTCTTAATCACCTAAATCGGTCAGAAGCCACGGCGTGACCTTCTACGCCTGTGTTCAAGGCGAAGAAATCGGCAGTAAAGTAAACGTTAGCTTTGAGAACTTTGTACTTTCGCTTTTATAAAGATCTGGGAAACAAAGAAACGTTTATGAATACGTCGATGATGCACTGATTTTGTTTTGTTGTTTTCAAATGGGGGGTATTTAAAAATATTTTGTAAGAATGGGCACATCGTAACCACAATGTAATGCCGTTTATTATTATTGTTATCATCATCTTTTGGATAAAGTGACTAGAGTGATGCGTTTTACTACATCGTTAGCTCTAGTAAAAATTTTAAGAATAATAACCCATTCAATCTTGAGAATCTGCTTTTCATTATAGACTGGTAAAGAGTTAGAACGTCATACTCTTGGGCACAAGGTGGAAGTTGGTATGAAATTGGTGGCCAGTCCACGCTATTGTCACTCATGCTTTCAAAATGTCTGCATTTATTAAAAAAGACTTTCTACACTACTTAAAGAAAAATGTATAAACTCCACTTAGAAAATAGACACTCTGTCTTAAACCAGCTTTTTTGAACTTTGAAGTATTGTTCTTTTCCGTGCTCCTCCTTGATACTTGTAATTATGACTACAGTATACAGTGCATCTGAAAGTATTCACAGCGCATCACTTTTTCCACATTTTGTTATGTTACAGCCTTATTCCAAAATGGATTAAATTATTTTTTTCCTCAGAATTCTACACACAACACCCCATAATGACAACGTGAAAAAAGTTTACTTGAGATTTTTGCAAATTTATTAAAAATAAAAAAAATTAAGAAAGCACATGTACATAAGTATTCACTGCCTTTGCCATGAAGCTCAAAATTGACCTCGGGTGCATCCTGTTTCTCCTGATCATCCTTGAGATGTTTCTGCAGCTTAATTGTAGTCCACCTGTGGTAAATTCAGTTGATTGGACATGATTTTGAAAGGCACACACCTGTCTATATAAGGTCCCACAGTTGACAGTTCATGTCAGAGTACAAACCAAGCATGAAGTCAAAGGAATTGTCTGTAGACCTCTGAGACAGGATTGTCTTGAGGCACAAATCTGGAGAAGGTTACAGAAAAATATCTGCTGCTTTGAAGGTCCGAATGAGCACAGTGGCCTCCATCATGTGTAAGTGGAAGAAGTTCAAAACCACCAGGACTCTTCCTAGAGCTGGCCGGCCATCTAAACTGAGCGATTGGGGGAGAAGGGCCTTAGTCAGGGAGGTGACCAAGAACCTGATGGTCACTCTGTCAGAGCTCCAGATGTCATCTGTGGAGAGAGGAGAACCTTCCAGAAGGATAACCATCTCTGCAGGAATCCACAAATCAGGCCTGTATGGTAGAGTAGCCAGACAGATGCCACTCAAGTAAAAGGCACATGGCAGCCTGCCTGGAGTTTGTCAAAAGGCACCTGAAGGACTCTCGGACCATGAGAAACAAAATTCTCTGGTCTGATGAGACAAAAATTGAACTCTTTGGTGTGAATGCCAGGCGTCACGTTTGGAGGAAACCAAGCACCGCCCATCACCAGGCCAATACCATCCCTACAGTGAAGCATGGTGGTGGCAGCATCATGCTGTGTGGATGTTTTTCAGCGGCAGGAACTGGGAGACTAGTCAGGACAAAGGGAAAGATGACTGCAGCAATGTACAGAGACATCCTGGATGAAAACCTGCTCCAGAGCGCTCTTGACCTCAGACTGGGGCGATGGTTCATCTTTCAGCAGGACAACGACACACAGCCAAGATATCAAAGGAGTGGCTTCAGGACAACTCTGTGAATGTCCTTGGGTGGCTCAGCCAGACCCCAGACTTGAATCCGATTGAATATCTCCGGAGAGATCTTAAAATGGCTGTACACCGACACTTCCCATCCAACCTGATGGAGCTTGAGAGGTGCAGCAAAGAGGAATGGGCGAAACTGGCCAAGGATAGGTGTGCCAAGCTTGTGGCATCATATTCAAAAAGACTTGAGGCTGTAATTGCTGCCAAAGGTGCATCGACAAAGTATTGAGCAAAGGCTGTGAATACTTATGTACATGTGATTTCTCAGTTTTTTCATTTTTAATATATTTGCAAAATCCTCAAGTAAACTTTTTTCACGTCGTTATGGGATGTTGTGTGTAGAATTCTGAGGAAAAAAATGAATTTAATCTACTTTGGAATAAGGCTGTAACATAACAAAATGTGTAAAAAGTGATGCGCTGTGAATACTTTCAGGATGCACTGTATGTGTTGTTTTTTTTTTTATGCTGTGCGTAGCAGTTATAAAAATCTTATTACTTGTTCCTGATTACTTAACCCTGTTTATTAATTAAACTACAAATGTTCTGCCACGTTAAAACTCAAGGAGATGTTCTTTGAAGCAGTCAGCTTAGAACTTGTATGCTCAATCACATCACCAGGGCAGTGTTCTCCCTAGCGTCTTTTAGCCTCCATCTGGCTAATTTAGTTGAACGCCTGGCTGTCATCTTGCATGACATTGCACAGGCAGATTAATGATATGCAGAGATGGCAAAGGACGAGCGGGCAGGTGAGCAAATACTTTAGAAGCAAGATCACAAGTGGGAGAGGCGCGGAGCGAAATATAGTATAGCCCGATCACTCAATGCTGAACAAGCTAATAGCGGGGACGAGGCACAGCGGAGTTCACAAGTAAAGAGTATGAAGAGGTGGGATTTCGAGAGGGGGCTGTACAAGGTAATAGCGGGGGCATAGCAGCTTAATACAGCAGCAAGGAGTATGGGCGAGAGGGGGCTATACATGCTAATAGTGGGGATGAAACTACAGTTCACAAGCAAAAGATGTCGAGGTGGGCAGGCGAGAAGAGGACTAATAAAATTAAAATAAAAAAAAAAAAGACTAGTGGAACAACCTGTCAGATATCAGAAAAAAGGCGGCAGGAAGTGACATCTCTGTTCTCAGTGTCGGTGCAGTCTGTGTTCTTGTTCAGTACAGTAATCCCTCGCTATATCGCGCTTTGACTTTCGCGGTTTCACTTTATCGTGGATTTTAAATGTATGCACATCTAAACATATATCACAGATTTTTCACTGGTTCGCCGCTTTCTGCGGACAATGGGTCTTTTAATTTAGGTTACATGCTTCCTCAGTTTGATTGCCCAGTTGATTTCATACAAGGGACGCTATTGGCGGATGGCTTAGAAGCTACCCAATCAGAGCGTGTATTACATATTAACTAAAACTCCTCAATGCTATAAGATATGCTTCCCGCGCTGTGCTTGTTTGCTTCTCTCTATCTTTCTCGCTCTCTCTGCCTGACGGAGGGGTGTGAGCAGAGGGGCTGTTGCACAGAGGACACGGACGCTCCTCTACAAAATGCCGCTTTATCGTGGTGCTTCTGTATACTTAAAAGCATGTATTGATTTTTTGATTGTTTGCTTTTCTTTGCGAGCGCTCTCTCTGACATTCTCTGCTCCTGACGCGCTCCTTTATGACGGCGCTCCTTTGAAGTTAAGATATGTTTGCTTTCTTTTAATTGTGAGAAAGAACTGTCATCTCTGTCTTGTCATGGAGCACAGTTTAAACGTTTGACTAAAGGGTGTTATTTCATGTCTAGAGGGCTCTAATAATGTTAACAGGGTGGGAGAGTTTATAAGGGCTTAAAATATATAAAAATAACCATACAAACATATGGTTTCTACTTCGCGGATTTTCACCTATCGCGGGAGCATCTGGAACGCAACCCCCGCGATCGAGGAGGGATTACTGTACATAGCAAACCAATATACTGTATACTGTATGTGTGCATGGGTGCCGTTCTTATTCCCTACCACCTTCGCTAATCATTCTTGAGGCAGATTGTGGCGCTTAAGTGAAAAATGAAAGAAAACGTACTAGGTAATTGCAACACAAAAACTAACTTTATCAGTTGTAACACGAAAAGAAGAGAAGCAGCGGACCGGTAGGGTGGAGAAAAGAAGAGTTGCTCAGGAAACGGCAAGCGCATCGACCTCTGAGCAAACGAATGGTAAACAGAGACAGAGAAAGAGAATGAAAACTAGGAATGCTCAAGTCAAGTGTATTCACTGCATATATATACACACACACACACAGACAGTTGTTTAAGCATTAGGTGTGTTCTGTGTGCAAAAAATCCTTGTAGCACTCACTGTGGTTCCTGTTAAAGTCACTCCCTCTGCCTTTCTTATATTTGCTCATATTTGGACCTGCGTCTATATTGCAAGTGCACAGAAATCGTTGCAGCACACACTGTTTCCAGAATCTTGCTGGACCATGAAAAAAGTAAAACGCACATTGAGTCTTCTGCTGACTTTTTAGAGCAAACTGGAATCGGTCAAATTGAAAGATCTGTATCAGTGTTAAATAACTTGCAGAGAGATGCCCTTGTGGGGGCTTTAAGATCCATGTATTGGTTGGCAAAAAATGAGTTGCCACTACATGCAACGTTGTTTAAAAAGCTGCTGGAGCATTGTAAAGAAATAGGTTGTTCCTTTTCACAACATCTCAATATTGGTAAAAATGCACATTACACCTCTATAAGAATAATAAGAGCAAGAGCTGCTGGATGTTTTAGCATCAGAAATAAAGTCTAACATACTGAAAAATATACACGCTGAAAATTTTTTCAGTATTCTGTGTGATGAAACCACAGACATCTCAGTTGTAAAACAATGAATTATTTACATTAAATATGTTTGCCAGGTCACTAAAGAGTTTAGAATTAGGTTTGTATCAACCTGCAGTATGATTGATGGCAAAGCGGAGACTATAACCAACACACTGAGTGAGACAATGGACACTCTAAGATTGAAAACTGCTAATCTAGTTGGACTAGGGTCAGATGGAACGGCTGTTATGATTGGGAAACAGAAAGGTGTGGCAAAACTGCTTAAAGATAAAATATCTGAACTCTTGGTCAACTGCCACTGTGTAAACCGCCGATTAGCCCTTGCAAGTGCCCAAGCAGCAGCTGCTGTGCCTTATTTAACAAAACTGAACAACATCTTAAGCCAGCTGTTCTATTTCTTCCAAAATTCTTCAGTTAGGATGGCTGGTTTTTAACAGAAATCCAAAATACTCTGAACATTCCCCAGATTGAGCTGAAAATGGCCAGTGACACTATATGGCTGTCTGATGACTCTGCAGTACAATCACTACGACAGTGTAAGATGAGTGTCATAGCAGTGCTGGAAATGGAGGCCACTACACAAAATGACATCACAGCTGAAGGATTAAGCAGATGTATTAAAACATAAAATTTAGTTTCCTCTCTGATGATGCTTTCAGACGTATTTACCTTTGTTGTCCAAACTATCAAAGGCTGGGCAAAGGCAAGATGTCAATCTTACTGAAATTGAGCCAGTTTTGCTCCACACAAAATTGTCCATCATGGAGTTGAAAGACACTCCTGGGAGATATTTTCAAAACCTTCATCATTGTTTGGCAGAGGAATGGTCAGATCTCTGCATTGTGTGTAATGTAGTGTCATTCAAAACTGCAATACGGTGGAACCTCGGAACCAAAATAATTTCCCCCATAGGATACAATTAATCTGTTCCAGACCGTACAAACTGTATGTAAATATATATATATATTAAGTTTTTAAGCACAAATCTAGTTAATTATACCATAGAATGCACAGCATAATAGTAAACTAAATGTAAAAACATTGAATAACACTGAGAAAACCTTGAACAACAGAGAAAACTAACACTGCAAAAAAACGCTCGCTAAAAACACTTTTTTTTAATGAGTTTTAAGCACAGGGAAAAAATGAACATTTGAAAAATCCGTAATTTAATAAACAACCAAGAAAAGTAACATTGCAACAATGCACACGTGCGCCTGTGTGTGTGCGTGTGTGTCTTTCTCTTGCACGCCTGTGTGTGTGTGTGTGTGTGTGTCTCTTTCGCTCACCTGTGTGTGTGTGTGTGTCTCTCTCTCGCTCGCTTGCTGCACAGGGAGAGACTGAACACGTGCGGAAATCATCGGCACACACAAACCGAAAGGAAAACTGGCTTGTTCATAAAGTTTTTGGTCGTGAACAGATGCAAAAGTTTGGCGAACTTTTTGGTCGTAAACCGATTTGTGAACCGAGGTTCCACTGTATATGATAAATACCTAGAGACAGTTGTCAGGCGCCTAGATGCAAGATTCCTTGACATGCCAATTATTTCCAGCTTTTCAAAAGTTTTCAATGCAGAAATTCACGATTCAAGTGAGTCTGCTGAAATTCTTTTCTATCATTACTCCAAAGTATTCGCTCTCCAATTTTAAAATTTGAAAGTAGCAGGCAAGAATGGACAGTTGTGTCAAAAATGATCAGAAGTCAATCATACAAAGACTTCAGTCCAAAACAGATTTTACTAAAAATGGCAACGACATCAGAGCTCAAAGAGTCGTTTCCAAATTTAGCCAGACCAGCTCATATTGGGCTAGTGATCCCGGTTAGCACAGCTGAATGTGAAAGGGGGTTTTCTGCCCTTAAAATGATCAAGACATGTTTGAGAAATTGCATGAATCAAAGCACGCTAAATAATCTCATGCTGATCTCCTTGGAGGGCCCAGATCCAGGGGACTTTGATCATGGGAAAGCTGCAGACAACTGGGCCTCTAGGAAGAAAAGAAGAATAAGTATTTAAGTGAAGACACCTTCTGCATATGCAAGTTGGCTTTGAAGAATATTTTTTAATTTTTTCTTCATTAGGTTTCCCATAATTTTTTCATTGTTTACACTTTTTTTCCTGACAGCGACAATACTTGCGCCTCTTGGTTTGTCATAACAATTATTTAAAATTTTTGTTAGGGATGCTGGATCCTGAATTTGATATTTCTTAAGTTTAATAAAATATTCTGGCATAAGTGTCAAACCTTTAAAAAAAATAAGTCATATTGGAAAATAATTATTAATAATTAACAAATAAAAATAATGTGCATTTAATGTTCACCACCACCAAACTTCCCCATCCCGCCCCACTCGGCTACTTTTTCCTGCCACCCGGCTGTACAAAATTTCTGGGGAGAACACTGCAGGGGATCTCTTTTATTGCAGACTTCTGTATGTTTTGTTTGTTGGTAACTCTAAAATGTTCCTAGTATTAGGGTGTCATGGTGGACCAATGCCTCAGTCCAGGGTTACTAACTTCCTTATGTCCAGTGCTGCTGTAATGATGGTACCTCATAATCCTGAATAATAATTTGTGGAAATGTTTTAAAATGCATGCAGCACTTGTTGAATTGTCAATGGTGAACTGGTAACCGAATCAAAATATCGGAATACAAGTTTTATTCTGAAAAGTAATTTAATAAATTGGTTAGAATTTTTTTCAGAAACATCTGACATACAAACATCATGAATAGGTGGGAATTAAAATAAATAATGCATTTTATTTCTATAGAGCCCTTTCCATGTTCAAAATGCTTCAATTCTAATTAATGGCTAATATTTTTTTCCAGCCAATTTCATAACAATTAATTATTGCTACTAATGCTTCATACACCAGAAGACTTAATTTTCATTCATGCTCTTATCAAGGTTGGATATCCCGATTTTTCTTTTAAATGGCTGCTTTCACTATTTAAGTGCACTTGTTTCCCCAACTCCCTGCAAGATAAAAATGAGGTACTAATGGCTCGCTTGCTAAAGCTGTTCAATTTATACCTACATGCATTCATTATGAAGTACCAGTTTTAATACAATGTTTGGACTGAAATGTAGAGTTAAAAATTGAAGGACCAAGAAATATTAATCTGTTCTTGTTCACCAAACATTTTGATATTTCAGGTAGAAAATTAAGCTCCCTTTGTTAAGTTAGAAATTCCTGGAAGTACCAAATCAAGGCATTAACAAGCCATATCACTAGCAGCAAGAACTGGCTTCTAATAAATATGTTTGGAATCAAAATCTGGAGCCAATTCCGTACAGGACCAAAATTTAATACTGATTTTGGAAAGAATGCATGTCATCAGCCCACTTATCCCACAGTACAATTCATATTGCAATTCAAGCTTCAGGATGCAATACTCCCACTACTGTATATGAAATTTTGGTGAAAAAATGTGCTGCATGCTTAGTGTTACTTAGACATTCATAAATCAGTACATTGTAAAATAAATTAAAATCGGTGCACAGATACACTACTTTTAGAGTTGGTTTTTTTAATCTTTGGTTTTATTAAAATAATCTTAAATATTTAACATGTTACATGAGGCAATAAGGAATTGATTCTTCCAAATTAAATTTATCATTTTGTTTTCTGAGTTAACATCAACCATTGCTTTAACAATGGCAGTCCTTTTATTTCCTGCTTGAATGCCATACTAACCTGTTGGCTATGAATCCTTGCTAGATCTTTGAAGAATTTCTAATGTTGTATTTCCTTTAAAGAAAAATGAAAATGCCAGCTGTGTGCTTGAAACTTGAAAAACAACTACTGGCTGTTTTTTCTCTACCCCATGCTAGAGAACCGCTTGTATGATCCTCTTGTTGAAGTCAACCACTATTTCTAAATTAGCAGCACTGAAAGATCTATCAATGTTTCAAGCACACATTCTCCCGTCTGTTGCTTGTGAGAGCTGCTGCATGAGTACATCATGAGAACTGTTCCAGTACAATGATAAGGTTCTGCTTTGTCAGTAGCAGTAGAGTTCGATTTGAAAACAATCCTGTGAATATAATGGTACATATAGGGAACAGTATTGCTGTACTTGTCTGAGTATTAGACGTACTAAATTAGGTATGTGCACAGAATGCTTAACTGCGGTCCCAGCCTGCTTTCAAATACATTGATATCTCTGTTGTGCACATAACATCATACGGTTTGTGAATAACAGTTTTGCCAAAGTAAAATCTATTCTTCTTTTTCAGTCGGATTTTTAAATTCTCAGCTTTCAAAGAAGATTGTTTTTTGTTTGCCTTTGTGCTTTATTTTAGTCATGTAATCTATACTAATAAAAGGCAAAGCCTTCACTGACTCCTCACTAATTCTCCAACTTCCTGTGTAGGTAGAAGGCTGAAATTTGGCAGGCTCATTCCTTAGAGCTTACTTACAAAAGTTAAGCAGGTTTCATTTCGAAATTCTAAACGTAACGGTCATAACGGTCGACAACATCCACCATGTTGAACTTATTTACTGCCCTATCTTTAAGAAATTTGGTAGGCGGCTTCCCTGCACTAACCGAAACCGATGTACGTACTTATTTCGATGGTATGACGCCACTGTCGGCCGCCATATTGAACTTTCCAACGTCACTAATTCTCCAACTTCCCGTGTAGGTAGAAGGCTGAAATTTTGCAGGCTCATTCCTTACAGCTTACTTACAAAAGTTAAGCAGGTTTCATTTCAAAATTCTACGCTTAACGGTCATAACAGTCAATAACGGTCGACAACGTCCGCCATGTTGAACTTTATTATTTATGGCCCCATCTTCATGAAATTTGGTAGGCGGCTTCCCTGCGCTTAACAGAAACCAATGTACATACTTATTTCGGTGGTATGATGCCACTGTTGGCCGCCATATTGAACCTTTCTACGGTCTTTGTTACTTATGGGCCCATCTTCAAGAAATTTGGTATGCGGGTTCCCAACGCTAACTGAATCCTACTTACGTACATATATACGTCCATAGCCTGCAGCTCGGTCACTGTGTGAGGCGGCGTTGGGTCCCCCATCCCAACGCCTCCCACGTTGTTGGCTGCCTGCCTATATAAGGCCGTCCGTTGCTCCAGTCTCTACATTCCCTTCCTTGCTTCGCCACAAGATTCATGTCTCCCTGCTGATAACTACAGCATTTTTATTTAATCCACGGCTTCTCCGCTGATTTATTGTTCGTTTATTACGATTATAGTTATTGTTTAGGTATTTTAGACTTACTTTACATTGTTCAGGTACCCATTTCCTTTATCATTCCAACCCTACCCCCATTACTATGTCTATCGAGGTGATCACCATTGATCAAAGAACTGTCACTTACCGAGTGGTTTCCATGCCCAGAGATGGCACCTGCCTTTTCCATTCTCTGTGTTACTTATTGCATGGCCATATCAGGCTTACTCTTGATATCTGGAGGAACATTGTGTCTTATGTATTGAATGACTGGGACAGGTTCAAGGTGTGGACTGATAATTATACTACACAGGAGCACTAGAAGAGTGAAATGCTTAAGCCCTTCTTCACCTATGGATCTGTATGTGAGTTGATGGCTGAATTGTTCGGTTGTCGCTTTCAAGTGTACCAAAATGGCCAAATATTTTACACCTTTTGACAACTGCCAGTGCCTCTTAAACATCTTAGACTCACAGGTGACGATTTCAGTAGTGGACACATTGATGTTTATGAATGTTTAAACTCTCAAAAGCTGGATGTGAAGTTATCGATGAAACCGGTTGTATGCTTACAACGCTTGGCAGATGCCGAATGTCTCTTCAACACAAGTCCTACAAATACTGTCGTAATTGAAACAAACCATGAAACTCAAACCGATTATGACAGCAGCAATCCAAGCTGTGAGATTTGAAACAAGATTACTGTTCACATGGCCAACTGTACATTGCATGCTCAAGAGTAAGCTCAGCGCAAAGCTTGGTCATATTACAACCGGAGGGCCGAACTCACAATGTGGTATACAAAGAGATCCTTAACAAATAATTATTGGTATATTTTCCCTCGGTTTAAAAAGGTTTAATTTTCTTCTTAATAAAAATTTTAAGTCCGTACTTTGCCGCTGCGAAGCACGGGTATTTTGCTAGTGTGTATGTATATATATGTATATATATGTATGTGTGTGTGTGTATATATATATATATATATATATATATATATATATATATATATATATGCGCCAGCAACACTCATAACAATGACAACACAATTACATTGTCAATCATGTTACGTTATTTTTTAAATTTTTCCTTTTCTTTTTCATTACTTCTTTAACACACTACTTCTCCGCTGTGAAGCGCGGGTATTTTGCTAGTAATGTCATATAATACATGGTACAAGGCCATATTTTGTATTGCAAAATTTCATACAAGGACATTTTGTTTCATTCTGAGTTATTAGTAATGACGGTTTTGAGTTATTCTTCAGTTTGTATAAAGCAAGCTTTTCTTACCTAGTTTAACCTGATTTTTCATTTAAGGAAAATGTTTCTAATGGCATCCGGTGAAGTTGATTTAAAATGCAAAGAGTTTCATGCACAAGGTTTTCTCGGAGTGCCAAATGATTCTACATGTAGCATCTACATTGCATGGCAAATGATCTGTTTTAAGAATGACTGGGGTCAAGGTAATCAGAATTTTTGAAGTTATTTCTTTGCGCTCTTCTTCATCGCTAAGAAGCATTTAAAAATGTGTGTAAATTCTTGGCTAAGTTTCAATGAATCATTTAGTGAAAAAAAGTTATTACAACTTTTGCAGGGTGCAGAAGTATATATGGTACAGTCATGTACATAAACTGAACCTGCCAGAAAGTGGATGATTGCTTATGGCTTGTTGCTGATTTTTTAGTGACACAGCAGCTATACTGGAAATACAGTGACTACAGTGATTCCTCGCTTTGACTTTCGCGGCTTCACTCTATCGCGGATTTTAAATGTAAGCATATGTAAATATATATCACGGATTTTTTGCTGGTTCGCGGATTTCTGCGAACAGTGGGTCTTTTAATTTATGGTACATGCTTCCTCAGTTTGTTTGCCCAGTTGATTTCATAAAATGGACGCTATTGGCAGATGGCTTAGAAGCTACCCAATCGGAGCACATATTACATATCAGATAAAACTCCTCAATGATATATGATATGCTTCCTGCACGGTGCTTGATTGTTTGCTTTTCTATGTCGCTCTTACTCTCTCTGCCTGATGGAGGGGGTGTGAGCAGAGGGGCTGTTTGCACAGAGGTTGTTTGCCTAGAGGATACGGACGCTCCTCTAAAAAATGCTGCTTTATCGTGGTGCTTCGGCATACATAAAAGCCCAAAAGCACTTATTGATTTTTTGATTGTTTGCTTCTCTCTCTCTCTCTCTCTCTCTCTCTCTCTCTCTCTCTGACATTCTCTGCTCCTGACATGCATTCTTTTGAAGAGAAGATATGTTTGCATTCTTTTAATTGTGAGAAAGAACTGTCATCTCTGTCTTGTCATGGAGCACAGTTTAATCTTTTGATTAAAGGGTGCTATTTCATGTCTAGAGGGCTCTAATAAAGTTAACAGTGTGGGAGAGTTTATAAGGGCTTAAAATATATAAAAATAACAATACAAACATATGGTTTGTACTTCGCGGATTTTCATCTATCTGGAACGCAACCCCCGCGATCGAGGATGGATTACTGTATTGTGATATCTAATTTATTTTAAATAACTGTCTAGCAGAAATCCAGACAAAGTATGTCAAAACTATACCAGTGTTTTTAAAATTGCAAATATCTAAGCAGCGTGAGAGATCTTTGGGACTGTAAGCTTTCAGTTTATTTTTGAGATTTAAAGGCATAGTGACTTTAAAGTGCTCTCTTCCTTATTTGTGGTGTATTCAACAAACAACTCTTTATGTTTAGATATAGATCTGCTAGTTCAAGATCCTACTTGTTAAAAATTGCCTTCAAACTTTGCTTTCTTGGATTATAATAACCCCAAAGCTGTGCCATTGTATTTAATTTTTAAATCATGCCCGATTACATACCTATTTAATGTTTTTATTGTCTATTTGTGTACTTGTCATAAAATGCTATTGTCATAAAAATACCTAAGCAATGACAACAAAATCATTTTATTACTGATTCTTTGCACTATGTATCCTGGCTTTAGGACACATTTGTGCCCAGTTGTCTGTTCACAGACAGCCTTGCAAGTGGAGTTTTCATGTAAATAAATTAAAAAGCATGTGTGTTGTGTGAAGCTCTTTAACACAGTGTGTTTGAGTCTCATGCCAGATCATTGTTTGCGTAGAGATTTCCTGTTCTTCCCAAGTGAACATGAGATTACCTCCCACATCCCCAAACACAGGCTTATTACATAGAATCTATATTAGTGTGAGTATAGATGGATGTGTGTGTGCGTGGGTGTAAAATGAAAGCTTTGTATGTCTAAATCCAGAGAAATAAAAATCTTGCCTAAGCAGAAGCTGTGTCTGTCCAACATGATCAAGGTGGCACCCATAAGCATATGGGCTTAGTCGTAGAAAAGGCCAAACACACACAGCTGTGAATATGCCATTTCAAGCAGCAAATAATCTAAAATGTGTTGGCATTTAAATTCAAGAACTTTTCAGTACTTGGCCTACCACTGTATGCAGCTAGCCTGGTTACTAAAATAACACAGTTCATACACTGTCAGCTTAATATTTCACTGGTACACAGATTTACTGCTGATAAAGTAAACCTGCAGGAGCGCTGATGTATTACACTGCTTGGTTACAACCATTCTTATTCAAGTACCATACATATTAAACCTAAACTTCTGTACTGACCCACAGAAGAGTTGAATTTGAAGATGCTGGAAAGTGAATTACTGCAACGGTAATGATTAAGATTGCAGTCCACTAAAACTGTCACATTTTACATTTTTTGCCAAACATTAATTTTTATTAAGTTGAATTTTATTTTTATGATGTTATTAATTAAAATATATGAATTAAAAAGCTACTGTGTATACAAATGTCTTTTTTTTTTTTTTTAAGAAATTGAATGGGTGGGTTGGAAACATTTTTGGGTAGATGCCGGATGTACTGTAAACATTCAATATGTGCACTTTTTCAAGGTGCAGATAAGTTGTCAAAAACATTCTTTACTTGAAAATGGATGTATTCAGTAAGTTTTACTGACACTGCACTTGCTAATATGCTAATAAATATAAGCTTTATAAGCCTTTTAAAACTATTTTATTCATAATGCTAAGATTGTGTGTTAAATCTCCTACTCGCTGCCAGTGGCCTCAATTAACAAATCTTTATTAAGTTCCATTTTAATTTGTATGTTAAAGAAAACAATGACATTTATTTATTTATTTTAACTTTTGGCCATCTACAGTTATATAATTTTGCATCAGAGGTAGATGCCACACTTATACAAGATGCTATAACCATTTAGAACAAGGATCAGTTTCAAAGACACCATCGTTAGCCAGGAGAAGCATGCCTACCAAGCTTCCTGAATGTGCTATTTGCTGAAGAGTTTATATTTAATTTTTACTTAAAAAAAAATATATATATATATATAATATATATTTTTTCATTGATGACATGATTCACATGTCTACATGCTCATCAGCCACTTGTCTTTTTCTATTTTTCATTTGCACCATTTAAGTGTCTTGTACCTTACCCCACAGAACTGAGTAACTGAATATTTCTTCATTTTAATTTAAAGACATATGATCCATATTTTTTAAAACTTACAGTGACGGGGATGGACAGAGTTATCCTGCAAGCATAACTTATTAAAAGCAGCAAAGAGAGAATTTGGTGTGGTCAACTTTATGGTGTTAGAAATTTCATGATGCTTAAATACAGTAGATCTACAGCCAGAAGGTTAAAAGAACATCCCCTGCATAAACAGTAATTGTGTAACAATAATTATACCAACATGTTTGTGACAGCAGTTGTGAGTTGCAATTGCTATAGTGTAGCTAGGGCTTCAAGTAATATGTTGCAAAAATGAAAAATGGAATCTTTTTTTTAATGAGAAAAGTATGATTGATTGAGGAATTCATCAAGACAGCCACTGAAGGGATTGAGTATAGTGTTTTAAATAAGTTAATATATCCTGCATTGAACCCCACTCGCAACAATAATACGAGTAACAAAGTCCACTTCATATGATTGAAAGGAATGTTGCAGGACCGCAAAATTTAGTGTTGATCTCTGAAATTTGCAAAGCATTTTTTGCAGCGAATATGCTGTGTTCGCCAGTGACCTTGTTTGCCGAATATCTTCCTAGAAATTCACCCTGCAGCTGACTTAGATGATCATTTTGTTTCACCATTGCCACAGTGATGATCTGCAAGGCCAGTGTAACCTGAATGCATTGTAGCAGTCACGCACAGAACTTTAATGCATGCAGTTGCCGATCTTGCTTTACACATGCATGATGCCACAACCAGCTGCATTTCTTGTAGTACTTTTCATTTGAGGGGTACATTAGCTGAATATAAGGAGAAAATTATTATTACTGCCACCGAAATATATAGCATTGATCTGTGTGTGCTGGCAGCGTGTCATGGCTAATTTAGCCATATGTTACAACTAAGGTCTAAAGGAAGCCCTGTCCCTCCTCTAATCGGAAAACACAGGAGACCCTCTATCTATACTAATAAAAGGTAAAGCCCTCACTCACTCACTCACTCACTGACTCACTCACTCACTCACTCACTGACTCATCACTAATTCTCCAACTTCCCGTGTGGGTGGAAGGCTGAAATTTGGCAGGTTCATTCCTTACAGCTTCCTTACAAAAGTTGGGCAGGTTTTATATCGAAATTCTACGCGTAATGGTCATAACTGGAAGCAGTTTTTCTCCATTTACTGTAATGGAGATGAGCTTCAACGCCGTGGGGGCGGAGTTTCGTGTGACATCATCACGCCTCCCACGTAATCACGCAGTACATAGAAAACCAGGAAGAGCTCAAAAAAGCGCTTAAGAAAACATGCATTATATAATTGAGAAGGCAGCGAAACAATAAGAAGCGAGCGAAAGTGACATATACAACCATATTCATGAGTTCTGCTACTGGAAACAAAGCACGATGTAAACCTACACTTTAAATTAAGTTCATAGACAGGCTGCCGCTGGCGTTTGTAATTTAGTGCCTGCCCATATAAGGCCGCCCATCAGCGGCAATCCAATAGCAAACTGCCACGGGTAAATATTCACGGGTGAAGGACTGTGCTTATGGAGAGGAAGATGAGATGGTCAGGGTGGTGTTTGACACAAACTCAGCGAAACTGCGAGAGAAAGTTTTAAGTGCCAGGACTAAGGTAACATTAAATACAGCCACGGACATAGCACGAGATGGCACCAGCACAGCTGGGAACCTTCGATGCATGTACACGGCGGCTCACGTGAACTGACGCAGTGCACAGATAAAAGCAACAGTTCCAAAGAGCTGAACAAAACCGAATTACACAATTGAAAAGGCAGCAAAAAATATGAAGCGTCTCATACATACAAGCATATTCATAAATCCAACTACTGCGGAAACAAAGCACACGTTGGAAAAAGTCAATGTCCCGCTAAAGGAAGACAGTGTAAAAAACCCGTGCATGCAGTGTGTCAGGTCTCAGATAAAGAAGAAGACGAGCTGTTTATTGATGCAGTAAGAAACGAATCGATGAATGAAACCTGTCATCTTTACAACGATTGACAAACACGGAATGTAACTTGAACACAACACATCCTACAAATACGAACCTGATTGAAAGAAATAATGATAATCAAATCCTTGATGACAGCAACACTCAGTAACACTCACAAAACAAATACTGTATATTGACAGTCATGTTACGTTATTTTTAAAATGTTCCCTTTTCTTTTTCTACCTTTTTAACACACTACTTCTCCGCTGATACGGGTATATATATATATATATATATATATATATATATATATATATATATATCCCGCTCTACATACTCGAATAATGGATACTTTATTCGCCATCAATGATTGTTTTGGTAAAGCCATACTCAGTATATTCTATTAGATGAACGGTAAAAAGTAAGAACGAGGGAGGATGACTCATTGAGGCATGCAGGCTGTAGTCTTGCGTCAACTCTATCTGAATTGCGCGATCACATTTGAAAAACATATCTTTTCAAGTTCTATTTAGTCCATATGTGTCAAACTCAAGGGCGCGGGCCACATCCGCCCGGCGTGTAATTATATCCAGCCCGAGATCATTTTATATACTGTATTATTGTTATTAAAGCCGGGTATATGAAGCGCTGGTAACACAATAAACTACAGATCCCATAATGCAGCGCTTCAGCTGCCTTGCATCAGGGTAACCTGAATGCAATTCAGAAGATACAGAAAACAGCATAATTAAATAAGAATCTGACACTTCAGCGGACGTTTTAACCCGTGCACAATCACAAAGTGATTTCAAGTGAAGCTGCTTTTATGGGAGACACAAATGCACCAGTTCACCTTGCCCCACTTTCCCTGTTACCAAGTAATAAACCAAGTCGTCACTACGGTGTTCCCAAATACGCACTTTGCTGATAAACTGAGCGCACTGCGCACTGAGTTTGCACGGCGCTTTGGTGACTTTGAAGAACAAAAAAAGTCCGTCTACATGCGGCTCGAACCTTGTGCATGTTTGGTAGCACATATCTGTGTGAGAAGCTCTTCTCAGTGATAAAGACTAACAAAACAGCACACAGGAGTCGCCTCACTGATGAGCACCTGCAATCCATCCTGAGAATCTCCACAACACAGAACCTCACAGCAAACAGAAACGAACCTGTGGCCAAAAAAAGATGCCAGGCGTCCAGCTCTAAAATGACATATGAGCAAAGACAAATGAATGATTTGATTTGTTATTGCACGTAAGAGCGGAGTCAACCGTTTTAACAAACAGCGTATTGCACTGATACTGAAATAGCTGTGTGTGTATATATGTAGATATGTATGTATATGTATATATATGTTTATATATGTGTGTGTGTATATATGTGTGTATATATGTGTGTGTATATATGTAGATATATATGTATGTATATATGTGTATATGTATAGATATGTGTATATATATATATATATATATATATATATATATGTTTATATATATATATATATATATATATATATATATATATATGACAACAACACTCATCACTCACAACAGTGACAAAACAATTACATTGACAATCAGGTTACGTTATTATCAAAATGTTTCCTTTTCTTTTCATTGCTTCTTTAACACACTACTTCTCCGCTGCGAAGCGCGGGTATTTTGCTAGTCTATACTAATAAAAGGCAAAGCCCTCACTCACTCACTCACTCATCACTAATTCTCCAACTTCCCGTGTAGTTAGAAGGCTGAAATTTGGCAGGCTTATTCCTTACAGCTTACTTACAAAAGTTAAGTAGGTTTCATTTCGAAATTCTACACGTAATGGTCGACAACGTCCGCCATGTTGAACTTTCTTATTTACGGCTTCATCTTCACGAAATTTGGTAGGTGGCTTCCCCGCGCTAACCAAAACCAATGTACGTACTTATTTCGTTGGTATGACGTTACTGTCGGCTGCCATATTGAACTTTCCAACGTCACTAATTCTCCAACTTCCCGTGTAGATAGAAGGCTGAAATTTGGCAGGCTCATTCCTTACAGCTTACTTACAAAAGTTAAGCAGGTTTCATTTAGAAATTCTACGCGTAACGGTCATAACGGTCAACAGCGTCCACCATGTTGAACTTTCTTATTCATGGCCCTATCTTCACGAAATTTGGTAGGCGGCTTCCCTGCGCTAACCGAAACCAATGTATGTACTTATTTCGGTGATAAGATGCCACTGTCGGCCACCACATTGAACTTTTCAACGGTCTTTGTTACTTATGGGCCCATCTTCAAGAAATTTGGTATGCGGGTTCCCAACGCTAACTGAGTCCTACTTATGTACATATATACGTCCATAGCCTGCAGCTCGGTCACCGTGTGAGGCGGCGTTGGGTCCCCATCCCAACGCCTCCCACGTTGTTGGCTGCCTGCCTATATAAGGCCGTCCGTCGCTTCAGTCTCTACATTCCCTTCCTTGCTTCGCCACGGGATTCATATCTCCCTGCTGATAACTACAGCCTTTTTATTTAATCCACGGCTTCTCCGCTGTTTTATTGTTCGTTTATTACGATTATAGTTATTGTGTAGGTATTTTAGACATTAATATGTTTATCGAGGTGATCACCATCGATCAAAGAACTGTCACTTACCAAGTGGTTTCCATGCCTGGAGATGGCACCTACCTTTTCCATTCTCTTTTTTACATATTGCACGGCCATATCAGGCTCACTCTTGATATTGTGTCTTATGTATTGAATGACTGGGACAGGTTCAAGGTGTGGACTGATGACGGTACAGGAGATAATTATACTACACAGGAGCACTAGAAGAGTGAAATGCTTAAGCCCTTCACCAATGGATCTGCATGTGAGTTGATGGCTACTGCTGAATTGTTCGGTTGTCGCTTTCAAGTGTACCGAAATAGCCAAATACTTTACACCTTTCGACAACCGCCAATGCCTCTTAAACTTCTTAGAATCACAGGTGACGATTTCAGTAGTGGACACTTTGATGTTTATGAATGTTTAAACTCTCAAAAGCTGGATGTGAAGTTATCCGTGAAACCGGTTGTATGCTTACAACGCTTGGCAGATGCCGAATGTCTCTTCAACACAAGTCCTACAAATACTGTCGTAATTGAAACAAACCATGAATCTCGAACCAATTATGACAGCAGCAATCCAAGCTGTGAGATTTGAAACAGGATTACTGTTCACATGGCCAACTGTACGTTGCATGCTCAAGAGTAAGCTCAGCGCACAGCTTGGTCATATTACAACCGGAGGGCCGAACTCACAATGTGGTATACAAAGAGATCCTTAACAAATAATTATTGGTATATTTTCCCTCAGTTTAAAAAGGTTTAATTTTCTTCTTAATAAAAATTTTAAGTCAGTACTTCGCCGCTGCAAAGCGCGGGCATTTTGCTAGTAATAATAAGAAGAAAGATTTATTTACATCGTGTTTCTTCTTAACTGAAGAAAATGGTGTGAAACATTTGCACAGATACACATGAAACAAAATTAATGTTCCAGCTGCATCTGGAACTGCAACTTTAGAAAATGGAACAAGCCAATGTATGCCTCAAGATTGAGTGTCTGTGAGCTTAATGATCAATATTTTATTTAATTATTGCTAGTTTGTAGCAATTTTGTTATTTTGGTTATCATTCAGTCTGCATCCCTTATTGTTTGAGGCACAGTGACACAGTGGTTAGCACTGATGCCGCACAGCTTGAATCACATTTTTGGCCACAATAATTAGTCCAGCATATTTGGGAGATGCTTTCCTAGCCCATAGAGACGCTTGAAAGACCATACCACCATTATAATCCACCAAAAACTATTTGAACTTCTCCTTCTCCGTAAATGCCTTTTGTGGAGTTCAGCAAAGTTTTCGAACATGTCCCTTATTTATAGAAACTGTCGTCGAAGCAGACTTTATGGGGTTCAGTGGTAGAAACTGCTGAACATCATCTGACACTAGTGAGGAAGAAGGAATTATTTATGAATGATTGATTGTTTTGCATTACTGGTTAACAGAAGCTTGCCATCAGTTATTTTATGAGAGAGGCCCTGTACGTTTGACCTAGTGTGGGACTCTTGCCTTGTATTTTGAGCAGCATGATGAACACTTTAATAATTCTTGGAGTCATGTGCCAAGATGAGGTGGCTTCCTTAAGTGAATAGATGACACTGGTTGGCCAAATTTATTTATTTTTTTTCCTCCTGTCAAATGTTTTAACTGCTCATTGACTTGAGGGCGCTGAATCCAATTCTGGCAGCAGAATTGCTCAGTTACGCCCAGTTTTTTGTAGATGAAGGTTCAAAATGAAAAAAAACTATTTTAGAGAAGAAATATATTTTTAAAATTGTTTGGACTTGAAAAAAATATAAATGATACATGTAATTGTTTTAAATAGAATCAGTATGTGCAAAATGTAGTCACTTGTTAGTTTTTTTTTTTTTTTGTTTTCTTTTCTTATAATTCTCTGAAGGTGTTTCACAGAGGACTGACCAACTCATATCTGCTAACATGGGTTCTCCACTTTCCTCTAGTATCTCTTGTCACAAGAACGAGACATTGACAGATAAAGAGTTGGGGTAGCCACCCGTATAATGTAGTATCCTGGCTGCAAAAGGTCGTTTTATCAAAACAATCAGCACTGAAGTGCATTCAACTGAGTCCAGTACAAGACTGAGGAAACAAAGGAAAAGGGGCAGGTTTTAAAGGGGGAGACAGGAAGTGAGGTCATATGGATCCGGCGCGTGGTCTTCCACCATTGGTTCATAGCCGGACGTGACATCAGAGGGACTAGAGCTGGTGTGGCCGACTTCCATTGGCTCAGTCCCGGAAGTGATGTCAGGAGAGCCAGGTGAAATCCCCCGGGGATGGTCTACAGGCAAGGGAGAAAAAGAGTCAGTGCACTCTGCCACACCCCGGCATACCTCCGAACTGCCATCACTCAAGCCCTTTAGCTGCCTCCAATGCGCACGTGTGTGACACTCTCCATTTGAGCGATGTCTTGGTGGATCCTTTCCACATGTTCATCAGAGGGCAGTCTCATGTTCTTAGGGGAAAAAATCCAAATGAGTTTAGGAAAAGACATAGTTGCAGTCATATAGTAGGTAGAAAGAGAGAAGCTCCTTAACTAGTTTGTTGTAGTTTTTCACCTTTTTATTCCCCCCAATAAAGTAAGTTCTTTTACCGTTTGCTTACTTTTTACCAGATCAAGACAATACATGGATTAACCTTGGATATTTTCTTTAAAAAACATTTGAACCACTTTTTCTATTTAGAAGGAATAAGAAGAGAGAAAAAAACATACTTTGTGAAAGCAAAAATTGTGTAGAAAATATTGATATTAGATTATTTCCACCTTAACTAATGTTAAGAACAAAGAAGACAGCTATTGATTTCATCCAAGTTCATGGGACTATTGAACAGGGGGGGGATGCTTAATCATCTGTGAGACACTGAAGTGGCAGACAATCGCGAAATGCTTCCACATCAGTAGACATTAGCCTCAAATAATAAATTGATTAAATCATCATGGAAATATTTAATTGTGAATTTATGGTTGGTATATGTAAGGCCTGATTTGGTTGTAATACTGGCAATACAGTAAAAAAATTCTTTTATAAAGTCATAGTGTAAGCAATTTGCTAGATGTTGCACCTGATATATAATAATTAGTCCTTAGTGTAGTGGCTTTGAAATTCATCCCCCTTGAAAATAGTATATCAATGAGCTACAGTTTTCTATTATTAAAAATAAGCTTGCATATCACATCCACCACCTTAGGTTTCATTTTTTCCAGGATAGATTTACATTTGAATTCATCATGTAGTTTTAACACAGACATAATGAAAAGAGAATGTGAAGTTAACCTGAGAGATGGTTAAAGAATGTTAACTGATCTTTGGCTAAGTGCAACAGATTTGCCTACTTTATAGACAGGCTTCTTACAAAATTGCTGGTTGTTGTTTTTATTTAAAAAAAAAAAAAAAAGGTTGTGTAGGGAGGGTTGGTGCATTAAAAACAGTAGTCGTCGGAGGAAGTGTAGGTTATGATAATTGTAGAATTAACTGAGTGAAAGAATGATTAACAAACTATCAGTGTGACATAATCGAACAGCCAAGCAGAAAAGTGTGTGCTTTGTGCAATCTGGTAACAGAAACCTAAAAATAAAATGTCAAATTGACTAAACATATTTATAAAATTCAACAAAAATATCACAGGTGTTATGCTTTGTTTTAGATGCACAGTGATCAATTATGCCATTTAATTCTTTTTTGCACAGTTTAATGAACCTTTTGCGAAAGGAGAATTCCAGAAGATGACTTGCCCATGTAAACACAGTTTTTTTTAAGAAACCAGCTTTCTGCCTTCTTCCTGTGTGTGTGTGTGTGCGCGCGTGCGTGTGTGCACGTGTGTGTGTATAACTGTACTCCTTGACTAATCAGGTTGGATTATGTTGAATTCTGGGTAATTTTCATAAAAAAGGTTTGCTCACTTATCACATACAGTTTCATATATAAAGACATTCTAGGTACAACACAGCTTTTATAGAGAAATAAATAAACTGGGCCATTTGCAGAATGACTTCAGAACATTTATTTAAAGGTAATTCATAACAATTTGACACTAACTGGTTTACTTCATTTTTCACACTGTGTATATTTAATGTTTCCACTGTATATTTAGCGTTGGAAGTCCATTCAGAATAGAGTTGTGAAATTGAACGTTGCTTTTCGAATATTTTTCAGTTTTATTTAGAAACTAGCAAAATACCTGCTCTTCGCAGCGGAGAAGTAGTGTGTTATGAAGTAATGAAAAAGAAAAGGAAACATTTTGAAAATAACGTAACATGATTGTCAATGTAATTGTTTTGTCACTGTTATGAGTGTTGCTGTCATATATATATATATATATATATATATATATATATATATATATATATATATATATATATATATATATATATATATATATATACACACCCTTTGGGACGCGAGCAGCTGTTGCTGGGCATGCCAGAATCCATCGAGGAAGAAAAATGAAAAACATTATTTGTACAAAATCTTAATTTATCTATCCATTCCTAAATAATTAAATGGGCAGGCTATTTCATATCAGTGCAATACGCTGCTTGTTAAAACGGATGCCTTCCGCTCTTACGTGCACCTAGTGCTGCGTGGGCATTATTAACTATCGTATCTGTTCAAGTTCTATTTAAATTTTAAATATACAATGAAACCTCGGTTCACGTACAACTCGGTTTACGACCAAAAAGTTCGCCAAACTTTTGCCTCGGTTCACGACCACACACTCGGTATACGAACAAAGCCAGTTTCCCTTTTGGTTTGTGCACGCCGATGATTTCCTCACGTGTTGCATTGTTCTCAGTCAGACGTGCATGCTTTACTTGCACTGTCTTTGTGCTCTACAGTATTTCGTGTGCTTTTGCAGTTAACTATGGCTTCTAAGCAAGTGAAGAGTGGTGAGAAGAAAGTTTTGAAGAAAATTGAAATCGAAGTAAAGAAAGAAATTATTGAAAAGTTTGCGTGTGGCGTTTGTGTTACTGATCTTGCCGCCGAGTACAAGAAGTCAAAATCTACGATTTCGACTATTCTAAAGCAGAAAGAATCTACTGTATTAAAGCAGCTGATATTGCAAAAGGAGTTACAGCGTTAACCAGGCAGAGGCTTCAAGTGCTGGAAGAGGTGGAAAAACTGTTTACCAGTTTACTCATTTACCAATTTGAGAACCCTCGTGCTTTCAAGCAGCACAATGTAAACAAAGCCAGACTGCCAGTAATGTGGAGGGCAAACACGAAGGGTTGGGTTACAAGGACTTTCTTTTTGGAATGGCTGCATGAGGCTTTCTCTCCCACAAGCTAAACAGCTAAAAACACCAGAAACCCAAGAAATCACAAGAGAGAAAACACCTGAAGGAATACATCCCTCCATTGTGGAGCCAGACTCTTCCTCCTCACTTCATGCCAGAACTCGACCCATGCAAGGTTAGTTTTCTTGGTGGTTTTTGTATTACGGATTTTTCAAAAGTTAATTTTTCAGTTCGTAGCGTGAATTGTTGCAATGTTACTTTTCTCTTTTTTCAAATGTTCGCTTTTTTCACTGTGCTTAAAACTCATTAAAAAAAAAAAGTGTTTGCATGGAGTTGTTCATAGCGTGATTAGTTGCAATTGTGGAAACGACCCGGACACAGACAGGCGGACATGTTGTAATTCACCACCACACGTTTATTTACAATATTTACAATGATTTATGGTCACACAGACCCAGTCCAAAGTGCACAAACCCCAATAATCACTCAGTCCTGGCCACAAATGCCATCTTCGGGCCGCCTCCACACCTCTTCTGTCTTGTCCTCCTTCCACCCGACTCTAGCGCTGAATGAATGGAGACGGCCCCTTTTAAACAGTCCCCAGATGAGCCCCAGGTGTTCCCGGCATTCCTCCTCTGGCCACGCCCCAGCGTGGCGGAAGTGCCGGCTGTCCTCCCGGCAGCTCTCCGGGTGCCGTCCTAAATCTTCCCCCCAGCACTTCCGCCACACCAGGAAACAGGTCCCCAAGGCATTGGGGCGCCTCCTGGCGGTGACCACGGGCCCCTACAGGGTGGAGCTTCCATGCCCTGTACCTGTGGCCTCCAGAGCAACCAGGAAGGTGGCCCCCACGTGATCCAGGGTGGGCTCTGACCCTCTTCCGGTCCCTCACGGTGTCCCGGCCGGGTCGTTGCCCCTGGCATCCCTGACACAATGTTACTTTTCTCTTTTTTCAAATGTTCCTTTTTTTCTGCTTTGCTTAAAACTGATTAAAAAAATGTGTTTACATAGAGTTGTTCATAGCGCAATTTGTTGCAATGTTACTTTTCGCTTTCTTCAAATGTTCCTTTTTTCCCCCACTGTGCTTAAAACTCATTTTAAAAAAAGTGTTTACAGCGATCGGGCTGTAAGGCTAAAATAGCGTGATCTTGTTACTTTTTTGGTTGCTTGTGGTTGGTTTTTAAATTAAAGGAGAGAGAGAGAGAGAGAGAGAGAGAGAGAGAGAGAGAGAGAGAGAGAGAGAGAGAGAGAGAGAGAGAGAGAGAGAGAGAGAGAGAGAGAGAGAGAGAGAGAGAGAGAGAGAATGAACACGCACGCGAGGGTGTTTTGTGTCAGTGTTATTCAATGTTTTTACATTAGTTTACTATTACACTGTGCATTCTATGGCATAATTAACAATATTTGTGCTTAATCTTTACATATATTTCCATACAGTTTGTACGGTCTGGAACGGATTAATTGTATTTACATACAATCCTATGGGGGAAATTGCTTCGGTTCATGACCAAGTCGACAGAAATATCTTTGGTAGGAGTGTAAGTTAAATTTAGTCATCATTGCAGAAATTTTTCTTCATAGAATTGTAAAGACTAAATTCAACTTACATTCCTACCAAAGATATTTTTGTCGACTAAATAGAACCTAGATCGACTCAACGCGGACTACATCGAGCCCCGTGCTATTGTGCTCTCGCCTGCCTGCCTCAATAAGTCACTGTCGCTTGGCTCTTACTTTTTTACTGTTCATTTAATCATGGGCCTCTCTACAGTTTTGTTTATTTTCGGGTTGTAATGTTCATTAAATTTATGTATCATCTGGTCCATTGGCGGACCGTTCATCTCACACCTAGGCCTTCAGTAGTGCTCCGTCTGAATCAACCCGCCCCTCAAAAACTAATTTATGGTTATAAAAACCATCTTAATATGCAGAAATACAGTATAAAGAGCTGCTGCATTGCAGATAACTCCTGTAGCCACAATAAATGCCTCTTTCTATCGCCATCGAAGCTAATGCTGAAAGTCGAACCTGCGGCTTCTATCCAATCAGCGGGTCTGAATACGGTGACGTCGCCGTACAACTGCTAGAGGGCCGTACTGAAAAGTCAAAATCTGATTGGTTGAAGCAACAGGTTAATCAACATTTATTCTGTGTTAGAGTGCCTGCATAATGGATTGTGAAGGCCTCTCTGCCTGGCCACAAATAATGGCTGAAATGTGATTGGTTAAATGCTTTAATACGAAAATACATGCCTGGAAGCAGCACAACCATCGGAAAAGCTATGAAAGGAAGCGGACAGACTATTTGGAGTTATTTAATAAGTATCCATGGACAAAATATAATTAACATCAGTTTGTGCTTCAGATGTTTTTACTTATGAATATGCTAAGTACAGTCCTTCACCCACGAATATTTACCTTATATGGGCAGGCACTCGATTACGTGGGAAACGTGATGACGCGAGACGCAACTCCACCTCCCAGGCCATCGAGTTGCAGTCTATTACAGTATATAGATGAAAAGATAGGTTCCAGTTATGACCATTACGCGTCGAATTTTTGAAATGAAACTGGCCCAACTTTTGTAAGTAAGCTGTAAGGAATGAGCCTGCCAAATTTCAGCCTTCTACCTACACGGGAAGTTGGAGAATTAGTGATGAGTGAGTCAGTGAGGGCTTTGCCTTTTATTAATATAGATATTCTTATTTGAAGGCAAAAGCCAACATTAGATGTACAAGAACAGTTGTTTGTTTTACCTGCACTCATTTTGGCATTGAGTTACTCCAGATGCACTACGCAAAGCTGCACTTTTTTTATTGGTCTGTTTTTGCACTTCACCTCCATGATGAGCCTTTTGTTAATTAAGAATGGTTAGCTTATTGTCTTTTATTAAAACTTGCAGACCCTTCCACAAAGTAATTTTTCCACTGCTCTGTTACGTGTCTTGTCAGTTGCCCAAGTACTGCTAGGATTTTGTTTTTGCTGTTTGCGTTTGTTCTTGCTGTGACTACTGGAGCACCCTTACCCTAGGGTATTGTTTTTAAAGCTTTGTGATACAGTATTTTACCTCTATTTATTACTTTTTAGACCTTTTAGATCAAAATTGTTGTGCACTGTTTATTTTGTAGTTTAAAAATATTTTTATCAATTTGTGCAAATTTTAATAGATTATTAATAATACATAGAAGGGTCTTTTCAGGTAATTTTTACAGGTATTTTAAGGTATTTATAAGGCTTTTTAGGAATAGTTGCTGTGCTGGGGAGGTAAGAATAGTTTTATACACACAGGAAGTGCATCCGGGCCTCCTTGGGGGCACACCAATCTGTACAAACCCTAACTTTACCTAAATAATATAAGTTAAAAAAAATTATATATATTTCTGTCTCTCACAAAAGTACATGAAATGCCCAGAATTGTTAACCTAAGTTTGAATATATTTGAATATTTATTATCTCTATCTATATCTATATCTATATCTATATCTATATCTATATATATATATATATATATATATATATATATATATATATATATATATATATATATATAATATAGAGATAATATAAAATTCATTAAGGCAAGACACTCATGGAAAGCACGCCGGAAGGGGCGTGGATTCACTAAGCCGCCGACAAGTAAGACACCTGTGGCGCACGCAGGAAGGAGCCACGCCCACCAACTCGGACGCGATGAAACAGAAATAACGGCGCCATTTATATTCGTCTGTCATAGAGGCCCACATGCACCTCCGAGCCACGTTGACTTTTCATAGAGGCATGTTTCTCGCGGAGGTGAATCGCCATATGCAGCGGGTAAAACGGTTTGCGAGGGGTATCCCATGGGATCCTTAAAACAATCCTTTACAACTAAGGTTAAAACACAATGAAGTAAGCAGTCTTTAAAAAAACAAGTTTTCGGTTACGACGCACGACCGTGTGCACCATAGCAAACTGTTTTACACACTACATACAGCAATTCGCATCCGTGGCAAACAAGCGTCTTCAAAGATGCTCCTACAGGAACACGGAGGATGTTTCCCTGCCCACCAACACTCCTTTTTCACCGGCCCATGTCTACCCTTTCTCTCTAGGCATTCACACTGCCTGCCCATGTGCCCGGACGCAAAAACTCACCGACAACCCAGTTACTCCCTTTCATCTGTGCTAGTAGTCCACATGCTCGTCTGAGCCACGTTGACTTTTCATTATTCTTTTCGGTTTCGACATCCGACTGCCCACCATGAAAAACCATGCGAAAGGAACAATGAAGCCCTGCCCAGAAACTCTACCCCTCCTCCCACGTGCTCAGGAATGCACCTCAGACCACTGCCTGCCAAATCAAACAGCTCATCAAACACATACTCACTCGCTTTGGTCTGTGCTGCGGTCCAAATCCAGCTGTGAGCCACGTTGACTATTCTTTTGCCCTCCATGGCTACCGCTTCAAATGTATTTCATGGAAACAACACTTCTTTCAATGTTAGAAATTCCTGCTTCAGGTAACTGTTTGTTTCTGTCAGTCGGGTTTTTTTTGGAAAAATGTCATTGACGAAACTGTTGCTCTCAAACTTCGTAACATGGCTGTTAGCTTTGTTTGCCAACATTGGGATAACTTCGGTGACATGGTGTCCATTGTTGTTAGTCACAGAGGCATTGTTATACAGTCTGCTCAACAATACACTGACTACATGAATACGTCCGGAGTCTATGGTGGCGAGGCAGAAATTGTGGCAATGTCCCAAATTTTTCCAGCTACTATCAGCATTTACTTCCAAGAAGGTCCTCATGCCTCTCCTCGAGTTTACAGTCTGGCCCAGCATCTCTTCATATCCCTGCTCTTTAGCGGTCCTTTGGATCATGGGCATTACGAGATTCTCATGCCTTTCAAATACCCACGTGATAACCTTCTGGTGACATCTTTTGACTCTGTCGGTATGTGCACACAGGGTGCACACCCACTTGCTCGCCACACTAATGTGACGTCGCCTGCCCACATCTGCAACCTCACAAACTGTCCTTGTTCCCCGTATATGCCCGACCCCGTCAGATTCAAATTTACCTTTTACTTTTTCCCCGAAGACAATTTCCTGTTCGATTGGCATTTGCAATGACAAGTAATAAGGCACAAGGAGAAACTTTCAAAAAGATATGCCTATATCTGCCAAAACCAGTCTTCACTCACGGACAATTATATGTTGCTCTCTCCAGAGTTCCATCTTTTCATTCACTTTCTGTTGTATCCTCAAACCCTCCCTTTTTAGACAACTGTGTCTTTCCAGAAGTGTTCAACCATCAATAAATAATTATACGGCGGTTGTTATGCCGCGTGTTCACTATTGTGTTGTATTTTGCTCTCTCCGGAGTTCCATCTTTTCATTCACTTACTGTTGTATTCTCGCACCAACCCGTTTTAGACAACCGTGTCTTTCCACAAGTGTTTAGCATTCAATAAATAATTATGCATGAGATTGCGCGTGTGTCTACCCGGCGCAGAGAGGCGTGAGTAAGCCAGCCGTTGAGCCCCATTCGGGCTGCAAACCGTGGAATTCCCACTAAGTGCGACTCATACGCTCCCACTGATTACATATCCCCCTCCCACCTCGCTGCTTCCATGGTCGGGTGTCTTGGTTGATTATATATAGAAAGGCAGCCAAAACCGCACAGAGCAATGAAGAGTCTACGTGAGTCACAGTTGCATCTGGACTGTGTGAAGACAACGACTCAAGTGACAAGTTGGAGGTGAGCACATGAGCGATGTTGGTCCGCCACGGATAATTGTGTGTTGGTTCGTTCCGTGCATTGTTACAATGTTGCTTTTCTTGCTGATTTATTACATTACCGATTTTTCATATGTTAATTTTCTCTCTGTGCTTTAAAATCATTAAAAAACCGGCCTGATTATGTGGCGTATGGTACGCTGCGGGTTGGCTAGTTATTATTATTGAACATTCAAACCTCAGCTTTTGCTAATTTAACAACCGTATTTCAGAAGCACACACTGGAGAAATGCCAACAAATACTCTTCAGCCTAGCAGAAAAAGTGAAGGCTCCTGGTCCATCTTCCAAGGGCTAACATGCTTTCATTGCACAGGTATATTTATTACTTGCACAAGGCATTGTGAAAAATGAATAGAACATACTTGTAGGCATAGGCATTCTCAAGATATTTTATATCTGACCGTTCATGGAAATCAGATTTATTTAATTAATGAATTACCGCCACACAGTTTGGAGGCTATTTACAAGTTACCAAACTGTAGCTCGCCTCTATCTACAACCTGACATGGTGAGACTCCCCAACATATTTCCTTTTTACTGACAGAGGAAACCGTGTTGTCTGGCTTGGAGTCTCTTTTTAGACACATTCTTTTAAACCTGTTAAGTTTTCTCAATACTGTATGCACACTTCATGTTATGAGGAATGTGGTTGAAATGTTTATAGAAATCCTTCATTACACCTCAAGTGATGTTTAATCTCTTTTATGCTGTAGATGCTTATTCTGTGGTTGTAATAGTGGGCCATTTTTGTGTGTTCCCAAATGCTCTTTAACTGTTTAGTCTGCTTTTATGTATTAACTTATTGATCTGGCTATGGGCAGAGAACAGCCAAAAGGCTTTTAGATAAACTGAAGTGGGAAATTTTAAGATTTTTTAAAAAGGAGAAACAAAGAATATTCATTGACTGGTTGAGAAAACAGCCAGCACCAAACTTGCAAAACTTTATCTAAAAATCAAAGTTAACATAATCAGTGCCAGGTGTAATTTTATGTATTTACTTATCTGCCTATTTATGTGTTTGTTTATTTAAGAGCTAATTTTAAAAGCCAACTTTCCCCCTGGAGACAAGTAAAGATTTATCCATCTATCTAACGCCCTTTTCCTGAGTCCTAAATACAAAAGTATTTGATAAAGGCTAAATATTCACTCCAATACTAGATCACAAACTACCACCATCTTTTATCCTCCTCCTTCTTTTTTTTTATTGGTAGCCAAATGGGTTTTATTTTTTTAATGAAAAAGAGACCTTGAACGAGAAGTAAATCAGGCAGAAGATAATGTTGTGATCATAATGTGGATGTGGAACACCCATGCCTGTTCAAACACTACTAAAATATGAGGACAGTTGCCATGTCTGGCTGAAGGCACTTAATTTGAAAATGCATGTGTATGCTCTTATAGTTTGTGGAAAGGGCACAGATGGGCAGCCCTACCCAGAAAAGTGATTTGGTTTGACTCCCAGTGGAGGGAAGTGGAGAGTCATAATGCAAAAAAGAAATGGTTTGTGGAAAAACTTTTTTTTTTTTTCTTCCCCCATTTGCCTGCCTTAATCTGTCCAGCAGAATCGTGACTGCACAACATTTCACAGTACCCTTCAGTGTTTGAAGGTTCATTACCAGTTGTTATGGGTTATCCTTTCAAAACTAAGGGCCATGTGTTTCTAAATTGACTAAGTTGTTACAGTTGCTAGCAAATGTACAGACAGACACCAGGAAGAGTTAATATAGGGAATCTGTATGAATTATTCAGTTTTCTAGAGTATACCCACTCCAATTCTGTGCCCACTAGCAGGCACACCTATCACAAAGTAGTTCAATGAGGTGACGCAGTTGCACCTCTTGCCAGATCAATTTTAAAAAACAATTCCTGCTTGAGGTTGTACTCAATATGCAATATCCACACTTTCTGAGATGTGATATGAAATTAAAACTATGAATAAAATAGCATTACTGTACCATTCAGAAAATACTGTGGCATTGCTGCATGACTTTCCCTGTCCAGCAATCTAAGAGAACTCTGCCTTTTCTACAGTGTCCAAAGACTGGACAAGCTACAACATGGTGTGCTGCTCAACTTTATTTGTACCTTCTGCTTTCAATAAAGACCAAATTCCATGCTATTAACCGTGATTAGGAGAATGCAACTCTTTTTAGTATAGCACTCTGGAGGTAGTGGTATGCTTTTGTCCTCTTTAATTTTTTCATCCTCATTGTTCACTGGAAGAGAGAAACAAAGTAATACAAATATTTTCATACATCACAGGTGACTCCTTAAATAAGTTGTTCTGCCAGTCTGTCCAGTGGTCCAGATTTGGAAATATTACTCCATCGAATCCTGATAAAGTGGAATTGTACTTGCATAATGGCTGCATGTATATTATTAAGTTATCACAAGCAGGAAATATTAACATGCAATTATAGATGAATTCAGAAAAAGGTCAGAGGTTACTTATAAGGTGGATAGGCAAAATAACCTAATAAGTCACATGACGTTGCGACACATGACCAGCAGTAGGTGCTGCAGTTTGTAAACAATATGGCCTTGTCTGTTTAAAAACTATCACATGGCTGGAACAGCAGCAGATATTTTTCTCAAAATGGCACTGTAATGGCGTAAACAAAATTACACTAAAACTTAATAATGTCAAAACCAAAGTAAAATTTTAAAAATCACAATTTGAGAACAAGGAACATCTGCATACATTTATATTTTACTTTTTAATTAATACTTGTGAAAGTTGACACGACACAGAGCAACACTACAGGGCTTTTCTTGTGCCATGTGGAAGCTGATAGGGGCCACTGCCCAGATGGGAAGCCAAGATGCTGTGTAGACAGTGGGGGGGACCACTGCTTGGACATGTGTCCAGGATGCCATTTGAGAGCTTGATGGGACCACTGCCTGGACGGGATGTCAAGATGCAGTTTGGGAGTTAGTCAGCACCACTGCCTAACCCAAAGGAGAGATTTGGGGATTGGAGGGCCCATGCCCTATAGAGAAGAGATGGTCAAAGGAGGGACCACCTCTTAGTCCTCCCAGCCACGAGGGAGAAGCAGAGTGTTAATCCCAGGTTGTAGCCAAATATAGTTGTTCCTGGCCCTTCAAATAGACAGAAATATGAACCAGAAGAATTGGTCCGTGAATTGGCCAAGACCCCAGCAGTCAAGGCCCACTGCACTTTCAAAGAAGTCTCCTTTCCCCAAACCAGGTGTGCTTAGAGTCTGGAGTCAAGTGGAAGCCAGCAGCTCACCTGCCAGGGAAGTGGAGAAAGAGGGGAAAAGATTGCCAGTATCCTTGAGGAGACAGGAGACCAGAGAAGAAGGTGGGACAGAATAGCATGCATTACAGAGATAAGCTCTGAAGTGGGGAGTGTTTGTTTTATATTTATATAACTTGTGTTTTGTACTCCCTGGACTCCTTCTTTCTACAAATAGAAACCCCCGTGACTCATCTGTGTGGTGTCTGTGGGTCCTTTTTAAGTGAATGGTTAGCTCGAGAGTGACCCTCTCTAGCTGCAAACTACACAGACAGGTGCAAAAAATGTTCATTTTTTTTGTGGGTAGCTTGATTTTCTGCATTTGCAATTTAGTTGCTTTTCTGCTGTATGCTGCTGAATCGGTTTTGTATTCAGTGGTTATTTATTTTATTCCATCTGATGCATTTTGATAATGGTTATTTGGCTACACAATTACTCAAGCCTCTTTGGATTTTACATTGTGAATCTTCGTAAATACTGATTGCTATGTGTTTTATTCTGTTATAGAGGAATGTTATCAGCAAAGGGGCTGCATCTTCACTGCTTTTGTGTCGGCAATGAAGTAATTCAAAAAGATTTCAGTCAGTAATAGCTAATGGAGACTAATTGGTAAGTTTTCTGTTTTTTATAACAACCGTCTACCTTTTAATCGTGTATTTTAAATGAAAATGGAGATTCTTGTAGTTGCTTGCTGCAGTAGAAATGTGTGCATGTACTTGAATGTCTTTAGTACAAAAACAAATGTCTAAGAGAAGCTTTGGTAACAGATTTCTTTTCAGCAACATTCTTAGAAAACAGAAGCTTGGATTTTATTTATTTTGTTTATTTATTGTTACTGTGGCTGTGCCATATCATATCGTCCATGATAACACCAGTATTTATGTGACAAAAAAGTGTCATCTTGTGATATCAATGATATAGCAATGCATGTACATTCCCTAGCACACACGACAACGACACAAGCCCAAATGTGTCTGGGGACGAGAGCATCATGTCAGCTGCTGATAGCGATTTTGTACCTAAAAGGGAGACACTTCAATAGTATGGAAGTGGTTTGTCTACAAGAGGTCAGGCCTCCATCAACACACAATACTTTGTAAAATATACAAGAAAACTCTTACTGCTAAAGGTGGAAACGCAACAACCATGGTTCACCATTTGAAGCAAAAATACAACTGTTCACTACAACCGGGCTGTGAAGGCATGCAAGGAGATACTAGCAGTTGGTGATGTGTGGCCAAAAAGTGAACAAATAACTCAACTAAGCATTGTTGGAGCACTCCCTAGTTGTCCTCCATATGATAATAGGAAGAGCAAATGGTGGATGGAAATAGCTGATGTGGTTACATATTGATTGGCTAAGGGATATGATGCCAGTCCAAATGGTGGAAAAGAATGACATCAAGCTACTTGTTAAAAAGCTTAACCCAGGATACAACATCCCAGGTAGAAAATATTTTTTTCAAAGACTAGGGCTCTGCCTCCTACTTGCTTCGCTCACCCACCCCCAGGTTTGGCTTACCGGAGATACAATTTAAATAGGTTGTTATTTTCATGGGAATTGTTAAATATTCATTATTTTCACTTTTACTTTTAAATTTTTGTAAAAACAATATTTGGAATGAGCTTTTCTTCAAGATCGCATTGCATTTTGATTCCGTGTTTGGACTTCCATCATGACAAAGCAATGTATAACCGCCTATGAGTGAATATCATTTCTTTCTCTGTAATAAATCGACTTTCTCAAATGTTTGTTCATGCTCTTTCTTCTTCGCTTTGTCATTGACGTGTCATCTAGAACCTATAGAATTATTGCCATGATAAAATTTATAAGAGCTGAGAGTGCAGGAAGTGTGTCTGACAAAAGCATTCACATGACTGAGGTTAGATGACCGTGGTCTTGTTAGAAAATAGTTGTAAGTAGGGCGTGACTTGAAACAATCTCATATTAAGTCTCTGAATCACAGGACTTCATACCGCAACAACATTTTTGGAATCTTTTAATTCTCGCTGGCAGCATGAATTAGATGATCTATAAGTCTACGACTTAAGCTAAAATCCGAACAATATATTCGATCTGTTTTCACTCTTCTGTTATTTCACCGAATAATAATTTCTGTCTGTTTGCACTAACACGATCTTCCCTATCCTTTTTTTGAGACTCTGGAATTTTCGTACTTCCATTATCTCTAACCTGCTGTGCATGTGTACCACACCAACATTTTTTAATTATTTATGACATTCTACTTTGTCATCTACTCTTTGTCCTTTATTTCCAGCCCCGGGCATGGTTAAATCTCATTCTTGCGGGATGTAAAACGCTGCTTGTGTTGTTAAGGGGGGAGCTGAACGCATGAAGGAGATATGGCTGGATCAGCTGCTGGTGAGCTGCGTGTTCTGCTTGTTGCGCTGTGCATCGATCATTTCAAAGCCTGTAGAGCAGATGTCCTTTTGTCTCACGGAATGTCAAAGTGTCTTCTGAGAAGATCATGTCTCGTCTCCCTCCCAAGATTTTTATTTATAATAGACATCCTTGCCTGTGATGTATGAAACATGCCTCAACAAAATTTTGATTAGTTTTAATAAACTATAGAAAGGAAAAAAAATTGAATCGCTGTTTCAGGAGTGCCTGGTCAACATACTGAGCACAATCCATCTTGACAGAATCTCTGTTGTGATTGGTTGAGTGAGGGTCTGTAGTCTGTTCATGCAATGGAATTAGCCAAAAGGATCAAATCGGGAAGACTTGAAAAAGGCCAGGGGCCTCATGCATAACGCTGTGCGTAGAATTCACACTATAACATGAAGTAAGCACAAAAGCCGAAATGTGCTTACGCACAGAAAAATCCAGATGTAGGAATCTGTGCGTACTCCAACTTCCACATTCTTCAGCTACATAAATCCCGGTTTGCGTGAAAAGTAACGCACGTGCACGCGCCTGCTGTCCTGCCCCAGTTCCTCCCAGAATTACGTCTCTTTGAATATGCAAATCCAGTATAAATAATGGGAAAAGCACGGGGGGAAAATATAAGAATTTCAGCGAATACCAAGTGGAGGCAAAGGAAAAACATACTATTTGTTGATTTAACACTAGAATTACCAGAGCCTACGAAAAAATTTGTAAATCCGTCCCACCTTAAATCGCTTCTTAAAATCGTTCACAGCTCTCCACCAACGTCTTTTGTCATCTAAATGTGCTGATAAAAATCAGGCTGCATGCAGCCGGCTATTCCATCCCCCCACCTACTTGCACAAACTTCTCCCAGCTCCTGCCTTGATTGATTTTCTGGGAGTGAAGTGGAGTTTTAGAGTGGAAATAATAGATTGTTGTTTGGAACACACGCATTTCATGTCTGTTCCGTTTCTACAGTAATCTGTGTAAACACATTGTTAAAACAGAAATGTTTTTTATATTCTAGTAGTAGATGACAAAATGTAGGCATAAACTATATAATGTATGAAGCCTGAAGTATCAAAGAAATACTTTCACTAAAGCTACAAATCTAACACAACAATCGCTCTTTTATTCACGCTTTTATGGCGAACTGCTACAGCGCTGGGAGACTGCGATTGCTTTGGGACTCTCTTCCGTGTGTCGTCCCGTTGGGTGGAATCCCACAAGAGTTAAACTCACATCAGCCATGATTCTTTTCAAAGATAAAGTGCAGCTTAATTTGCTTTATGTATTTTTACTTTATATTTTGTATTAATCATTTTTATATGAATAGTTTTGGGTTGTGGAACGAATCATCTGAGTTTCCATTATTTCTTATGGGGAAAATCGCAATGATATACTGTAAGAGTGCTTTGAACTGCGAGCACATTTCCAGAACGAATTATGCTCGCATACTGAGGTTCCACTGTAATTAGCTACAGTAGAGTCGGGAGCAACAAAAAATAGACTATGCTCACGCTCGCAACATGCAGTTCTTGTTGCCGATTGATGTGCTTTTTGTTTTTTTTTTTCCTGTGGGACGTCGAATGATACGGAATGTTGGATAAGCGAAGGTAGGATAAGCGAGACTCTACTGTATACGTGATATAATTTTCATGATGATTGGAATGAAAGCATGTTATTAAACATGGAAACATGGTGGCTCAGTGATTGTTCATGTGTCGCACAAGATGCTGCTGCGCCATGCGCAACCTTCGATGAAATAATTTATTGTAGCAGTACTGTCTCTTTCAAATGTACTAACCTCCAATTCGTGTCCTTACTTTTCTTTCTCCAAATACCCAATCAGCTCTGTAATAGACATTAAGCCATCTGTAAGCTTACAACGACGATTCTTCAGTACTCTTAAGGAACATTGAAACATCTTCATAGTATGTGTTTAATTATTCTATCCGTCTATCCTTCCAGTGTTGCTCCTGCCTCAGCAAATATACAGCGTGAGGCAGGAACAATATGTGAACTTGCTAGCGCTGCGGCACCATGTCCTCACATGTTTAATTTTTAACAGTACAGATTATTTAAATTAAGTTAAAGTTGCATCTGTATAATATAATCAACATATTTTGCTGCATTTCATCTTAAAAATATCGTCATCATATGTAAATACATGCTTTATAAAGTGGCGCAGGTTGTTTAATATTATAACGCTGAGGCAGCATGTGCTTGATGCTGTATACCGATAATTCTCTTTCCGATCAGCTGCTGCTGTGATTCCCCACTCAGATATAGTGATAAAAATACTGTGAGTGGTGCAGTGAGAGTAATATGGAAAAAGATGATCCGCTGTGGCAACCTTTAACGGGAGCAACTGAAAGAAGACAGTGCAGTGAGAGTAACAACGCTAAAGCAGTTATGGTATCTATATACAGTGATCCCTCACTATATCGCGCTTCGACTTTCGCGGCTTCACTCCATTGCAGATTTTAAATGTAAGCATATCTAAATATATATCACAGATTTTTCGCTGGTTTGCGGATTTCTGCGGACAATGGGTCTTTCAATTTATGTTACATGCTTCCTCAGTTTGTTTGCCCAGTTGATTTCATACAAGGGTGCTATTGGCGGATGGCTGAGAAGCTACCCAATCAGAGCACGTATTACATATTAAATAAAACTCCTCAATGATATACGATATGCTTCCCGCGCGCTGCTTCGCACACTTAAAAGCACTAACGGCCCGTATTGATTTTTCATTGTTTGTTTTTCTCTGTCTCTCTCACTCTCTCTGATAAATATAGGCAGATACTTATCCATCATGCAATACCATCAGGGAGGCGTATGATTGGCCCCATTATCTGCTCCTGACGGAGGGTGTGAGCAGAGGGGCTTATTGCACAGTGGCTGTTTGCTTATACGGATGCACCTGTAAAAAAAATGCTAAAAGGCTACCTTCACATTGATCCCTTCATTGCGCCGCTTTATCGCGATGCTTGCATACTTAAAATCGCAACAGCCCTATTGATTTTTGATTGTTTATTTTACTCTCTCTCTCTGACATTCTCCGCTCCTGACGCACACCTTGAAGAGGAAGATGTGTTTGCATTCTTTTAATTGTGAGGAAGAACTGTCATCTCTGTCTTGTCATGGAGCATAGTTTAAACTTTTGACTAAAGGGTGTTATTTCATGTCTAGCTCTAATAATGTTAAAAAACGTATTTAGAAGGTCGTAAACAGGTTTTCAATGCTCTAACTGTGAAAATATTAGATTTATAAATAAAGAATCCTACTTCTTGGAAATTCATTTATCTGTCTGTATAAACAAGGGTTTACTGTATAACTGTGTGGAGAATATTTATAAACAGTGTGGGAGAGTTTCTAAGAGCTTTAAAATATATAAAAATAACCATACAAACATATGGTTTCTACTTCGTGGATTTTCAACTATCGCGGGGGGTTCTGGAACGCAACCCCTGCGATCAAGGAGGGATTACTGTATATAATTCACTAAGGCAAGACAACCATGGAAAGCATGCCGGAAGGGGCGTGGATTCACTAAGCCGCCGACAAGTGAGACACCTATGGCGCATGCAGGAAGGAGCCACGGCCACCAACTCCAAGACCATTGGCTACGACGACAACTCACAGAGCCACACCCACCAACTCAACGTGACGACACAGAAAAACCGGCGTCATTTATATTCGTCTGTCGTAGAGGTCACATGCAGCTCCGACCCACGTTGACTGTACATAGAGGCATGTTCCTCTCAGAGGTGAATCACCATATGCAGCGTGTAAAACTGTTTGCGAGAGGTATCCTATGGGATCCTTAAAACATTCCTTTACAACTGAGATTAAAACACAATGAAGTGAGCAGTCGTTAAAAAACGAGTTTTCGGTTACGATGCATGACCGCGTGCACCATAGCAAACTGTTTTACATGCTGCATACAGCAATTCGCATCCGCGACAAACATGCGTCTTCTTAGATGCTCCTGCACTTTGTACACACCCTCCCACCTCGCTACCACCGTGGTCGGGTGTCTTGGTGGATTATATATAGAAAGGCAGCCAAAACCGCACAGAGCAATGAAAAGTCTACGTGAGTCACAGGTGCATCTGGACTGCGCAAAGACAACAACAACTCGAGTGACGAGTTGGAGGTGGGCACATGAGCAGGCAGTGTACACTGAACGAGAAATCAGCAGACTAGCATGACAGAGGAAGCGGAGTGGACGTCCTTCTCCTCTCCTCCCGTTCCATCCTCCGCACCTGAGTGCCGCACGGACGATTGTGTGTTGGTTCGTTCCGTGCATTGGTTAAAACCCAATGAAGGAGGCAGTCTTTAAAAACCAATAAGCCCTGTGCCTCTGTTTCATTACCGTCTCACCTGCTTCACCAATGCAGGCCCTGCAACAGACGAGACGCTCTCTCGGCAGCTGACCTTCTCTGTGCCTGACCGGTTCACACAGAGGCATCACATGACCAGGTGGTGTGTATGCTTCGAGAACGAGGCTGGACGCGACACGACTATTTAAGAAGAGGCATGTTTGTCACGGATGTAAATCGCTGTATGCAGCGTGTAAAACGCTGTATTGTATGTTGCCCTCTCCAGAGTTGCATCTTTTCATTCACCTACAGTCATATACACAATGAAGTGAGCAGTCTTTAAAAACCGAGTTTTCGGTTACAACACACGACTGCGTGCACCATAGCAAACTGTTTTACACGCTAAATACAGCAGTTCACATCCGCAACAAACATGCGTCTTCTTAGATGCTCCTGCACTTTGTACACACCCCCCTCCCACCTCGCTGCTACCGTGGTCAGGTGTCTTGGTGGATTATATATAGAAAGGCAGCCAAAACCGCACAGAGCAATGAAAAATCTACGTTGAGTCACAGGTGCATCTGGACTGTACAAAGACGATGACGAGTTAGAGGTGGGCACATGAGCAGGCAGTGCATACTGGACGAGAAATCCGCAAACTAGCATGATGGAGGGAGCGAGTGGACGTCCTTCTCCTCTCCTCCCGTTCCATCCTCCGCGCCTGATGGCCGCACGGACAATTGTGTGTTGGTTCGTTCCGTGCATTGTTACAATATTGTTTACATGCTGAATTATTACATTACCGATTTTTCAAATGTTAATTTTCTCCCTGTGCTTAAAAATTATTAAAAAACCGGCCTGATTATGCGCGTATGGTACGCCGCGGGTTGTCTAGTTTGGAATACTAGAGCTATTCCCTGGACCATTATATTGTTACAGGTTAATTACAATCAGATGCATTACACTAATAAACAATATGCAGTTAATTTCAGTGTATTTATAAATCCGCGTCAGGAATCTGGATCTAAAAAAGAAAGGGTAAGCATACAAGAACAGTAGCACTGCTTTGACACTGGGTGCCACCAGTATTCAAAACCGAGCAGAGAACTTGCGTACGACAGGGTATGAGGTACCATGGAAATGTGCTTGGCTTTACACCAAGTTTAGGTTTTATACATCACAATTAGGACATGGAAAAGTTCTTACACAACATTTCTGTATGTATGCACTGTTTATACATGAGGCCCCAGGAGATCAAGACAACATACAGTGGTGTGAAAAGCTATTTGCCCCCTTCCTGCTTTCTTATTCTTTTGCATGTTTGTCACACAAAATGTTTCTGATCATCAAGCACATTTAACCATTAGTCAAATATAACACAAGTAAACACAAAATGCAGTTTTTAAATGATGGTTTTTATTATTTAGGAGAAAAAATCCAAACCTACATGGCCCAGTGTGAAAAAGTAATTGCCCCCTGAACCTAATAACTGGTTGGGCCACCCTTAGCAGCAATAACTGCAATCAAGCATTTGCGATAACTTGCAATGAGTCTTTTACAGCGCTCTGGAGGAATTTTGGCCCACTCATCTTTGCAAAATTGTTGTAATTCAGCTTTATTTGAGGGTTTTCTAGCATGAACCGCCTTTTTAAGGTCATGCCATAGCATCTCAATTGGATTCAGGTCAGGACTTTGACTAGGCCACTCCAAAGTCTTCATTTTGTTTTTCTTCAGCCATTCAGAGGTGGATTTGCTGGTGTGTTTTGGGTCATTGTCCTGTTGCAGCACCCAAGATCGCTTCAGCTTGAGTTGACGAACAGCTGGCCGGACATTCTCCTTCAGGATTTTTTGGTAGACAGTAGAATTCATGGTTCCATCTATCACAGCAAGCCTTCCAGGTCCTGAAGCAGCAAAATAACCCCAGACCATCACACTACCACCACCATATTTTACTGTCGGTATGATGTTCATTTTCTGAAATGCTGTGTTCCTTTTACGCCAGATGTAACGGGACATTTGCCTTCCAAAAAGTTCAACTTTTGTCTCATCAGTCCACAAGGTATTTTCCCAAAAGTCTTGGCAATCATTGAGATGTTTCTTAGCAAAATTGAGACAAGCCCTAATGTTATTTTTGCTTAACAGTGGTTTGTGTCTTGGAAATCTGCCATGCAGGCTGTTTTTGCCCAGTCTCTATCTTATGGTGGAGTCGTGAACACTGACCTTAATTGAGACAAGTGAGGCCTGCAGTTCTTTAGACGTTGTCCTGGGGTCTTTTGTGACCTCTCGGATGAGTCGCTCTGCGCCTTGGGGTAATTTTGGTGGGCGGCCACTCCTGGGAAGGTTCACCACTGTTCCATGTTTTTGCCATTTGTGGATAATGGCTCTCACTGTGGTTCGCCGGAGTCCCAAAGCTTTAGAAATGGCTTTATAACCTTTACCAGACTGATAGATCTCAGTGACTTCTGTTCTCATTTGTTCCTGAATTTCTTTGGATCTTGGCATGAGCTTTTGAGGTGCTTTTGGTCTACTTCTCTGTGTCAGGCAGCACCTATTTAAGTGATTTCTTGATTGAAACAGGTGTGGTAGTAATCAGGCCTGGGGGTGGCTACAGAAATTGAACTCAGGTGTGATACACCACAGTTCGGTTATTCTTTAACAAGGGGGCAATTACTTTTTCACACAGGGCCATGTAGGTTTGGATTTTTTTCTCCCTAAATAATAAAAACCATCATTTAACAACTGCATTTTGTGTTTACTTGTGTTATATTTGACTAATGGTTAAATGTGTTTGATGATCAGAAACATTTTGTGTGACAAACATGCCAAAGAATAAGAAATCAGGAAGGGGGCAAATAGTTTTTCACACCACTGTATATATGGGGTTCTTGGTAAGCGACTGCTGGGTTGCTTATCTCCTGCTCTTTTTTTTTTGAAAAGGGAAATTAGAAGGAGAAAAAAACACTGGGAACACAAAAATATCAAAAGGCAAATGTTTAATGATAAAGTACAAATTTAACGGGTGAATGAGACCGCTAGCATCATACTCTGTAGTGTAGTAGCTACAACTGTTGAGAAGAGGTCTTGCCAGTGAGACTGGGTTGCAATCATGTATTCCGGCCATGAAGGACAGTTCTGAAGATATTTCTGAGCACTTCTATTTGTTTTGTTAGGTTTTTGAACTGTCGGTGGTACGTTTGTGAATGTCTAATTTTTCTTTCTTACTTGCTCAGAAGAGAGTGAAGGGAGGCAGTGTAGGTGCCAAACAATATGTGGCTACGTTAATAACTTAAACATGTCCAGTTCTTGGCATTTCACATTTATCCACTTCTTTGTTTGTTTGTTTTATTTCTTTTTTCCTGCTATGAATATAAAATGTTTATATTTATTGGATGCACTATTTGCTGTTTATCACCTGTGTGTGCATGTGTTTGAGTAGATGTGTGTGTATTCCCAAATGTTTTAATAGGAGTACTGAAGCTTATAAGATTGTAAATTGTTTATTGTAAAATTTTGACAGTAAGGATGGCTGGTTAGCTCTTAAAGTGTTGACATGTACAGTTCAGATACTGACATTCTAACTTGCCTAATTTCATTATATATTCATTTTATGTTTACACAAGAAGTTAGAGGCAATGCAACAGTTCCAGCACTGATATTCTGCCTCATTTGATGATAGTCCAAAAAAAAAAAAGGTCCAAGACAATTTTTATTTAGGTTTTGACGTCATGTTCATTTTATTTTTATAGGCAGTGACTGTTTACATTGTGGTTTCTTTGAATTGCTGGGGTTTGTTTATTAGGTGACAATATTATGCAGACTTCTAAAGAGTTACAAGGTTAAGTTACTATAGTTATTGTTTAAGTTTTAGGCAGTTATGTTATACTGTGTAATAAGAAGAGACTTGAGGCATGGCAAGGTTTGGGGCAGCCACCCGTTTAATCCGGTTTCTGGCTGCAAAAGCAATTGATTCATGTAAGGCAAGTTTACACAACAGAGTCCAAAACAGAACTGCCTCCCAGAGCAAAGGCAGGAGGCTTTATAGGACGGTGGGCAGAAGTGATGTCGTCCTCTGTGCCGGAGCCGGAAGTGATGTCGTCCTCGGGGCCAGGACCGGAAGTGATGTGTCCCGCCTCGAGGTGGCGGCTCCTGGTGGGATTTCCCGGGAAAGACCTGTAGAAAACTCAGAAAGAGCGTTAGCGTACATCGCAGTGGGGCAGATGTAAAATCAGTCCTCTCTAAGCCCTTCAGCTGCCTCCAATGCACACGTGTGTGACAACTGTTACTTGCGATTTCCAGGGAAAATACTGCCTAGGCTACTTTTGAGCTTACATTTGACTTATGCTGTGTCACAATGTATACAATACTCTTAATACTGTCAATACTGTTGAACTATAATGCTGCTGGCACCTTGTGACAATAGATTCACACTTTGACTTAGTCTGTCATGAATGACAGTAGCTCGTTGGAAAAGAAGGATGGAAAATGTTTTGTTAATTTTAATAATAAATGCTGCTGCCCACAAGCTGTAATCACAGATAAAATGTTTAGTATTTGTTTTCTATACCATCATAACTATAATTATTGCAAATTTCCTTGAAATATCATGATATAATTTTGAGGCTATATCACCCACCCCTATTGCACACCACATTTGAGTGGCTCAATTTCTGTGCACCCTTTCATATTGACTAATTGTAAAATTCAGTGAGTTAAGCCAATGTCTTCATTTCACGATCCATTTAAATGACTTGTTCTTTAATACGACTATAGGTTTATAGGATCTGGATTGTAAGGTCTACAGGGTGCAGTAAAATTCTTACATGCCTAGATTTTTTTTCAGTGGTGCATGATATTACATGAGATTATTTTTCAATGGTGCATGATATTACAGATGCTTTGTTAAAAATGACAAGGCTGAGCACACTTTCAGCTGGACTAATCTAAAGTCAAGCACACAGTGTTTGATTGTTATCTTACTGTAAATATGTGAATAAAGCAACAAATGTAAAGTTGAAAACAACTATTTTTATTTTTTTTTCTGCTGATCACTCTGTGGAGTAATAACAGTAAGGAGAGTGTGGGTCTCAGACCACCCATTTTTGGTGTTTCATTTTCTAAATCTTAAAATCTCTAGATAGCTATAGTTGTGACATTGAATTAATCAAGAGGGAACTGAAAATAACTCCAGATATGATAAAATTATATCATCCAAATTTTGGATCTGGAATTTGAAAAAAAAATGTCATCTCAAGATCTTGTTCACTTATGAGAGTAAGGTAATTGTGACATTGACCAATGAATTTTGCTTCATTGCTGTTATACTGTATCCAGGTACTGAAGGGGAGCTAAGTCCTCCAGTCAAATCTTTTGTTTTCCTTGTCAGTCAAAACACCTCTGTTCATCATTACAACAATGAAGTGTGAATGGCCGTAAATCTTCAGTTTATGGCATTGTAGTATTTTGAACTGGAAGAAAAGGGCTTTTAAAGGCGGTGATCAGCATGAGCTCAAGCGTGTGCAGAAGGAATTCCGAGTCCAGCTCGGGGCGTTGAAGGAGCAGTACACGAGAAAGCTGGAGCAGAAGTTGCAGAATAACAGCATGAAGGAATTGTGGGATGGGATGAAGATCATCACTGGCTGCAGCTCGAAGCGGGGTGCCACCATCAAGAGAGACGTGGAGAGAGCAAACCAAATGAACAACTTCTTTAACAGGTTTGACCACCATAACCCACTCTCACCTCAAAGTACTGCACCCTCCACCCATCCTTTTGCTGATACCAGCATAGGAGAGACATCCCCACCCACAATTACAGCAGCACAGGTGAGCAGAGAGCTGAGGAGACTTCATGCCAGCAAAGCAGCGGGTCCAGATGGAGTATTGCCATGACTGCTGAAGTCCTGTGCACTGGAACTGGGGAGTCCTCTACAGCTCATCTTCAACCTGAGCCTGGAACAGGGGAGAGTCCCGAGGCTTTGGAAAACATCTTGCATTACCCCAGTCCCAAAGGTATCACGTCCTAGTGAGCTGAATGACTTCCGGCCTGTCGCTCTGACGTCACATGTGATGAAGACCATGGAGTGGCTGCTGCTTCACCACCTGAGGCCACAGGTCCACCACACCCTCGACCCTCTGCAGTTTGCATATCAGGAGAAGGTGGGAGCGGAGAATGCCATCATCTATATGCTACACCGATCCCTCTCCCACTTGGACAGAGGCAGCGGTGCTGTAAGAATTATGTTTCTGGACTTCTCTAGCGCCTTCAACACCATCCAACGTCTGATCCTTCGGGACATACTGGCAGAGTTGGGAGTAGATTCATACCTGGTGGCATGGATCGTGGACTATCTTACAGACAGACCTCAGTATGTGCGTCTCGGGAACTGCAGGCCTGACATTGTGGTCAGCAACACAGGAGCATCGCAGGGGACTACTTTCTCCGGTCTTTTTCATCCTATATACATCGGACTTCCAGTACAACTCGGAGTCCTGCTATGTGCAAAACTTCGCTGACGACACTGCTATCGTGGGCAGGAGGAGGAGTATAGGAACATAATCAAGGACTTTAAGTGGTACGACTCAAACCACTTACACCTGAACACCAGCAAAACCAAGGAGCTGGTGGTGGATTTTAGGAGACCCAGGCCCCTCCTGGACAACGTAATCATCAGAGGTGACTGTGTGCAGATGTTGCAGACCTATAAATACCTGGGAGTGCAGCTGGATGATAAATTGGACTGGACTGCCAATACTGATGCTCTGTGCAAGAGAGGACGGAGCCGATTATACTTCCTTAGAAGACTGGCGTCCTTCAACATCTGCAATGAGATGCTGCAGATGTTCTATCTGATGGTTGTGGCGAGTGACCTTTTCTACACAGTGTTGTGCTGGGGAGGCAGCATAAAGAAGAAGGACGCCTCACGTCTGGACAAACTGGTGAGGAAGGCAGGCTCTAATATAAGCATGGAGCTGGACAGTTTGACATCCGTGGCAGAGCGACAGGCGCTGAGCAGGCTTCTGTCAGTCATGGAGAATCTACTGCATCCACTGAAAAGTATCATCTCCAGACACAGGAGCAGTTTCAGCGACAGACTTCTGTCACTGTCCTGGTTCGGGAATCCATTCCTGGGAATTCGGGAATCCCGCATGTCATTCCCGGGCTCCTGGGATGACACAGTGCACAAGCATCTCACATGTGAACGGTTTTAGAACGACCCCCACTTATTTTTAATAAAACTACTGCAATATGTTGACACCAATAAAAGACTAACCTTATCTACAAGCAGTTCATGCTGTCATATAAGTGCATGTATCTAGTTCAGGGGTGCCCACACTTTTTCGGCTTGTGAGCTACTTTTAAAATGGACCTGGTCGAAATGATCTACCTACATTAAAAATTTATATATAATAGCATAGTTTTACTGTCAAATAATGCAAAGCGTATGCGACACATGTTTCACCCTTTACGTTGCGCCATGGCGTGTGGTTCGTTTATTTGACAACATGTAGATCAGTGTGCAGTAAACCCTCGTTTATCACGTTAATCCGTTCCACACTCAACCGCGATAAATTAATTTCCGTGAAGTAGGATTCTTTATTTATAAATCTAATATTTTCGCAGTTAGAGCATAGAAAACCTGTTTACGACCTTCTAAATACGTTTTTTAACATTATTAGAGCCCTCTAGATGTGTAATAACACCCTTTAATCAAAACTTTAAACTGTGCTCCATGACAAGACAGAGATGGCAGTTCTTTCTCACAATTAAAAGAATGCAAACATATCTTCCTCTTCAAAGAAGTGCACGTCAGGAGCAGAGAATGTCAGTGAGAGAGAGAAAAGTAAACAATCAAAAAATCAATAGGGCTGTTGGACTTTTAAGTTGAAGCACCACGATAAAGCGGCTGCAAGGAATGGATCAATGTGAAGGTAGTCTTTCAGCATGTTTTAGAGGAGCGTCCATATCTTCTAAGCAAACAGCCTCTGTGCAAACAGCCCCTCTGCACACTCCCCCTCCGTCAGGAGCAGAGAATGTCAGAGAGAGTGAGAGAGGCAGAGAAAAGCAAACAATCAAAAATCAATATGTGCTGTTACAGCTTTTAAGTGTGTGAAGCACCGCGAGGGAAGCATATCGTATATTATTGAGGAGTTTTATTTAATACGTAATACGTACTCTGATTGGGTAGCTTCTCAGCCATCCGCCAATAGCGTCCCTTGTATGAAATCAACTGGGCAAACAAACTGAGGAAGCATGTACCATAAATTAAAAGACCAATTGTCTGCAGATATCCGCTAACCAGCAAAAAATCTGTGATATATATTTAGATATGCTTACATTTAAAATCCGCGATGGAGTGAAGCCGCGAAAGTCGAAGCGCGATATAGTGTGGGATCACTGTAATTACATTCATGGCATTCATAGTCTGAATCACAATCTGATTGTATTGGTGCATGTGGGATGACAAGTGTTAGAAGGAAATGGAATGGAATTATTAAGGATAAGATTGAGCAACACATGACAAGGACAGGAGTTATTCTGAACAGTCAGCATGGGTTCAGAAGGGGGAGGTCGTGTTTTACTAACATGTTGGAATTCTATGAGGAGGCAACAAAAGGATACGATCAAAGTGGAGCTTATGATATTATTTATCTGGACTTTCAGAAAGCATTTGATAAGGTGCCACATGAGAGGTTGGGCATCAAGTTAAAAGAAGTGGGAATTCAGGGTGATGTTTTTAGATGGGTGCAGAATTGGCTCAGACACAGGAAGCAGAGGGTGATGGTGCGAGGAACCTCATCAGAACTGGCTGATGTTAAGAGTGGTGTTCCACAGGGGTCAGTGCTAGGGCCGCTGCTATTTTTAATATATATAAATGATTTAGATAGGAATATAAGTAACAAGCTGGTTAAGTTTGCAGATGATACCAAGATAGGTGGATTAGCAGATAATTTGGAATCCGTTATATCATTACAGAAGGACTTGGATAGCATACAGGCTTGGGCAGATTTGTGGCAGATGAAATTTAATGTCAGTAAATGTAAAGTATTACACATAGGAAGTAAAAATATTAGGTTTGAATACACAATGGGCGGTCGAAAAATCAAGAGTACACCTTATGAGAAGGATTTAGGAGTCATAGTGGACTCCAAGCTATCAACTTCAAGACAGTGTTCAGAAGCCATTAAGAAGGCTAACAGAATGTTAGGTTATATAGCACGATCTGTGGAGTACAAGTCCAAGGAGGTTATGCTCAACCTTTATAATGCACTGGTGAGGCCTCATCTGGAGTACTGTGTGCAGTTTTGGTCTCCAGGCTACATAAAGGACATAGCAGCACTAGAAAAGGTCCAGAGAAGAGCGACTAGGCTGATTCCAGGTCTACAGGGGTTGAATTATGAGGAAAGATTAAAAGAGCTGAGCCTTTACAGTTTAAGCAAAAGAAGATTAAGAGGTGACATGATTGAAGTGTTTAAAATTATGAAGGGAATTAGTACAGTGGATCGAGACTTGTATTTTAAAATGAGCTCATCAAGAACACGGGGACACAGTTGGAAACTTGTTAAGGGTAAATTTCGCACAAACATTAGGAAGTTTTTCTTTACACAAAGAACGATAGACACTTGGAATAAGCTACCAAGTAGTGTGGTAGACAGTAAGACGTTAGGGACTTTCAAAACTCGACTTGATGTTTTCTTGGAGGAAGCAAGTGAATAGGACTGGCGAGCTTTGTTGGGCTGAATGGCCTGTTCTCGTCTAGATTGTTCTAATTGTTCTAATTGTTCTAATTTTGGAAAGAGATCTCAGACCGGCTGCCCTGAATGTCAATCAAGTGGTAAATGCCATAGGGAGGATATATGATAGACTAACGTTTAAAAATAATTTTTTTTTGAATGCAACGCAATCTACCTGATCAGATACTGATACACTTGTTCTAAACAACGTCCACGCTTGCCATTGCTCCGAAACACTGCCGTTTCAGCTTTTACTGATGCATCCAGTTTCTTGTCATCATTCTGTGATGGCAAGTTTCTTGGCACAGATAATGCGGATGCAACAGACTGATGCATTGCAATTTCAAGTTACCGTTCAAAGCTGTTATCTGACAGACGTCAATGAAATCTGCCCTGTCCCGGCATTCGTGAGCTGTTGAGTGCAGACTCCTCCCAGCCCACTATACTCCGTCTTAGTCGGAGCCGGGAGACTGACGACTGCTGCTGGTTGACTAATTTAATCTGCAAAACACTACACCGTGGGCCAAAAAAAAGTTCCACTTAATTATTTTCAACTATAGCTCTGTTATTTCTTGATCGATTTTTACACACTATATATGTGAGCTTGGCCGTTCCCGGTTTCCCGGGAATTACAGCAGTTTCATTTCCACATTCCCGGGAATGGATTCCCTAGTCCTGGTCCACTGACAGACTGAGGAGATCGTTCCTCCCCCACACTATGCGACTTTTCAATTCCACACGGGGGGTAAACATTAACATTATACAAAGTTATTGTCTGTTTTACCTGCATTTTTATCACTCTTAAATATTGTTTTTTTTTTTTTTAATCTGTATGCTGATGCAGGAGTATGTGAATTTCCCCTTGGGATTATGTGAATTTCCCCTTGGGATTATGTGAATTTCCCCTTGGGATTAATAAAGTATCTATCTATCTGTCTGTCTAATCGTGTAATTTTGCCTTAATATAGCTGCTTTATAGTGCTCCACGTGTACAGTCTTATCTGTGTGTGGACAGCTGCTTTAACACTAGAATTACCAGAGCCTACAAAAAAACTCGTAGACCCGGCCCACCTTAAATCCGTTCACACCTCTCCGGCAGCGTCCTTTGTCCTCTAAATGTGGCAATAAAGACAAGCTGCAAGCAGCCAGCTATTCCATCCTTCCCATCGACTTAGAACGTGCACGAACTTCTCTCGACTCACGCCTTGATTATCTGGGAGTGAAGTGGAGTTTTAGAGTGGAAATACAACAACAACATTTATTTATATAGCACATTTTCATACAAACAGTAGCTCAAAGTGCTTTACATATTAAAGAATAGAAAAATGAAAGACATAATTATAAAAAAATAAATCAACATTAACATCGAATAAGAGTAAGGTTCAATGGCCAGGGGGGACAGAAAAAACAAAAAAACTCCAGACGGCTGGAGAAAAAATAAAATCTGTAGGGATTCCAGACCATGATACGCCCAGTCCCTCTGGGCATTCTACCTAACATAAATGAAACAGTCCTCTTTGGATTTAGGGTTCTCACGGAAGGGCTTGATGATGATGATGGTCACGTAGACTTCTTCCTTTTAATCCGTCCATCATTGTTGGAGCATCATGAAGCTTTGAGTAGGTGGAGGTGGCGCAGGCCACCACCACAAAGAAACCGGAAAAAGAAACAGAAAAGAGAGTAGGGTCAGTACCGATTTTAGAGCCACCATGAATAGTTGTTATGATGAATTGAACATACAGAGTATCAGTATTAAGTTAAAGTGAAGTTATAAAAAGGCCATGTTAAAGTAATGTGTTTTCAGCAGTGTTTTAAAGTGCTCTACTGTATCAGCCTGGCGAATTCCTATTGGCAGGCTATTCCAGATTTTAGGTGCATAACAGCAGAAGGCCGCCTCACCACTTCTTTTAAGTTTTGTTCTTGGAATTCTAAGGAGACACTCATTTGAGGATCTGAGGTTACGATTTGGAATATAAGGTGTCAGACATTCCGATATATAAGATGGGGAGATTATTTAAGGCTTTATAAACCATAAGCAGAATTTTAAAGTCAATTCTGAATGACACAGGTAACCAGTGTAGTGACATCAAAACTGGAGTAATGTGTTCTGATTTTCTTTTCCTAGTTAGGATTCTAGCAGCTGCATTCTGCACTAGTTGCAAACGATTTATATCTTTTTTGGGTAGTCCTGAGAGGAGTGCGTTACAGTAATCTAGTCGACTGAAAACAAACGCTGAACTAATTTCTCAGCATCTTTCAGTGATAAAGAGGTCTAACTTTACTTATGTTTCTTAAGTGAAAAATGCTGTCCTAATGATCTGATTAATATGTGATTTAAAATTCAGATTACAGTCAACAATCACCCCTAAGCTTTTTACCTCCGTCTTGACTTTTAATCCTAATGTATCCAGTTTATTTCTAATAGCCTCATTGTATCCATTATTGCTGATCACTAAAATTTCAGTTTTCTTTATTTAACTTGAGAAAATTACTATTCATCCATTCTGAGATACTAGTCAGACATTGTGTTAGTGAATCAATAGAATCGGGGTCATCAGGTGCTATTGATAAGTACAGCTGTGTGTCATCAGCATAGCTGTGGTAGCTCACGTTGTGCCCTGAGATAATCTGACCTAACGGAAGCATATAGATTGAGAATAACAGCGGACCCAGGATAGAGCCTTGTGGAACACCATATTGGATATCATGTGTCTTGAGTTGTAATTACCACAACTAACAAAATATTTTCTCCCTGTCAGGTAGGATTCAAACCAATTTAAGACACTGCCAGAGAGGCCCACCCATTGACTAAGGCGATTTCTAAGAATGTTGTGATCAATGGTGTCAAATGCAGCACTCAGATCTAAGAGGATGAGAACAGATAAATGGCCTCTGTCTGCATTTACCCGCAAGTCATTTACTACTTTAACGAGTGCAGTTTCTGTGCTGTGATTTGTTCTAAAACCTGACTGAAATTTATCAAGAATAGCATGTTTATTTAGGTGGTCATTTAACTGCATAATGACTGCCTTCTCTAGAACTTTACTTAAGAAGGGCAAGTTAGAGATGGGTCTAAAATTTTCAAGAGCCGAGGGGTCAAGATTATGTTTCTTAAGTAGGGGTTTAACTACAGCAGTCTTAAGACAGTCTGGGAAGACCCCAGTATCTAGTGACGAATTTACTATGTCAAGAACATTATCAATTAGCACGCCTGATACTTCTTTGAAAAACCTAATAATAGATTGTTAGATAAATAATAGATTGTTATTTGGAACACACGCATTTCATGTGTGTTCCATTTCTAAAGTAATCTGTGTAAACACATTTGTAAAACCAAAACATTTTTCATATTTTAGTAGTAAATGACAAAATATAGGCATAAACTATATAATGCACTGAATAAACTCCTGATCTGACTCTTAAGTAACAGCGCCAGCATACATTCACACCCGATCTGACGCTGTACGTTTTCAAATACTATTGCATGTACTTTGCGTTGAAACTGCTGCACTGAATAAGCTCACGCCATCTGTAACAGCGCCGGTGTGTATTCAAACTCGATCTGACACTGTTTGTTTTCAAATAATATTGCATGTATTCAGGGCCGGATTAAGATCCCTAGATGCCCTAAGCACTAAGTAATTTTGGTGCCCCCTTACACTAGCAATTCAAAATATTAAAACAATAACAAACTAGAAAATAAAATTTTATTTTATTATCGAAAATTCGAAAATAAAACATTTTTGACATGAAAACCCATAGATTTACCATTTTGATTATTTTATTTATGGCTTTTGTGTCAATTTAGCAAATCTGTTTACACATATTCTTAGTACAAGATTTGAAGAATATTTTGTGAAAATTTTGTTAATAAATCTTTATTAGTAAAGTTATAAACAATTTTATCCAATAGTAATCAGCTGTACAATTTTCACTTTTACATAATGTAAACGAATTTAAAAATATCCAAGAATGGAATTAAATAGACTTACCAGAATATTTTTTCTTCAAACTGGGATGATTTTTTGTTTTTGAAAGAAAAGTACATAAAGTAATGCTTTCTACGCACTAGAAATTTAAGTTAAATAACAGATAATTCACGAAACACAAAATCTATACTAATAAAAGGCAAAGCCCTCACTCACTCACTCACTCATCACTAATTCTCCAACTTCCCGTTTGGGTGGAAGGCTGAAATTTGGCAGGTTCATTCCTTACAGCTTCCTTACAAAAGTTGGGCAGGTTTTATATCGAAATTCTACGTAATGGTCATAACTGGAAGCTGTTTTTCTCCATTTACTGTAATGGAGATGAGCTTGAACGCCATGGGGGCGGAGTTTCGTGTGACATCATCAAGCTGCCCACGTAATCACGCAGTACATAGAAAACCAGGAAGACCTCCAAAAAGCGCTGAAGAAAACATGCATTATATAATTGAGAAGGCAGCGTTTGTAATTTAGTGCCTGCCCATATAAGGCCGTCCGTCAGCGGCAATCCAATAGCAAACTCCCACTAAATATTCACGGGTGAAGGACTGTGTTTATGGAGAGGAAGATGAGATGGTCAGGGTGGTGTTTGACACAAACTCAGCGAAACTGCGAGAGAAAGTTTTAAGTGCCAGGACTAAGGTAACATTAAATACAGCCACGGACATAGCACCAGATGGCACCAGAACAGCTGGGAACCTTCGATGCATGTACACCGAGCGGCTCACGTGAACTGACGCAGTGCACAGATAAAAAGCAACAGTTCCAAAGAGCGCTGAACAAAAACCAAATTACACAATTGAAAAGGCAGCAAAAAATATGAAGTGTCTGATAAGCATATTCATAAATCCAGCTACTGCGGAAACAAAGCACACGGTGGAAAAAGTCAATGTCCCGCTAAAGGAAGACAGTGTAAAAAAACCCGTGCATGCAGTGTGTCAGGTCTCAGATAAAGAAGAAGACGAGCTGTTTATTGATGCAGTAAGAAACGAATCGATGAAAGAAACCTGTCATCTTTACGATTGACAAACACGGAATGTAACTTGAACACAACACATCCTACAAATACGAGCCTGATTGAAAGAAATAATGATAATCAAATCCTTGATGACAGCAACACTCAGTAACACTCACAAAACAAATACTGTATATTGACAGTCATGTTACGTTATTTTTAAAATGTTCCCTTTTCTTTTTCATAGCTTTTTTAACACACTACTTCTCCGCATGCGATACGCAGGTATATATATATGTGTGTATATATATATATATATATATATATATATATATATATATATATATATATCTATATATATATATATATATATCTATATCCCGATCTACATACTCGAATAATGGATACTTGTGATTGTTTTGGTAAAGCCATACTCAGTGTATTCATTAGATGAACGGTAAAAAAGTAAGAGCGAGGGAGGATGCAGGCTGTAGTCTTGCGTCAACTCTATCTGAATTGCGCGATCACATTTCAAAAAATATATCTTCAAGTTCTATTTAGTCCATATTTGTCAAACTCAAGGGCCACGGGCCACATCCGGCCCGCGAGATCATTTTATATACTGTATTATTGTTATTAATGGCCCGGGTATATGAAGCGCTGGTAACACAATAAACTACAGATCCCATAATGCAGCGCTTCAGCTGCCTTGCGAACACTTACGCGTTAATCAAGTCTACCTTATGATGCTGCAAGTTATTGCGAAGCTAGCTCACACGATGCTGGAGAGAAAAGTTCATTCTGAAAATAGAGCCTTTAAAAAGCGATGGGAGGCTGAGTATATGTTTACTGAACCCGTGTGTCTCATTTGTGGAGCTAATGTGGCTGTAATTACAGAATTTAATCTAAGACGGCACTATGAGACAAAACATCAGGGTAACCTGAATGCAATGCAGAAGATACAGAAAGCAGAATAATTAAATAAGAAACTGACACTTCAGCGGACATTTTTACCCGTGCGCAATCACAAAGTGATTTCAAGTGAAGCTGCTTTTATGGGAGACACAAATGCACCAGTGCAACTTGCCCCACTTTCCCTGTTGCCAAGTAATGTTAAACCAAGTCGTCACTACGGTGTTCCCAAATACCACTTTGCTGATAAACTGAGCGCACTGAGTTTGCACGGCGCTTTGGTGACTTTGAAGAACAAAAAAAGTCCGTCTACATGCGGCTCGAACCTTGTGCATGTTTGGTAGCACATATCTGTGTGAGAAGCTCTTCTCAGTGATAAAGACTAACAAAACAGCACACAGGAGTCGCCTTACTGATGAGCACCTGCAATCCACCCTGAGAATCTCCACAACACAGAACCTCACACCAAACAGAAACGAACTTGTGCCCATAAAAAGATGCCAGGCGTCCAGCTCTAAAATGACATATGAGCAATGACAACTGAATGATTTGATTTGTTATTGCTGAAAGGAACACATTTTATTTATATTTCCAGGTTTTGTTATGCAGCATGTTCATATTTGAATTTGTATAATTTTGACAGGATATATTTTTATGGAGAGCAAAATCTTTTGGGATATTTAAAATCTAAGTTTATTTTTTATATAAAATTACATAAGAGTAAAGAAATTTGAATGTTTGTTCTTTTAATGTTTACTTTATTTCTAACTTGTATAATTTAGACAGGATATATTTTTATGGAGAGCAAAATATTATAAGTTGTTTAAGGTTTGAGTTGATTTATTCAGGAATAATATTCCTGTCTGTTTTTACCATTCCTACCAAAGATATTTCTGTCGACTAAATAAAAATTCCTTCTATTTAAAATTTAAATAGAACTTGAACAAATACGATAGTTCATAATATCCACGCAGACTTGCACGTAAGAGCGGGAGTTATCCATTTTAACAAGCAGCGTATTGCACTGATCGAAATAGCTGTGTGTGTATATATGTAGATATGTATGTATATGTATATATATGTTTATATGTGTGTGTGTGTATGTGTATGTATATATGTGTATATATATGTGTGTGTATATATATATGTGTATATATATATATATATATATATATATATATATATATATATATATATATATATATATATATATATATATATATATATATATATATATATATATATATATGTGTATATATATATATATATATATATATATGTGTATATATATATATATATATATATATATATATATATATATATATATGTATATATATATGTTTGTGTGTGTAAATATATATATATATATGACAGCATACTCCTCACTCACAACAATGACAAAACAATTACATTGACAATCATGTTACGTTATTTTCAAAATGTTTCCTTTTCTTTTTCATTGCTTCTATAACACACTACTTCTCCGCTGCGAAGCGTGGGCATTTTGCTAGTTACATGATAATTTTTAATTAACGATTATTTAAAAATATATAAAAAAAAATGTTTTGAATCAAATTATTTTCACAATATTTTGACATAACATGGTGTTTAAGGGGTTCACCATGAAATGGGAATTCCCCATCGTAGATGGCACCAGTATGCAGAACGCACTGTGTAAGGCGCCATCTACGAACAGTGATGGCATAGGGAATTACAGGGAGGCATTATTCATTTTTCATTAAATTTTGAAAATGGCTATAAATTTAGTTAATTAATTTATGTGATAAATTCGGCCATGAAAAATTTTGTGGTGCCCCCTTTACCCTTGATGCTCTTAAGCTTACTTTGCTTATATGGTTAATCCAGCACTGCATGTATTGTGCGTTGATCCTGCTGCACTGAATAAGCTCACGCCTTCTGTAACAGTGCCAGCGTATATTCAGACCCGATCTGACACTGTTCATTTTCAAATAATATTGCATGTACTGTGCGTTGATCTTGCTGCACTGAATAAGCTTACGCCTTCTGTAACAGCGCCAGCGTGTATTCAAACCTGATCTGATGCTGTTCGTTTTCAAATAATATTGCTTTAGTGCGAAAACAGAATCCCTTCCCGCAAGAAACATCCACTCGCATATAAGAACAACGCTGCTGCACCTGGTGGGGAGGGCTTCTGTTTTCTCCGATCTGAGTTCTCCTCTGTTATAGCGCGTCTTTATTTGAAAACGGCGTCAGATCGGATGGGGGTGTGTCTGGAAGCTTGAAGAGCTGCACCAGTGTCAGCAGGTATTTTTTGTGACATTGCATGTGTAATTTGTGAGCATGCCCTTGATGATCAAACAGAGGAAGCTCTGCAGTTCACTTGTGACTCTACTGTATGCTGTAGGATGATAAGTAAATAAATCAGCTCGAATGTTATTTATTTGGATCACATAAAGACGCGCTATAGCTTGCATGTTATTTATCTGGATCACAAAGACGAGCTATAACTCGCATGTTATTTGGATCACATAAAGACGTGCTATAGCTATTTGTCTATCCCCTTAGCTGTTTTTTATATCTATTATACAGTTCCTTCCCTGTTTATCTGTCTTTTATGCAGTGCTCTGTTTGTCCATGTCTTATGGATCTTAAAAATAACAGTTATAAAGACACTTGTTCATGTTAATTGCCGTCTCAGTTGTTAAAAATAATATTTTAAAAGGAGCATCCCATATTAAAATACAACGAACTGACTGACTGACAGACAGAATAACCCATCCTCCCCAGCGGGGAATCGAACTCTAAAGCGCAACAGGCCTGCTGCGCACTGATTGGCTGAGCAGTCTGTGTGAACTATCCGTGACTGGGTGGGGGGACAATAGTATGTATCGTAATCGTGATAAAGAAAAAAAAAAAAAAACTAACTTTTACAAGTCCTATAAATGTACACTTCTCACTCTATATAACTCTAAGCAACTGACACGCAGTTAAACAGACTTGAGCTGAGAAAAACTGTGCGGGGTGGAGGGATGTGATAGCAGGCTGTTTGCTGCTTATTAACACATTTAAAGGACAAATGATGCTGGCGAAGAGGTGAGAAGCGTTTTAAGGTGGGACGGATCTACGAGTTTTTTCGTAGGCTCTGGTAATTCTAGTGTTAAGCAGTGAATATCTTGAGTATATTATGATTCCTGTTTTTGTTATTTTGGTTCACCTACGCTATAGTTACTATGAACTGTATTGTTTATACGAGTATTAGGTATCTTCCTTATAGCACCCCATGTGGACAGCTGCCTCAAGCGAAAAGACTTAACTAGTTGTGCATAAGTAGACCAAATGGTTGTCTTCACACCTGTGCCAATCACCAAAGCAGGTGCCCGCTCAATGCACTGTTTTGTATTGAAGGTGTGTCTTCTCAGCTGCTAACCCCTGTGGAAATATGGCAATCACCTACACCAGTTGCTCTTAACAATATACCTTGACCCAATCGAAACAGCATAAAATAAATATTATAAAGCAGCATTAATAAAAACAGAGTAAAACTGATAGTAGAAAAAGTAGGAAATATTTGAAGAGAGACCTTTAAAGGTTAAGAAAAGATAGTCTTATTGAAAATTATGCAGAAAATTAAGGTGATTGAAGAGGAGTCTTGTAAAGTCTGGGCACAGGGCTTTTTTTTGGTGGTCAGTCCGCAGAGGTTGTTGCCAGTTTCTGTGGGCTCTTCTCCTTCTTGGGCTCACCTTGCTTTTCTCTCTCCTGCTTTGCCCACCTGCCTTCCTTCCTTCCTCTTTTCTACCCAGCATGCACCCAAATTTAAAAGGTCTAACTTCACATTGAATTAACAGTGATTACAAAAATAATCAGTGTTCACCTTTCTCAGGCTCTTTATTCATTACAATCCTAATTATCTCTTGTCTAATAAATTAAGATTCTAAAAGAATGATCTAAAAGATATAAGGTTCAAGTCAGTAAAGATACAGAATTTAAAATAAATCTATAGCAGTTGTTTAAAAATATATACAGAGTGTGTTTAACATGGGATAAAAGAATCCAGAGTTTAAAAGTCCAAGGAGATTCTGTTCAAATAAAGTCGAAAGGAGCAGGTTTTCTAATTGCTGGTTGTTTACTCAGGCGTCCTTATTGCTGGCAGGTTTAAGAGTGTTAGCTCACACAGTTCACATTCTAAGCTCTCTTTTTCAGTCAATTTTCTCGTATTATATACTGATTAAAGGACTGCAGTATTTTATAAGTTTTAAATATTAAAATGGCTTATTTTTATGCCAATGCAGGCATTCTTCAGGCATTTGTCCACATTTTTAAAGCGTTTTTCCAGCATTTTTTCAAGTGTTTTCAAAGAAACATTTTGCTGGCAAAATATGACTGACATCCTTTCCTGTCACCATTTTGTACATTGTGAAGTGTTCGTGTTGTGAGGCGATGGTGGTGTCTCCAGGTTGTCTGCTGTGGTTTTTTTTTTGCTTTTTATCTTAGTGATCGCAGTACAACTAACAGAATTATTCAAAGTTTTAATCACATTTAATTCTTGAACTTGTAGAAATAGTATTGAAGTCTTTGAAAAGAAATGACAAACTTAAACCTAAAGAGATTTTTAAATGAGTTTCTGTCTTCTTGAATTTAATGGAATTTAAGAGCATCCTCTTGAGACCTGTCTACCTGAAGAGAGGTTGAGTCCTAAACTCTGTCAGCGGTCACAAGAACCCCAAGCACTGGGAAGAACTGCTTATTTTAGACAACACTGCACAACAAAGTTTTTCTTCTTGAACACTTGGGTGTTTCTTGTAGATTTTTGGGTGCTGATCACAAATATCACATCAAAATGTACCCATCACGTACTGTTTCAGTTTTATCATGATTTTTTCTTATATTTGTATCCAAACATTTTCGCTCCCATAAGTGACTTATCAACAATGGTTTGTGCAGCCTGGGCTTGTCCAGACATGGAATCAGGCCAGGTTGGAAGCCGTTCTGTGGAAGTTGACATCCTGGCCAGGTCTGAACGAGCTTGACACTGTCTTAGCATGCTTGCATACACCAATCCTGCTCATTTGGTTTATATAGATAGTCAGTGTGTATGTATAGTATCAGTATAGTATCTGTAGCAATATAACAGTAAGTAAGCTTGATGCTATAGATGTTTTGGTGTCTCGTCAATGTCATAACAGCCACGATACATTCTGCTATATCTGTGGCGAATATAAACTTGCGCCTCAGAGTCGTTGGATGACTGCTCTTGTGAATAAAGCTTATCTGTATTTCGGCTGCAAAATTGGTGATCAAGACAAGAAATGGGTGCCTCACATTTGCTGTGCGACATGTGCTGTCAGTCTGAGAGCCTGCCTTGGAGGCACTTGAAAGACAATGCCGTTTATGGTGAGAACCGAAAGACCATGTGACAGACTGTTACTTATGTTTGACTAATGTGTCTGGTTTTTCTGCCAAAAACAAGAAGTCAGTTGAATATCCTAATCTGCCTTCAGCAATGAGACCCATGCCACATGACAACAGTCTTCCAATTCCGAAACCACCAGAGGATTGGACCTTAGACGAACCAGATGAACAAACTGCAATGCAGGGCACTGACAGTGACATTAACCCAGATTTTGAACTGTTCTTATCAGGTGATCCACATCTGATAAAACAGTCTGAATTGAACGATTTGGTCAGAGATTTGGGTCTGTCAAAAGCAAAAGCCAAGCTACTTTGTTCGAGACTACGTGAATGGTGTTTGCTGTCACCAGGTACAAAAATTTCTGTGTTTCGAGGCAGACATCATGATATAACTAAATTTTTTGCACAAGTTGACAGTCTCTGTTTCTGTTGTGATATTGAAGGATTGTTCTCAGCCTTGGGTTGTGATCACAACACGGAAGAGTGACGTTTCTTCATGGATTTGTCAATGTTAAGCCTGAAAGCTGTCCTGCTACACAATGGCAACGTTTATCCTTCAGTACCTGTTGGTTATGCAGCACACATGAAAGAAACGTATAAGAATATGGAACTGTTGGTGAAGCACGTTCATTATTGCAAGCATTGACGGATTCCAGTTGCCCTGGAATTGTTTCTCCATTGTAGCAATGTCATGGTGAAACCTTTCACCGTGTTCGTCATTGACAGCACTGAGATTTGCGGGAAAGAAGTCCAAGTGTGAGTGGAGGAAATGAATCTTGTGTGACATGTTGCACTTGATTGTTTTGTATGCTTTGAGAAGTTTGTCTACCAGCTGAATGTAGTTTGGGGCTCTGTAATTGCCCAGAAAATTATCAACAATGTCTTTGAAGGCATTCCAGGCAGTTTGTTCAGGCCCAACTAACGGATCTTCAAACCGCTTGTCACTCATAACATGTCTGATCTGGGAGCCAACAAAAATGCCCTCTTTGATCTTGGCGTCAGTTATTCTTGGGAACATCTGTCTAAAATAACAAAATCCTTTGCCTTCCTTGTTCAGTACTTTCACAAAATTCTTTGAGTCCCAGTTTTACGTGAAGAGGAGACAAAAATATCTTTGCTGGGTTGACAAACGATTCATGTGCCACATTTTTCTGTCCTGGAACTAACTTTTTTTTGGAGTGATCAGTTCTGTCGAGACTAGTGTGACTCTTTGGCCCGACTGTCCCATTCACAGATCAAACAACTGTACTTTGTATAGCCGAGCTGCAGTCCTAGTAACAGAGGAACAACTTTAAAATCTCCACAGATATTCCAGTGTACCTGATCATCAACAACTTGAGATAATACAGCAGACACACTTATTGAACTCTGTTGCTTAAAAAAAAAAATCTCTCTATTATATAAAAAAATCCTGTGATGAGACTTTTTGGAAGATTTTTTCAAGTCCTGTGAGTTGAGACCTTGGCCATGACATTTTTCCAAATCACGCCCTCCTCTCAACCATTTTCAACCACGCACACGGTAATCTTGCCTCTCATTCGTGTGAATGCTTTTGACAAGCACAGTTTCTGCTCTCTTAGCTCTTTTAAATTTTAACGTTTTCCTCATTTTAAGTTCCCAATTAAAGAAGACATATTATGTCCAAATCTTATTGAAGAAGTTTATCATGAAGGGTTATTGGCAGAAAAAATGAGTACACGGGCAATTCTAGCACCAAGAAACGAAGTCAAACGAATTAATGGCAAAAATGACGATCGGTTACACGGCAAATGGGTTAAATGCGTATCAATAGACTATGCTGAAACAGGTACAATATCGCAAAGAATATCTACAACTGTTAACACCGTCTGGTCTTCCACTGCATGAATTACTGTAGAAAAAGATGTATCAGAGAAAAGTAATGTAGTACTGTAGTAATGTAGTAATGTAATCTTCCCCGTATAACATTACACAACAACGGAGATCTTGATATGCCATTCGTATTAAAACATTAACAGTTTACCATTAGAATAGCTTTTGCAAAGAAAATTAACAAATCTCAGAGCCAAACATTCGAAAAAGTAATTTTACTTAATAGAGAGAAAGAAACAAAATTCAGTCACGGGCAGTTATATGTCGCGTTGTCACGATGAAAATCCAAACACAGAATCAAAATTCAATACGATATTAGCAAAAATTTAAATAAAAATTTTTTTACTGAAGTTTTATAGGAAAAGTGTAAGTTCAAAAAGTATTCGCATTTAATTTCAAAGCCAAACAGAACAAAATTGTATTCCGCAACAAATAACTGTAACGCAACATGAAACAATTTACTTAATTCTTACATTTTACGCTTTTTTTTTTTAATATGGCTAAATACTCGCTGTAATGTAAAATTAGTTCTATTATACATACTGTATGTAACAATTTCCATGAAAATAAAAATCTGTTTAAATTGTACAGCCACATCCCCCATACGCGAGAGACAGAACCACAAAGAGGCTAGCGCGTAGCGCAGGCAGGGGGGGTTGGTGAGGGAAGCGAGCAGGGGGCAAAGCCCCCTAGTAATAGTAATAAAAAATAAGTTTTCGGTCATACACTGTCCTTCACATTAGTTTCAGGTGTTGCTAACTCATGCCTAGTTGATTGCCCTTATTAACGATTCTTTTCCAGTTTCCTATTAATTAATTTCATTAAATGTTTGTAAATTTAAATTATAGAGCTTTCTTTTGTCAGTCAATCCTAATAGTTGATCATACTCGTATGAAAATTCTTGCATAGTTTTATCAGCACTTTTCAAAATAATACTAAAGCTTCGAGACCAAAGTGCATTTGATACAAAACAAAAATCTCAAGAGGATCTGTGCAGAAATTTTTCAAAACCTGGCAGGATCTAATCAATAACATTTTAGAATAAGCTTTTAAAGCACTGAGGAAGTAGATTCTCTCCCCATTTCTTTTTCTTCTCCATTTATCTTTATTCACTTATTAATTAATCTATTTACTTATTTTTACTAGCTTTAAGTTTTATTCTGCTGCCCATGCTCTCTTTCTCAGGGGTGTAAGTTGATTTGTTTTCAATTCTATTTTTGTAAAATTGGTCTATTTGTATGGAATGTTGTGTGATTTCAATAAAATCAATAAAATTATATAAAAAAAAAAAATCTCACTTTATCCACTGTAACTATTCATTTTTTTCTTTAAAAAAGATTATCTGTTAAAATTATCAGTTATTAATTAATATAGTTTTAGGCCAACTATAGGATATAGGAACAGTATTTTCTATAGAGTAAATGGATATTAAAACCTCAGCAGCAATGCTAACAATTCAGAAAACTGAAAGAAATAAGAAAGCCTTAATGGCTGCAGGGAGTGGCACAGATAAGTAAAAAAAAAGATAATTAATTAGAACAAAAAAGCTATTTACTAAAATTAATTTCCATTTAACACAGCTTTGTGTTTAAGGGGATCTCAAAGTACAGGTAGCTGAAATGTCGGTAGCCATTTTCACATGTGCCTCAATAAACGCGGATATTCATAGAAACATGGATTCCAAAATGCAGTGTAAACTGTTCTGTTTAGGGAAACAGGGTTAATGGCTGCTGAGAAACCTGGTAAACAAAGGTAGCTTTCTCCATGAATAACCCAATTAAGTGGTCTTATAAACCCATAACTGTGTCACTGTTAAGGATTTTATGGTCTGCGCATGTCCGTTTACACTCTGTCAGCCTGTGCATGTATTTGCTTTTCACACACTTTCAGCAGCCATGGGTAAGAATACAATTCCAAAAGCAAATGTTCAGGCGGTTGCATTATTTCTTCTAGTTAATATAATCAATCTAAATATTTTAGAAATTCTAAATTTATATTGATGACCGGGCGGCACGGTGGTGCAGTGGTAGCGCTGCTGCCTCGCAGTTAGGAGACCCGGGTTCGCTTCCCGGGTCCTCCCTGCGTGGAGTTTGCATGTTCTCCCCGTGTCTGCGTGCGTTTCCTCTGGGCGCTCCAGTTTCCTCCCACAGTCCAAAGACATGCCGGTTAGGTGGATTGGCAATTCTAAATTGGCCCTAGTGTGTGCTTGGTGTGGGTTGGCACCCTGCCCAGGATTGGTTCCTGCCTTGTGCGCTGTGATGGCTGGGATTGGCTCCAGTAGACCCCCGTGACCCTGTGTTCGGATTCAGCGGGTTAGAAAATGGATGGATGGATATTGATGACCTGAATATACAATGCTGAACTCTGAAATACTATCTTGAGAGCAGAATGTTAACATGTTAAAAATACAGTAAAATGCGTAAAGTACTTATCATAGTGAAGTAAAGATACCTGTGGTGTTATTTCAGCAGCAATGAATGCAAAGCAAGAAACACTTATACTGAGTTCTTTTGCAGGGCTTAGTTACACAGCCAAGCAGAAAAGTGATCTGCGTGTAATCTTGCAAAAGAAACCTATAAATAATAAATCTGACTAAATATTTATAAAACACAACAAAATTTTCACAGGCCTTGTGCTTATTTTCAGATTCACAGTAGCCGATGATGATGTTTTAAAGTCTTTTTTGTTCCGTTTAATGACATTGGAGCATTTTGAAAAATGAGAACTCCAGAAGATTACTTAAAGATGCAGATTAAAAAAAAAAAAAAAAAGTGTTTCTGCGTTAATCGGATTATTCACCTTAATCCGGTTATGTGTGTGCATGTAAATACAATGATTAGATGTTTAACTTGTAGGTGCAGACTGATTATCTATCTGTATCATATGTTTTTCTGTTTTAAATTTTCAGTTTTGTACACAAACAAATTACATATTAATGAGGCTTTGTTTTGTATAGAACAGCAAATCATTCTGCATCCTTAAAAAAAGAAGAATAAAGGGCACTTTTTCTTCAAAAAATGTTAAAGCAAGGATGGAGCACTGTACAATTTCCCAATAAATCAAAATATTTTGAGTTAATATTTAATTATACAGGACTTTCTGGCTGAAAGCTGCACGAAGTAAGTTCTTCTAGTGATAGTGTGATAAATTAAAAGCAGATTAAATTTGCTTGGGTAGTAACGTTGTATACAGAGCAAGTTCCCTTCTTATGGCTAAAGTTGCTGTTGTCCGGTTAAAAAGTGCTATTTCTTTATAAGGTATGAAGTGTTATGCAGTACAGTTTTCTGCAATTTGCAGAAGCTTCTTCTTAACATGAAAATGAGAATCTCAGTGTATTTTAATAAGAACATGCAGGATTAGGCAGGCTGTCTGTCATTTTGTCTAAAGAACTGCTGTTCAGTAAAGGAAAATGGAGAAAGGTTTGAAGATCTTGAAGCTGACATGTTGCAGATTTTGACAGACACATGATATGTTTCATTTTATTAGGGAGTCCAAAAACCTTGAGACTTTACATTTAGCCATTTTCGTTTATGTGTGTAAGATCCATAAGATAACCTTTAAGTTCCATTGATTTCTTTACCTCTTCACATATTGACTTACTGAACTCCTCTAAAAGTGAAATTATGCTTCCTTCAGTAACAGGTTGATCTATAGTTTGTTGTAATGTTGGTCCATTTTTGAAGATGCCGTGGAAGGTGATGGAGAAAGGCTGCAAGATTTAGAGTGATGTACGAGTGTGAAGGTTGAGCCTTTGGCAGTACCATATTGGCTTCACCATTTTGCATGTTCTGGAGCTTCAGAAAAAGTCTGTTTTTCCCATTTGGTATTTGAAGAAATGCTCCAGTGTGGCCTTTATTCTCAACATTACCACTTTATTCTCGCCATTTATGTCGAGGTTAAAGTCGACATTTCCACTTTATTCTTGTAGTTTATTTTGTCAGTAGAATGTCCTAAACTAATCTTCATTTTAAAATGAATGTAATTTACTAGATTTTCTCAAACCCCGTCATAAGTTAATGTAGCACATTAAATGCTTTGTGTTAAGTGTTCCCCGACTCTGTTGCTAATCGCTCCACACTAAGAGGAGGTGTAGGCAGGGATCGCCGCACAGAATACATTCACTTCACGATATTCCTGCTCTCTGAACATTTAGAATGCTAAGATAAATACTTGATATAATTTTCATGATGAATGCATTAAAGCATGTATTAAACATGCATGTTGGTGTGGTGGTAGTGCTGCTCCCGTGCAGTAAGGGATGCCCAGGTCTACGTTCAGTGTAGAGAACTTTACGACAGGTGTGACGAGGCTCCAGAAAACTGGATGTATGAATGGGTATCGCACAGGTTCAACTTAAATATTGTGTAAATGTTGGATTCGTGATGTGGTGGTCAGAGACACGAATGCAGAATTCAATGGATGTTCTTCTGCGCAGGCTTTCTTTATTGCATGTGTGCTGTCTCTATCTGACTTACCAAAAACCCCAGTTTCTATCCTTCCTTTTTCTTCACATATCCAATCACCACACGATAAAGGTCTTTGTGAAATTAAAACTAGTTATAAACTTAGACCACGGAGTCTTCAGAACTTTAAAAACATATTTGTTATACATGTTTGTTTATGCCATCCATTCAGGGTTGCGACCATCCTAGTAAGCATCATGTGCGAGGCAGGACCATATCCTGAATGGGGCGTCCGCACATCGCAGGGTGAATATGAGCACACTGTTACACTAGGGGTCAATTTAACATAACAAAACCCCACATCCTACATGACTTTGAAATGAAACTGAAGCACGCCGAGTAAACTCACCAGAAAAACATGCAAACTCGAGGCAGGGAACATTCGGGAACCCTTGCTGCGAAGCAGCAGTGCATCCTCTACGTCACCGTGCCCCCACATGTTTAATACATGCTTTAATGCATTTCATTATGAAATGATATCAAGTATTTTTCTTAGAATACATTAATTTCCTCATATTCCTGCTCCCTGAACATTTAGAATGCTGTGTGGTGATCGCTGCCTGCACCTCTTCTTAGTGCAAGAGGAATTCAGTTTATGAAGCACGTACCTATTAACATGGCTCAGGGATCACTTAACACAAAGCATTTAATGTGCTACATAACTTATGATGGCGTTTGAGAAAATCTAGTAAATTAAATATTAATTTTAAGATGGTTTACTTTATGATGTTCAACTTTAATGACAAACTACGAGAATAAAGTCAACATGTCGACTTTATTCTCGACATATAGTTTTAGTTTTTTTTTTTCTTTACTGTGTACATATATTTTTTTTTCTTCTCTGTGGCCCCAATATGCTTCTGTATATCTAGGATAAGAAAACCAACTAATGTGGGTACACGGTGCCTCTATAAGTGAGCTTGCATTCTGGAGCTATTGCTGCTCATGGAAAAGCCTTCCATGTAGTAATAATGAAATAATGGAGAAGTAATCGGATCCAAACAGACCTCGAATGGATGGTACGCCTTCTTGTCTAACAGCTGACCAGAACCCTTCAGCTAATTTAAAACTTCCGTCGAAAGTGTTTTTTAATAAAGTAACTGATATTCAAATACAACATTAGGATAACTGAAAACTAATGTAATCATTACTATGTTTTTTGTTATTAGTTGGTAATTATTGATCAAAAGTTAAGGAGTTGTTTCTTTAAAAAAAAAAAAAAAATTAAAAAAAAAATCACTAACTTTGTCTTGCCTTCTCCCCTCTGAAGGTGGAACAACAGCACCTGACCCACAATGGACAGTTTCTTCAAAGCAGCAGTCAGTGATTTGGATAAATTGCTGGATGATTTTGAACAGAATACAGGTAATTGTGCACATTGTTAGACCACCTTTTACTGATTTACTTCATTTTACCATTTTATTTCCCTTCTGTGTATTAAAAATAAAGACTTTAATGCTTTAAAAGTTGTTCTTCTTTGGTGCATCAAACTTTTCACAAATGTTTGTTTGATTAACATGGAATTCCAATATGAATTAAAGTGATGTTGCTTTTTCATGATAAATTGTCCAATGTACATTGTAAACCAAAAAGGATTAGAATTGGAACTGCCTTTTGTCCTCTCTTTCGTAGCTGTTCATTTGTTTTTGTGAGAAGGAATCTTTTAAAAATGCTTAATTAATTTTTCCCACACATAAAGGAACTCATCATAGACTTCCAGGCAGGCATTCATTAAACCAGAATGTTTTCCTGTTGTTTCTTTTCCATAACATATTTTTACCCTGAAGTCATTTTCCTGTGTACATAGTGACGTTATAAATGTTACCTTTAAATACTGGTAGCTGCCCCACTTTACTATTTTAAACATACTGTTTAGAAAATTAGGAGTTGAATATAAACTATGTAGCTTCTAATGCAGGTTTAATATTTATAAAATTAGGCAGTCTGAATTATGTTAGTTCTTAAATAAGTTTGGCTAGATTTGCTTTTTAGTTACTCTTCACTAAAATCTTACTTTTTCTTTTTACTTAGATGAATTTGAATACTGCAAGACACATTCTGCAAGTTTTTGTGATTTAGCTTATCAGTCTTCCGTAGTCACTCCCCATGGATTTACACCAGAAAGTGTTTCAGATCCTGCATCAGTTTCAGAGGGCACAGACAGAGAACACAATGTTTTTGATTCACTTGAATCTACAGAGAGAAAAGAAATTTATACTAAATTATGTCAACATGCTACAAGTCCTTTAACAGATTTAGACCTTCTTTCTACAGTTGACAACAGAAAGGCTAAAACAATTGAAACTTACTGTTTGGAGCATGAAAGTAAACCAGTCTGTGATTTGGTTAGTGATACTGAAGCAGTTATTAACCGGGACTACAGTCTTAGTTTATCTGAAAATGTGAATACTGTGGAATGTCCATTGGAAGACCACTTACTAGTTGACCTTAGTGCTCTCCATGTGCATAATACAGGAGACAGAGTACACAATGACATCTACTTCGTGTCCAATGAACAACTTCATACCACAACAACTACAGACATTTTTGAGAATTCAAAGCATGGGGCAGACTTGAGCCAGCTTAATATAATTCTACCCTCTATGAATAAAGATGAAAGTGTAAATTCAAACATTGACTGTTATCCAAAAGAAAATTGTACTGAAAAGATTGAGGAAAAAAATATAATAGAATGCACCCAATTTCAGAAACCCAAATCTTGTTTGATAACGAATGATCAAAGTAGCTCCAATGCTTTAGAAAGTGGGTGCCTTTTAAATTCATTTGAAAGTAATGCTCTCAAATCAGATAGTGTTTCTAATCATGATGAAACAGTACAAAATCATGCTAGAACCGAAACTGCATTGGAGCAAAAATCGTCATTGGAGCATTTGGATAAATTACTTAATGAAGAGATGTGTGTTGATAATGCAGATACTCCTTTTATAAAAGGACCTGAACCAGAGAAAAGCAACAGATTTGTCTGTGGCGCAGAACATGATAACAATGCTCTGTTATCATGCCTTCCAGTTGCTGTTTCTGTGCATAGCTCCTTAATTGCAGCAGAAAACTCTCTGAACAACAAACATGTGGCAAATGAATCTGAGAATGTGCTTTTGGGTGAGACACCGGCCCCTCACACCAGTGAGTGCTTATCGAATGCACCAGAGACTTTGTTTGTGGATGTGACATGGAAACCACAAATCCCTGAACATTCTCTAGATACAGAGGAGCCTATGCAACCAAATGTGATGTACAGTCTTCAGAGAAGAAATCAAAGTTTTGATGTACCTGAAATTGCATATGCTGATGCAGCCCAGCATCCTGAAAGCAGCAAAGTTGATAATTTGCCAAAGGTGATAGCTGTGGGTATGTCCCAGAACCTTCAAAGTAACAGTTTACATCATGAATTGGACACTGCAGGACACACTGTGATGATAAAGCACAGTACAGAAAACAGTGAATGTTTGCATGAAGAAAATGAGGTAGAGATAAAAACACTTATAGTTGATGACGAAAAGCCTACTTTTGCAATGGAGGGAACTACAGATGTTGATCGCATTGGTCCTGATACTACTTGCAAAGGCAGCCAGCCTGACATCACAGGAGTCCTTGATATGCCGCCACCTATAACATGTGTTGTGTCTAATGCAATTGTCAATATTAATGAATTAGTAAATCCAGAGGATGTTACCAACTCTCATCAGGTTGATACCATTGATTACAGTTCCTTGACGGAAAGCATATCCTTCTCTTTGGATTATTCTGATAACATAATTTCCAATAAAGATGCAGTGGATGACTTCTGTTTGGGTGGCATGGTGACTGATGAAGAGCTAGATGCATTTTTACGAGAGCAAGCCCTTAAAAGTATGGATTCCAAAATGCCCGACTCAGTAGAAGAAGGTTTTTTAAAAATAAATGATGACCCTGCCCAAAACTCTCAGGCTGGCAAGAGTATCTTTAATAGTGCTGAAGATGCTGTGAATGCTGAGTCTGAACTGCCAGAGTCTGAGAGAACTTTTTCTAGAGTAGATAGAAAGGAAACCGATTTCCTAAATGATAGTAAGGAAAGTAATAAATACTTAAATGAAGGGATGGAAAGAGGTGATTTAGTTTTGATTAAATCAGTTTCTAGTAGTCCTTCAGTTAATCAGATTGTTAGTAATGAAAGTATTCATTTTGGAGGAGCAAGACCTAAGCAGCTTTTTATGCATCCTTCAAGATCTTTACAAAAAGACCCCAAGAACGATAATGAAAGTGACAACTGCAGTGATGGATTATATTCTGCAGAGGAAGAACCTGTTAACATTAATTTAGCTAATACTCCAGAAATTTGTCAAGGTAAATTATTCACAGGTCCTGAATACTGTAACTCGGAGAGCAAAGATCATTTAAGTGAGATTGAAGAGACTTCTGACTCTTTGACTATTCTTGCAAATGTAGAAGATGACCTTGGGGAATCATTTCTTCCTAATGATAAGCTGACGAAAGAGACGTCAAGTTTAGGACTGAAACAACCTTTCTGGGTACCTGATTCAGATGCACCAAAATGCATGCGGTGCCATTGCCGGTTCACTTTCACTAAACGAAGGCATCACTGTCGGGCATGTGGAAAAGTAAGTTAACTGTAAAAAGTTTTACTTGAAGTGTAACTGTAATGAAGATAAAAAATACTAAGTTTTTTTTTGTTATCACAGGTAAATTTTTTTCTTGAACCGCATCTCAGAAAAAAGTGGTAATTAAACATACAAAGCTTCAAGTGAAGTTGCAGTTGCCCCTCTCACTTTTCTCTTACAAGGAAAATGTTTTTGTAATTATGCGAGACATAAGTCGGTAATTCTGTTGAGTCCTTTTTTTACTCATATATATGCTACGGAGTTTGGCATCCTTAGAAATAACCACATATTGTTTTTTCTGGAATGTGCACTTTTTTCTTTTCTGCTTGATTTTTTTTTTCTTTTTTCAATGCATTGGCTATTTCCATCTCAAATGCTTGCATGTTAGAAAATTTCATGAATCTAAATAGGTCTTGTGTGGATGACTGGATTCTCGGTTGGTTGGTTCCTTGTTCTAGACACTGATGGTATCGACTCAAGCCCCTAACCCCATGATTTGAAGTTAGATTAAGTGGCTTTGAAAATTTTGTGTAATTTAAAATTATTATCATTATGGCAAATTGTGAACTGTAATTATGACCTGCCCTTATTTCATTGGCTAGGTCAGACATATTTAAATAAAACCTGCTTGCTTTCTTTAAAAGCATATTTTAAAAATCCTTTTAAATTTTCAGAAACATTGCTGCATGTGCTCACTTTATATTTAAATCCTCCTGTTTGATAATCTTGTAACTAGAGACCTTAAGCAACTGGGAGAAAAGAAGGAAATTAACTTAAAAAATGGAACTTGCTAGCATAATTTTGGAGCTTGTTGTTTTAGTTAGTTTTCTGTATTAGTACACTACTGAACATTTTTTATGGAAATGCATGCAGTTAAATGTCTTAATGTTTCATGAAATCAAAGCACAGAACCTCCATCCATCCATTATCCAACCCGCTATATCCTAACTACAGGGTCACAGGGGTCTGCTGGAGCCAATCCCAGCCAACACAGGGCGCAAGGCAGGAAACAAGCCCCGGGCAGGGTGTCAGCCCACTGCAGAAGCACAGAACAAGTAATGGCAAATAAATAAAAAAAAATAACTTTTATTCAAATATTTCATTCATCAGAGTAGCCACCTTTTTCTGATATAACAGGCAAACTGCGGTAACCCTTTTGATTCAGAATGCTAGTCACTCTGTGTAAGTCAGCAACTCTGCCTTCAGCAAGAAAACCTCAGACCATCACACTTTCTCCTCCATGTATGAAAGTTGGTGCCACATACTGAACCAGAGATTTTAAATTTTGATTCACCGGTCCATAAGACTTTCTACCAGTCTGCAGTAATCCACAGCCAGTATTTCAAGGCCCTTGAAGCAATGCCTTTCTTACTGCCACTTGCCCTGCAACATGAAGTCTCCCCTCACAGTGGAAACTGACACTTGCTTATTTCGGCCACTGTTAAGTTGTGCTTGAAGCTGTTATGCTATGAGGTGCTTTACTCATGCAAGCTGGTGACCGTCTTATACTTGTCTTCAGAGTGGGTTGTGACTTTGGGCAGAGCTTCTTCCAGCTTCTGGTTGCCTTTGGATTGTGTAGGACACTATACTCACTGACACTTTGACTTTTTTTTGCAATTTCACTAAATGAAAGGTCTGTACTTTATCACTGCACTTGCCATTACTGATGGAATTTACAACTGTCTACACTATAATATTACCCAAGTAGTACCTCAGAGGATGTAGTAGCATAGTCTGTTCCAACTCTGCTTTAAGACAGACTGAGGGTTTTTACTTAATCAACAGAAGTTAGGACACTTGTGTAAATTGTTCGCTTCAACTTGCAAGGTTTAATTTACTTCAGTTGCTACAGAACATCTGTAGGCTGTAACCTATGAGTTGTTCCCTGAAAAAAGCCCATTTGTAATATTCTGAAATTTCCTTTCAGATTTTGCTAGCCTAAACTTTACATTGTAATCTCTGCCAATTTACTGCTTACCTTTTTGCCATTTTAAGTCATTCAGTGCATTGCAGGTGATTAAATTTGGGGAAAAAAACTTAGGTGTTCTAAAACTTTTGACTGGTAGTGTATGCTCTGCTTTTTTGTGAACAAACACTGTTTGCTTTAGGTGGGTTATCGTCAATTTTGTGCTCGAAGATCCTCGGTGTGAGTGTAAACCACGAGATCACAAAGATTATGCATTGCAAATATTGGATGGGTTATTACAGTTTGTGTAAAACCTGGATACAACATGACCAATGCATTTCAAAGTGAGTTAGTAAGCTTATGGTAATGAAAATGTTTTGCGTATTCAACTGAGAATGTGACAATTCTCAAAACAAGCTTATCTGTGCTTACAGATCAGCTTAATAGTGCTGATCTGCACAAGCACTTTTTTAATTGAGGAAGTTTCTGCCTCAATCACTGTTTTACTCGAAATACAATTTTTCACCACCAGTGAGAAGCATCTAAGGGTAAACATTTAGCTTCTCGAAGTCTGACATAAGAGGATGGTACAATTCAGTACCCATGAAAAGAATGAAAGAACATATGTACTCTGATGCTGTGCATCTCTGCTCCAACATCATTTGTTTCACTAATATTTTCCCCTTCCAGTCTTTTTTTTTTTTTCATGCAGCAACTGCAGGATTTTTTCAAGTCTAAACTGATCTTTAAATGCATATAAGTAGAGTGACTGCATCACTCTACATCAACAACCTTCTCCATCACTTTTCTCCTGTTTGCACACTAAGATCCTCTGATTCTGGCAATCTTGTTGTGCCCCACACCAAGGTTATTATAATTAATGAAAAATTAAAATCAAAACTGAAACTATTATTAAAAAAAAATTTCGTAAACTGAAATAAAATAATTAACAAAACCGAAATGAAAAACTAAAACTAAATGAAACTATTAACGTAGCTGGAAAGACTAACTGAAATAAAATACTAATTTACTAAAATAATTTTAGTTTTCATTTTTGAATGAATATTCTTGCTGTTAGTTTTTAACCCTGATAACTTTTAACTCTAAAACTGGAAGTCATCCACCACCACCCGCCCGCACATATTTATTATGGGTTTACCGTTCTTATGATGGGCTATTCAAGTCTCACTGCCCCTAATCTTGGCACTACATGTTTGATTTTCTTTATTTCCCTCAATACAGCTAGGTGGGGTCTGCACACTGATTCAAGCCTAAGAGCCTTGTTCTTCCTAAGCCCCCGTGATTTTCTTGATCCCACCTGTCAACTCACGGTAGATTCTGTTTTCTAATTTTTGATATCTTTTCAGGCATGCAGGTGGCAAAATTCTGTCTATAAATTGTTTGTGCCTGAGATGGAATCAGAGATCAATATGGCTGGTAGAAAATAACAGAGCAAAGTATTTTGAGATTTTTGAATGCAATATTGAAGGCATTCATTATAAGCACATTGTCGTTGGAACAGGATATGTTGTGTGCTGTAGACATTTAGAGTAAAAAAAACCCTCACACCTTAAAATTCACCAAAATTTCATTACAAATTGGCCCATTCTGGGCAATAAAAGGAAAAAAGTGCCAACAGGTAGCGCAGATTTGTTTAGCACGAATGACACAAAATATTTTAAAAATTATAAAATTGTGTAAGATTGTTCATATTCAGTGCCTGATTTTGATTATACTTGTTATCAGACAAAAACAAAACCAAATAGTATACTGTGTCGTGTAGTGTAGTAAACTTCTACTAACAAACTTGTTAGGTGTACAATTCTGTCTCATTGTGACACAAAAACTAAACTCCATAGTAGCTCTTTAACCATACTATAATTGCCAAAACTAAAGCTGAAGCTAATAAATATAAAAATAAAATAGAAATGTCTGTGTAAAATGAAAAACTAAACTAAAACTAAAAATACACAGTGAAGGAAAACTAAACTGAATTTCCAAGTAAGGTCAGAAAAAAAATATAGAAATAAAAACTAATATAAAAAGGCAAAACTATAATAACCTTGCCCCACACTACCCTGCACTCTATGGGTGACAGAGCCTTTAGCTGTATAGTCGCCAGACTTTGGAATGACCCCCCAAAATTAGATTCATTCTTTTAAAAAAACTACTTAAAACTCCTCTATTCAGGAAGTCGTTTAACTCAACATGACATTTTGCCCCCTCTTGCAGTCTTCATCTCTTTCCAGATGCTCAGTATAATTTGTGGGTGTCTGCTAGGCTTTTCTTTTAGTATTGAATTTAGTGTTTTACTCTGGTTTATTATCTTTTATTCTACTTATTGCTTTGTGTGTCCTGTATCTATCTGTTTTAGTCATCTATTTAGGAATTGTTTGAATCCAATGTTACATTTCCCTGCTATTCTTTCTGAGACATTGTGAAGCATCTTGAGCATGGAAAAAGTGCTATACAAATAAAATGTAGTATTTTTTGCTAAATTAATGACTGTACTCAATTCCCTATAATACTAAAATGAACTGAGTCTAAACTATCATCACTTCAAATTGTAATGCAGATACAGTATATGTGTTCCTTTTGATTTTGTGCTCATGGTGCAGACTTCATCCTTTCCTTAGCTTTGCTGCGTAATATAAAACTTGTGGAATAAAGGTTTTGATAGCTGACCTCTCTTCATTGTGATAGATTGGTCACATTAGTAAACACTCATACTAGTGGGTTAATAGGCGAGCTCCAGATATTACCCCTATTGGGATATTTTTTGATGGTAGATGTGTTCAGAGGTGCAACATTCTTTTCTAGACGCAGTAACATAAACCAGTAAGTACATTGCTATAATCTTGTCCCAAACCCACTTTTTAATTCCAGTTCAGTGTGCTAGTAATGATAAGAATTAAATATTTATTAAATCTGTTGCTATTATTTCTTGTAATAATCAGCCATGAGATGGACTAAAGCACTTAAGCTTTGAATTAAGAGAATTATCGGTGTCTGTACCACGAAGTAGGGCAATACTCACAACAGAAATTAACAGGAGTCTGGAGACAAATGCAATTGACAGCTACTTTATTTTAAACATGAGCCTTAATGTGAAAGAGCAGTCTGATGCAATCAAAGTAACATTGGATGGATGTATTAGTTTATATGGATATACTCTATACCAAGGTATGGTATGCAACCCTTTAATTGCCAAAATAAAAGTCCCCTTTAACACTAGAATTACCAGAGCCTACGAAAGAACTCGTAGATCCTCGCACCTCTCCATCAGCGTCTTTTGTCCTGTAAATGTGTTGATAAGGAACCAGCAGCCTGCTATCACATCCCCCAACGCAACACTTTTTTCACAGCTCAAGTCCGTTTACCTGCGTGTCAGTTGCTTGGAACTGTATAGAGTGAGAAGTCAAGCAAAATCACATCTTTTATAAATTCTATATCGCTATTTGGAACACATGCATTTCATGTGTGTTCTGTGTACAGTAAACACATGGTTAAAAGAGAAACATTTTTCATGTTTCAGTAATAATTGACAAAATGTAGACATGAAGTGTATAATGTGTTAAGCTTGAATTCCAAATATCGAATAAACACTTACTCAAAAGGTACAAATATAACCGAACAAGTGCGCTTCTGTTTAAGAATATAACTGCAGAAAAAGAACCTGCGTTAAGGTGTGACATTGAGATGTGTTTACTACTACCGCTTCGGTGATGCAATGGTATCAACTTTTGACTGGTAATCAAAACTTCACGTGTTCGATCCCGGACGAGTCCATGCTGCGTTGACATCGTGCACTAGAAGACATGAGCTTATTCAGTGCAGCAGGATGTACTGTGCAAGGAATGCATGGGGGCCACTGTGAAATGAAGAGTGTTCATGGCTCATATTGCAGAGGTACTTCATCGTCGCATCTTACTAGTAAAGGCGATGGAAAAAGGAAAGGAGGATGCAACATCAACAAGATTCTGTTCCATGACAGCCACTTCCCCAGGAAACTAAACTGAGTCCGTGTCAAGTGCCCTTTCAATGTAATAGAAACCACAGCATTGAGAAAAGTGTGCGCATTGCAACAGGTAGACACGTCGTAAATGTAGGAAGGACGGACCTTGCAGCACGGAGAAAAAAGACAGAGACAAATATATGTGACATTGGGTATAAATTTATAGTATTTGTAAAAGTTAGCTTTTTTCAGTTTTATTCTCTCAGTCACACTCTAACACACACACACCCCGCCTCTCCTAATCTGACTAAGTAACAGTGCCAGCGTAAATTCACACCCGATCTGACGCTGTTCGTTTTCAAATAATATTGCATTAGTGCAGTGATGATTGGTAGTGCAGATTGATCTGATTGGTACTATTCAGGTCATCAAATGATTTCTTCAAAATGTCACATATATTGTCTCTTTCTTTCAGGTGTGTAATAGAAACCGCAGCATAGAGAGGAAGGACTGTCCTTGCGTGTGTGAGAACTGTTAGCATTTGAATTTGATGATTGCATATAGCGCTGAACTGACCTGATAAAAGGTCATAAAATTAATAATTCCAAATTATCATATATACCTACATCTTTTTTTTTTTTTTTTGACATCATAAACCATAAGGTGCATACTAATTCTGCGTTAGCAGAAACACTCAGTAAAACTGAATAAAAAAAAAAAGTGACGGTGAGATATGAAGAAGGCAGATTTACCAGTGTTTGTGTGTCAGCTTTTATCCCTCCAGATCAGAGAATGTCCAGTTCCATTGCCTCAGAACACTACTCACATCTACAGTTATTCCCAGTTTCAAATAAAAACTAACAGCGTCGGATCCCTAGGGCGGTAGTAAGTATTGTGACTGTGAGTGAGAGAATAAAAGTGGGGAAAAAACGTAACTTTTACAAGTACAGTACTATAAATGTACACGGTCTGTTACAGACACAAACCAAATGTATGTGTGTACTGTATAATATTAACAATAAGAGCAACTCACTACTGAAAACAGTAAATATAGGAGACAGTCCGGACTCTTGATTATAAGTTGGCAAATTCTACCACTACGCCATGGAAGCTGTTGTATCGTCCTTAAACCTTTTGTGAAAGTGTTTATTTGATGTTTGGATTTAATGCTTCACACATTTTATAGTTTATGCCTACATTTTGTAACATTTATTACTAAAGTATGAAAAAGTTTCTGTTTTAGCTATGTGTTTACACAGATTACTGTAGAAATGGAACACACATGAAATGCATGTGTTCCAAATAATGATCTATTATTTCCACTCTAAAACTCCAGCAGTTCACTCCCAGATAATCAAACAAGGCATGAGCTGGAAGAACTTAGTAAATGTTCCCCGACGGTAGGGAATGGAATAGCAGGCTGCTTGCTGTTTGTCTTAATTGGCACATTTACAGGACAAAAGACGCTAACGGAGAGGTGCGAACAGATTTAAGGTGGGCCGGATTTATGAGTTTTCTCATAGGCTCTGGTAATTCTAGTGTTAAAAACAGACAAAACACCCAAGAAGTCCTATCTAACAACTTATAATGAAGCTCAGTGAGAGAGTACTACTGCTGATACATTTCTTGCCAGTTTCAAGTAAAGGTGTTGAGGTGATTCTTGGTAGTAAACCAGAGATTTGTAAACCACCATATAAAAAGTGATGTCACAAATCAGATGTAGAACTTAAGGTAATGTCATATATATTTTTGTCAACTTTAAGATAATTTAGTTTTTTTATTATGTATGCAGTAGCTGCCTTATTGATTTTTATCCATACACACTAAAAGGTAGCTTATTGTCAATAACTACTTGTCTGAAGTCAGTCATTTATTGGTTTTAATTGTGAAGATTTGGTATCTGGGATGACAGTTGTCAGTTTTCAGAGTTCGGACACCATTTTGAATTTTGGAGACATCAGAAACATGTAGAATAAAATCACTTGTGATCTTTTTGTAAAAGAAAAAAGTAAAGATTATTTCCACACTGAAAAGAAAAGAGACATAACGTTTCAACTTTGTACAAAGAGAGTCTGCCCTCCTTGGCCCCATAGGTGGTGAGCCCATGAGAAGGAGCCCTGGGGAGAGGGAATTCTGGGCCTCTCTGCTTGAGCTGCTGCCCCCGCGACCCGACCCCAGATAAGCGGAAGAGGATGGATGGATGGACAAAGAGAGTCTGAGTCCTAGCTCCAGTACTACTTGTGGTCATTTTGTATATGATTTCTGAAATTAATTTCTGTGTCCAAAACCTAAGAATTTACAGAATTCTTTGGCCAGGCAATGGTTCAAAAAGCCTTCATTTCCAGTTGGTTTACAGCCTTCACTTTGAATACCAGCCATCATTTGGACTGCCCTCCTGTTTAGTGTTGTTTTCTGCTTGGAGGCCAGTGTTTCTGGGATAGGCTTCAGCCCCTGTGACCCTAAATTGGATTAAGGGGTTTTGAGAATTTTATTTTTATAATATTACATAACAAGCGTTGTTCAAATCTGATCTTGTCTTTAAACTGCTTGATGCCATACACCAATCAGCCAACACTGACCGGTGAAGTGAGTAATATTGATTACCTCATTACAATGGCACCAGGCATATTAGGCAGCAAGTGAACAGTCAGTTCTTGAAGGTATGATGTGTTGGAAGCAGGAAAAATTGGTAAATGTTAAGATCTGAGCAACTTTGATGGCTAGATTTTTGGGATTGAGCACCTCAAAAATGGTAGATCTTTTGGGATATTCCCAGTATGCAGTGATTAGTGTTTACCAAAATTGGTCCAAAGAAGGGCAACTGGTGAACCACAAACAGGGTTATGGGCACCAAGGACTCACTGATGCACATGGGGAGTGAAGGCTAGCCCATCTTGTCCAGTTCCACAGAAGAGCTTCTAAAGCACAAAGTGCTGAAAAACTTAATGCTAGCCTTGAGTGAAAGGTGTCCGTACCCATAGAGTATTGCAGCTTGCTGCAGACTGGTCAGAGTGACCTGGACCATGAAAAAATGTGGCTTGGTCTGATGAGTCATATTTTCTGATAGATCATGCGGATGTTCCCCTGGGAAAGGGCTGGCAGCAGGGTGCATTGTGGTAAGAAGGCAAGTTGGCACAAACAGCATGATGCTCTGTGCAGTTTTCTACAGGGTATTCAGGAGGATGTTACTTTGACATATACCACCTACCTAAAGATTATTACAAACCACGTACAGCCCTTCATGGCAAGTATTATTCCCTGATGGCAGTGGCCTCTTTTAGCAGGATTATGCACCCTGTTTCACTGCAATAATTGTTCAGTAATGGTTTAAGAAACATGACAGAGTTTAAGCTGTTTAATTGATCTTCAGATTCCCGCATCTCAATCTGATCAAGCATCTATGGGATATGCTGGAGAAACAAGTCCAATCCACTGATGTCCCACCTCACAACTTACAGTACTTTGAAATTTTTTGTATTTGACTTATTTGACCAGAATAATAACCACTTTGTAGAATTGGTTATAGCTTTGTGTAATTGTTTATAGTTTACAAGTATTCACTTATTTTGTTAATTTCTTTCTATCGTAACAGCCTTAAACATTAGAAGGACTTGTTTACACCTATGGTCAGACAAGCCCAGTGGGGTTTAACTTTAGATTTATCTAAACGTTAAACCCATAATACCAAGCAGACACTCCTGCTGTGATGGGTTGGGTAGGTGACATACTGATAAAAATCCTAAAAGGTGTTTTTTTTTTAAATTAACATTTTGATGAAATTATAAAAAGAGTAGAATGAAAAAGGAAAGAAAATCCTCTTCCCCAATTTAAATGCTTATTCTAGAATGTTATTGATTAGATCTAGGTTTTAAAACGTTTTGCACAGATCCTCTAAGTGAGAATTTGATTTTCAAATAGTATGTAACAACAGTTACCCACTGACTTAACAGAGTTTAGTTGAGCAAGATAAGTCTACATGCTAATAGTGAAGTAAAGGCAGTTACAGTTTGTCCAACTCCACTTTAAACCTATCCCCATCTGGGAGTACACCAAACACAGCTGGTTTTGTTAGTAATTTAATTATTTATAGTCTTGTTCATGCATATGGAAAGAAAAAATGTGACAATGTGTACAGTCATGGCTGAAATTATCGTCACCCCTGGTATTTTCCCAGAACATACACCATTTCTCCCAGAAAATTGTTACAATTACAAATGTTTTGGTATATACTTTTATTTCCTTTATGTGCATTGGAACAACACAAAAAACAGAGAAAAAAAACCAAATCTGACATCATGTCACACATAACTCCTAAAATGGGCCAGACAAAATTATTGACAGTCTTTCAAAATTGTTTTATTTCAAGCATATGATGCTCGTTTGAACTTGCCTGTAGCAAGAAACAGGTGCTGGCAATATAGCAATCACACCTGAAGCCAATTAGAATAGAGAAAAGTTGACTCAACCTTTCTGTTTGTCTGAGTGTGCCACACTAAGCATGGAGAACAGAAAGAAGAGCAGAGAATTGTCTGAGGACTTGAGAACAAAAATTGTGGAAAAATATCAACAATCTCAAGGCTACAAGTCCATCTCCAGAGATCTTCATGTTCCTTTGTCCACTGTGCGCAACATACTCAAGAAGTTCACAACACATGGCACTGTAGCTAATCTCCATGGACGTGGATAGAAGAGAAAAATTGATAAAACACTGCAACAAAGGATAGTCCGAATGGTGCATAAACAGCCCCAATCAACTTTAAAACATATTCAAGCTGTTCTGCAGACTCAGGGTGCAACAGTGTCAGCTCGAACTATCCGTTGACATCTGAACGAAATGAAACACTGTGGCAGGAGAGCCAGGAGGACCCCACTGCTGACACAGAAACATAAAAAGCCAGACTGGAGTTTGCCAAAATGTACTTGAGGAAGCCAAAATCCTTCTGGGTGAACGTCTTGTGGACAGATGAGACCAAGGCAGAGCTTTTTGGTAAAGCTCATCATTCTACTGTTTACAGAAAATGTAATGAGGCCTTCAAAGAAAAGAAAACAGTACCTACAGTCAAACATGGTGGAGGTTCTATGATGTTTTGGGGATGTTTTGCTGCCTCTGGCACTGGATGCCTTGACTGTGTGCAAGGCATCATGAAATCTGAAGACTACCAAAAGATATTGGGGTGCAATATAGGGCCCAGTGTCAGAAAGCTGGGTCTGCGTCAGAGGTAATGGGTGTTCCAGCAGGTCAGTGACCCCAGACATACCTCTAAAAGCACCCAGAAATGGTTGAAGACAAAGCACTGGAGACTTCTGAAGTGGCCAGCAATGAGTCCAGATCTAAATCCGATTGAACACTCATGGAGAGATCTCAAAATTACTGTTATGAGAAGGCACCCTTCAAATCTGTGAGACCTTGAGCAGTTTGCAAAAGAAGAGTGGTCGGAAATTCCAGTTGAGAGATGTAACAAGCTTGTTGATGGTTATAGGAAGCGAAGCGCTTGATTTCAGTTATTTTTTCCAAAGGGCGTGCAACCAAATACAGTGGTGTGAAAAACTATTTGCCCCCTTCCTGATTTCTTATTCTTTTGCATGTTTGTCACACAAAAAGTTTCTGATCATCAAACACATTTAACCATTAGTCAAATATAACACAAGTAAACACAAAATGCAGTTTTTAAATGATGGTTTTTATTATTTAGGGAGAAAAAAAAAATCCAAACCTACATGGCCCTGTGTGAAAAAGTAATTGCCCCTTGTTAAAAATAACCTAACTGTGGTGTATCACACCTGAGTTCAATTTCCGTAGCCACCCCCAGGCCTGATTACTGCCACACATGTTTCAATCAAGAAATCACTTAAATAGGAGCTGCCTGACACAGAGAAGTAGACCAAAAGCACCTCAAAAGCTAGACATCATGCCAAGATCCAAAGAAATTCAGGAACAAATGAGAACAGAAGTAATTGAGATCTATCATTCTGGTAAAGATTATAAAGCCATTTCTAAAGCTTTGGGACTCCAGCGAACCACAGTGAGAGCCATTATCCACAAATGGCAAAAACATGGAACAGTGGTGAACCTTCCCAGGAGTGGCCGGCCCACCAAAATTACCCCAAGAGCGCAGAGACGACTCATCCGAGAGGTCACAAAAGATCCCAGGACAACGTCTAAAGAACTGCAGGCCTCACTTGCCTCAATTAAGGTCAGTGTTCACGACTCCACCATAAGAAAGAGACTGGGCAAAACGGCCTGCATGGCAGATTTCCAAGACGCAAACCACTGTTAAGCAAAAAGAACATTAGGGCTCGTCTCAATTTTGCTAAGAAACATCCCAAAGATTGCCAAGACTTTTGGGAAAATACCTTGTGGACTGATGAGACAAAAGTTGAACTTTTTGGAAGGCAAATGTCCCGTTACATCTGGCGTAAAAGGAACACAGCATTTCAGAAAAAGAACATCATACCAACAGTGAAATATGGTGGTGGTAGTGTGATGGTCTGGGGTTGTTTTGCTGCTTCAGGACCTGGAAGGCTTGCTGTGATAGGTGGAACCATGAATTCTACTGTCTACCAAAAAATCCTGAAGGAGAATGTCCGGCCATCTGTTCGTCAACTCAAGCTGAAGCGATCTTGGGTGCTGCAACAGGACAATGACCCAAAACACACCAGCAAATCCACCTCTGAATGGCTGAAGAAAAACAAAATGAAGACTTTGGAGTGGCCTAGTCAAAGTCCTGACCTGAATCCAATTGAGATGCTATGGCATGACCTTAAAAAGGCAGTTCATGCTAGAAAACCCTCAAATAAAGCTGAATTACAACAATTCTGCAAAGATGAGTGGGCCAAAATTCCTCCAGAGCGCTGTAAAAGACTCATTGCAAGTTATCGCAAACGCATGATTGCAGTTATTGCTGCTAAGGGTGGCCCAACCAGTTATTAGATTCAGGGGGCAATTACTTTTTCACACAGGGCCATGTAGGTTTGGATTTTTTTTTCTCCCTAAATAATAAAAACCATCATTTAAAAACTGCATTTTGTGTTTACTTGTGTTATATTTGACTAATGGTTAAATGTGTTTGATGATCAGAAACATTTTGTGTGACAAACATGCAAAAGAATAAGAAATCAGGAAGGGGGCAAATAGTTTTTCACACCACTGTATTAAGTTGAAGGTGCCAATAATTTTGTCCAGCCCGGTTTTTGAGTTTTGTGTGAAATTAGGGTTAGATGTCAGATTTGGCTTTTTTTTCTCTGTTTTTTGTGTTGTTCCAATGCACATAAAGGAAATAAACATGTGTATACCAAAACATTTGTAATTGCAACAATTTTCTGGGAGAAATGGTGCATTTTCTGGGAAAATTTCAGGGGTGCCAATAATTTCGGCCATGACTGTAAATGAAAACACAGTGGACATTTTTGTATAAGTATACTGTTTACTCCCATTGGAGGATTAAAAAAACTGCAAAATGATCAGTGGTGTTTGACATATTATTAAAGACTAATGGTTTGCTGGCATATACAACAAATGTAGTTCTGTGCATTCTGTTAAATAACTATTTAGAGTTCAAATTGCAGTGAATCAAAGATCCTGATGGTCATGCACATATACATATTGTAATGCATACCTGGACATCCCTGTGCTACAAGTGTAAAAATGATTAAGAAATGTTTGTTTTTGAGGCACTTGCAGAAGAATTGGATCACTTAAAATAAGAAAATTGAAGTGACTAAATTTATTTAATGCATTTTTAAGATTTTAATTGGTTTTGTGATCAGAACAGACCAAACTAGAGAACTTTTTAGTCAATGATACTTTGAGCATGTTTTATCATTATTAGAGGTGTGTATACAAACAAATGTCTCATACTCACCTTGAGACACTACAGTGATCCTTAATGTTGTGGAGTCATTGGCCTTAGAAGAATTCATCTTGCCACTGATTTACAAATAAATTTCCTATGTATCAGGGTATTCTGGCCGAAACCTGGTTGTGCTTATCAAATCGCTAAACTTTAAAATCAGTGGGAGATGGTTGACTGCAAATGGAGTCGAAGTTTTAAATGTTTGTGTCTTTTTACAAAATTAAATCGGAACACAAAAGCTTTATACTGTTACTTATTTCAGAGGTTGTAGCAACGGGGGGAGTTTTATGAGGTTGTGGCAAATGAGTTTTGGAGGTCCTTAGAGAGGTTCCAGCAAACATAATTCGATAACGTAGGTGGGACAAACAGACTGTTTGTTTTAGCTAGGATGGGATAATGGTGGTTCAGTTGCATGGAGCACAGGAGAAACTCCTAAATTCATTGACTATGCACTACCTGAAATGCTGCAGTGGCAGAACCATTGGATATTGCTACACAGCAATTTTGACCCTGTTTTTGAACTGTGGGCGAAGCTTTTGATTTACTCCTTAATCTTCATGACCATCCACACCTATCTTACTGAGATGAAATAAGAGTTCAAAATGATTTCTGTAATTTATATGTGGTGATCAGCAGTACTGGAGGACTTATGGGCTGAATTGCTGCCTCACTAGACCAAGTGGATCCAGTTGAGGTGGTGTGAGCCTACAGACAGAATGTCCCAGGTACATCCCTTGGGAAGATGTACAAAGCACAGCTCAGTATAAGAAAACCCTGTACAGAGCTTGTAGCTTATGACTGACCTGATAGTATCTGGGCAGTCCCAAGAGAAGGGGTTAGAAGTTGATAAGGATCTGATGACCTGCTCAGCTCATCTGATCTCAGCATGTTGCCACTGTGACCCTTTCTCAGGATAAGCAGACTGAAAGTGAAATGGAGAGGTTGTACCAAATCTTAGACAAATAGGAGCCAGTAATTACATCTATTGGTCATTATAAAAAGAAGGTTTATATCATGGATGGATGGATGGAATATAACCTTATTTTTTATGTTACTGTAATCTGTTGCTCATTGTCTGATTATTATGTACAAAGGTAGCAGTTCTTGATATCAGTATAATGTAATACAAAGTAATTTCTAATCATGGATCCATTTTTCTTTGTATTAATTTAGTTTTGATCAAACTAATGACAAATTTTGTGACCTAATTTAATAATTGATTTTGTTAGTATTCTTGAATTATATATTGCTTTTACTTACCATGACCATTTTGCCTATGTATTATGGTGTATTTAATAATGCATAAAAAGGCAAAGATGCTATAAAGCAGCTAAAAAGTTCCAAAACCCACATTATCATTTACTGTATTACCCTTCTTATTCTCTAGGTGTTTTGTGGGGTATGCTGTAATAGGAAATGCAAGCTAGAGTACATGGAAAAAGAAGCAAGAGTTTGTGCAATATGCTATGAGACTATTCATAAAGGTAAGTGCATGTAATACTGCATATATTTTTATCAAAGTTGGTATTAAATCTTGCATTTGTGCAGTGCAATTCACAGGAGGGTATGTATAACAAATAAACAAGTCTGTGCCTATCTTATTACGTATTATTCACATATGAAATGTCAATTTTTTTTTTCTTTGGATGACAATGGAAAGACTGTTGATGGTTTTGAATTCTGTGTATTTGATGGAATGTTCTTCCATGTAGCACCAGTTCTGCAATATTTTAAAAGCCTCTAGAAATGAATTTGTGGAAGTGACTTGCTGTCATTTATTACATTGATATAAATGGTCAGTGAGAAGCCGTGGAATGATACAATTGTCTTAACAGTTTGCAGTAAAGTCTAATGATTAAATGTCCTTTTTCAGAGGTGTGGTAGCTATTTCTCTTGGGTACAGCCTTGATGGGATGACTGCTGTTCTAAACGTAGCCATAAACACTTCCTACTGGCCAATAGACCGATGCCATATATGCATTAGGTTCTTCTACCAGTTTACCACATTCAGTGATCTATTTGCACATTCTTCAGACCACTACATGTTTCAACTTTCTTCTGTCAAGATGGAACAGTGCACCAGCTTTAATTGATAACCTTCTTTAATGAACTTTTTTACAGTCATGCAATAGTCACAGCTTATTGGAAAGATCCTTTATCTTATATCATTCGGTTTATCTAGTAGTGGCTGAGCTTTAGCTAGAAAAGTGCTGGACAGAGGAGGTTGCCGACTGCTGTATTTTGTCTTCACTTGGCCCCATTTCCTAGCTCTCTTTATTTAGGTTGTTTCTAGATTGAGTTGTGTATCAGTAGAAGATAACTGGCAATATTTGTATTAAACAGAGTAAAGGTTGAACACTAAATACTTACTTTGATGTTTTAAAAGGATTTGGTGATATGTGGGGATGCTCCAATCAGGTTTTTTAAGGCAAATTCTAATCACCAATTTCATGTTACTTGATCGGCTGATCAAGATTTTTTTTTATTTTTATAAATTTCTTCATCCTTTTAAAAAAAAATGTACACCATTCTCCTACATAAACAAACAAACAAAAGCCTTGTGTCTTATATTAAAGAGTATTTTTATAATTAATATATGGACCATAGATGTTAACTGTGCATTTTTATTAACAAAATGAAATTCTGTAGGCTTATTGTTCAGTGACCATGAAATACTAAAATAAATAACTTTTTCTTAAAATACATACTTTAATAAAATATTTACAAAAATATTTATCCATAATACATATGGCATAAAAGAAACTTATCATTATCAATTTATTTATAGAGCACATTTAAAACTACATCAGTATTGCTGTAGTCAAAGTGCTTTTCATTAAAACATACAGTCAGTCAGTCAGTCAGTCATTGGCCAACCTGCTATATCCTAACACAGGGTCATGGGGGTCTGCTGGAGCCAATCCCAGCCAGCACAAGGCAGGAACAAATCCCTGGCAGGGCACACATATACACACACACACACTAGGGACAATTTAGGATCGCCAGTGCACCCAACCTGCATGTCTTTGGACTGTGGGAGGAAACCAGAGCACCCGGAGGAAACCCACGCAGACACTGGGAGAACATACAAACACCACACAGGGAGGACCCGGGAAGTGAATCCAGGTTTGCTTACTGCAAAGCATTAAAACATACAATGAATATCAATAAAATAAATAGAAATAAAATACAATAAAATGAAATGCAGCCAGCCGTGAGTTAAAGAAAAGAAAGAAGATGACTAAGAGTAGGGCAACCATCAGTATCAGTGAAGGTCACTGAAAGCTAGAGAATAGAAACAAGTCTTCAATCTAGTTTTAAACAGTTCAATTGAAGGTGACTCCTTAAAATAATGAGGTAAAGAGTTTGACAGATGAGTTGCAGCAGCTACAAAAGTCCTGTCCCCCTTAGCTTTGATTAGTGCTAGGGACCATAAGTGACAACTGACTGGTAGATCGAAGTTCTCTGGATGGTTGGTGTAAAACACAAAATTCAGATAAATAGGCAACAAAAATTTTAAGTCAATTCTGAAACTAACAGACTGCCAGTGTAAAAAAGCTAGTATTGTAAAAGATAATGCTCCTGTATATGCTTCTATGATAAAGCTTCTAAATAAAATGCTTCTATAACTACAAGCTGTCATATTTAAGTTTTTTCTGTAATGTACCTATTTGAATCCATACTTAATTAAAAAAAGTAGTTTTCACCATTTATCTAAAAACAACAAATATATATGTTGAGACATCCTTACTATGAACATGGAGAGAAGGCTAATAAGATCTTAGCTCAGCAAATCCACAAGCAGGAATTTAGCAATGCAATACCAGTAATAACATAGACTCATTGACCAAAAAGCAAACATTGTTGACCATAAAAATATATTGCACCCATTTAGAGACTACTATAAGTCCTTATATTCTACTCTACTCACTTAAAAAAGACAAGACACAATATAATGTGTATTTTGATGCATTACAGATACCATAGCTAAAAACTCTCAGTGCAGAGGAAATGGATAAACATCTGATGCTCTCAGAATTACTAGACGTTATATACTCGCTTCAGAGTAGGAAAGCAGCAGGCCCTGATGGCTACCTTGCAGAATTAAAAAAAAAATTTATTTAATTTGTTGCTCTTTTATTAGCAACATTTATAGAAACCAGAGACAAAGTTCAACCTAAGACGTTTCGTCAAGTGTTAATTACCGTCTTTCCTAAGAAAAATAAGGACTTTCTATGTGCATCTTACAGACCAAACTTACTCCTGAATAGTAACGTTAATATTCTTTCCAAAGTTCTAGCTAGAAGGACTGAGAAAGTAGTCATAAGACCAAACTGGATTTAGTAAAGGCAGACACTTTACATTACAGACATTGCAACATTGTTTTAGACTACTTCAAACTAGAATGTGTTACTAGACAAGGATGCCCCTTGTCACCACTGCTATTTGCAATCGCCATTGGCAGTTCACTTTTGAAATGGGAATTATCAGAAAAGGACTTGAACAGAAAATATCACTATATGCAGATAATATGGTAAGCATATATGTCAGATCCACAAAATAATATGCCTGTAGTCCTAACAGCACTAGCAGATTTTCAAAATCTATCTGTTTCAGATTCTAAATAAATGAGGTTATGACTGAATCTAATTTCTTAAAAAATGATTAGTTAATGTATATGGAGATGTTTTGAAATAGATAAAGAAGCTCACAAAGAATGTTCATCTTGACAGTATTGATTCTTCTTACTAATGTGAGATAGAGGGTACACCATCCGTTCACATCTTGTTTGTTTTCTTTCATGCAGACAGTAACTTTTTGTTAAAAAAGAGCTTTATATTTATTTGTGATGTTTACCCCTTGGAATTTAAACTGACCTGCTAAAATAAATGGGAAAATGTCCAATCTAATATTGTGTGCACTGGAAAGAGCACACTTTTATTCAAATTAATTTTGAGTCCAGATATCTCTGAAATTCTGCTACTGCTTTATGGACTACTGGTAAATAAGTTTGTGGGTTTGATATATACAGTAACATATCATCTGCATATAATGATATTTTCTGTTTAACACACATATGTTTGGGCCAAACTGAAATTTCTGCAATGTGGTAAATAGGGAGTCGCATGGCAGTTGTAAATTAAGGTTGCTGCAGCCTGCAGAATTGAGCATAGCTGGATGTTTGAGGTGCGGCTTGATGTTGGTGCAATATACAGTCCTAAGTTACTCTTGCTGCTAATGCTGTGTTCACATACCATGTTTCATTAATCTTGTTATATGTGTTGCTTAAGTCTCTATGCATCATAGCTCTAAAAAGATTGTTGAAAGAGTTGGGAAAGTGTCACAAGTTCAATATGCCATGCCTTAAATGGTTGGTAATTCCCAAATTGTTGGTAAACAACCTTATCAAATAGTATTGAATTAAAGAGACGTCTTTTTAGGTGTTGAATTAGTAATTAATACTTCTGTGGTATTTATGTTAAAATGGAGGTGATTTAATGGGACAGGGAGTGAAAAGCTTTCATCTAATTTAAATACACAATAATTATATGTTTCCTTTATGAAAAATCCACTTACCAAGGAGTATTCATTAACAGCTTACCTTTGACTGAAGAGTCCGTTACTGTATTCCCTATAGGCCAACTGTCAATCTGTTACACCCAGTAAGAGAAACCATTGACTCTCTTCATCTTGCTTATTCATTTTTTTAAGAGGAAGAATAGCTTTCAAGCATCTCACAATTTTAAAGAGTAAGATTTGTAATATTCTGTTACAGTATTTAACACATTAATATCAATGTTTTAATTGTAATTGTTATGCAAGTTATTTACTTGTAAAATGAACCTCTTATGTTAGTTTTAAGGCTGTCAGAGTAACCAACATTACAATGTTCCATATTTAAAAAATTATTAGAACACAGTTTATTATATGTATGTTGCCATGAAGTAAGTTGGGGGGTGAAAAAACATCTTATGGACATTGGGTTCTTTTTGTTTTGCTGCAAAGACAGAAGTAATTTGTAGGTTTCTAGAATGCTTAGTTGTAGTACCACATTATGCAGTGTGTCAGTATCATTCAGTGAGTAAGCACACTAAGTTCAATTAAAGTTAATTTTGTGTTTCTTCAAATTCCTTTGTGATACAGTCACTCTGCACTGTAGCTGACTTCTTAGTGCATCGCTCCATGTTTGGTGCCTGATTTTTTGTTCTTAAATCATGTAAAATGACTTCTGTTTTCTTTTAATAGTTTCCCAGTATTTATTTCTGTAAAATGCTTTATAACATTTGCGAGCGTTTTTTACTTTTGATCATTATCGCCTTTGGAATTCAACGGGGCACTTACGCTCGATGTGTGCAGGAATCCCCAGGTGTGTGGTTGGTGCTGTTCATTTACAGCCAGGATACGCTGCTGTCACTGAGACCAGCTACCAGTTATTCTCCATGTATTACTAATATACAGGATACATTAAGAGCTTTGAAACCCAGAAAGCAAGGAAAAAAGAGGTGGACTTTTATGTCTGAGATGGGGAAGTTTTAAAACACATTTGCCAACTATCATCATGAGCAATGCACAGTCCTTGTGGAATAAACTGGGTGAGCGGAGAGCATCTGTGCGATACCTCCACTAGTACCAAGAAAGCTGTCTGATGTACTTTACTGAGGTCTGAGGTTGAGTTTAAGAATACTGACTTAGATACAGCTGTTGAAGTGGAGGGATCTGATTGTGTATGACAAGACAGAAACTCACCATCTGGTAAGCAGTGAGGCAGTAGCGTCTGCCTTTACATTAACAAAAGGTGGTACAAGAATATCACTGTAAAGGATCATATCTACACATCTAATATTGAACTATTTGACACAAGAGTATAATCAATTATTTGTAGCAGTAGTTTACATACCGCTGCATACTGATGTGGGAGCTGCAGCTGAGACAATTCTTGAAACCGTTCAGAAACTAGGAACCAAATCACCTGGCTCTTTCAAACTTGTGATGGGTGATTTTAATGTATGCACTCTGGAATCAGTATTACCATCAGTACATAAATATTAAAGGGGACAAAACAATAGACAAGTGTTATGGAAACATCCCTGGTGCCTACATACAGCATCAGCCTTGAGTGCATCTGACCTTGTTGTGTTTAACTCATTACTGAAGTTCAAACAGTAACTGAAACAAGAAACAACAGCTATACAAAAACACAAAACTGGTGCAAGGACATTGTAGAGGAACTACAAGAATGTTTCTCTAGTAGTGACTGGGATATGCTGACATCCTCACAGTCAATGAATGAGGCCACTATCACTGTAAGTGAAAATATGAAGTTCTGTGAATCTATGATCCTTTTTAAGTAAAAAAACTCTCAAGGTGTGCCCTAACAGTAAACCATGGTTCACTAAAGAGGTTAAAGCATTGCTATTGGAAAAACAACAAGCTCATCAAGAAAATAAGATAGAAGAAACATACATCTTTTTATTTTGTTTAACCTGTTAATCCTTTAATGTAAAATGTATGGGGAAAAAAATCAAGCGGTGGTTTAATGGTAACAATCCAAAGCAGGTTTGGAAAGGCCTAAAAACAATAACACGACTGGGTTCTAAAAAGAGTGTGAATTTTTTCCAGTTGTCAAAGACCAGAAGCTTTTAGCAGATGAACTTAACTTTTTTTTACCAGATTTCAAACAAGCGATTTAAGCACCCAAAATGTAGTATTAAAGGATAGGCTTTATAAAAACACCAGAAATTCTGTCGTGATAGGGTTCAGTTTATCTGAAGTGGATAAAGGCTTGTAGTGGGTTATAAAACAAACATGGCAGTGGGGTCAGTTCTGCTTTAAGCAGCTCTCTCCGTTTTTTCCTTTGCTTTTTAACACTAGAACCCCTAAAGCCTACGAAAAAAGTCGTAATCCCAGGCCACTTTAAATTCCTTCACACCTCTCCATCATCGTCTTTTGGTTTGGAAATGTGTGAATCCGCACAAACAGCAAGCAGCCTGCTATCCTACTGACGCAGCTAAAGTTCTCCCAGCTGAAATTTCTTTATCTGGGTGTGAGGTACCTGGAGTTGTATAAGGTAAATAATATGTCATTATTTTGGAACACATACATTTCATGTGTATTCCATGTCTATAATGATCTGGATAAATGTAGGATGACAGTAAATGCGAGGCAGGAAATGCTGAATACATACCTAAAACATGTTATAGTAATAATGTATAATGTGGACTTTAGTCCAAATATCAAACAAACATGTGCTTTTATTCAAGAATATAACCAAAAAAAAAATTCAATTTACATGCTCAAATGTCAATCGACATAAATTTGATATGTCTTCTTGGATGGTGCAGAGGTAAGAACTGCTGTCTTATAATCAAAAGGTTGTGGGTTAGAGTCTGGGGTGCTTCTCATTTTGAGTAGTGAGCTGCTGTTATTATTACTATAATATAATAAAAATATATATTTGACTTGAGTCTGTAACCTACAGTGGCCCTGAAGTGCAATGCGCCAAAACAAATTAAATCATATAAAAGCAAATAGGAAACACAAATCAGAAAATGCAAAAACAAATCAGAAAATGCAAAAACAAATTGAATACGCAAAACCAAATGAGAAAACACAAAAAAAATTGGAAAAGAAAAAGCAAATCAGAAATCGCAAAAACAAATTGAATGTGCAAAATCAAATCAAATATGCAACAACAAATAACAATACACAAAAAAAATGAGAAAACACAAAATCAAATTAAATGTGAAAAAAAAATCAAACAACAAATGGAGCAGCATGCAAACAAAATGAAGACTGCACAAACAAATTGAGAAGCATGAAAACAAAGAGAGCAGTGCATAACCCAAATGGAGGCGGAAGAAACAGTGAAAACAAAAGTTGATCATGATTTAATCCCAGCTTTTCAATAATCGGTGTTCTGGAAGCAAGAATGCTGTAAGGTAAAATATATTTCTTATATTCAATTTGTTTTTGTGTATTGTGATTTGTTGTTGCGTATTCAATATTTCCTTTGCACATATTCGTTTTTGCGTTTTTCTGATTTGTTTTTGTTTTTCAAATTTGTTTTTGTGTTTTCTCATTTTGCACATTCAGTTTCTATTTGTGGTTTCTGATTTGCTCTGGTGTTGTCTCATTTGCTTTTGCGTATTCAATTTACTTTTGCATTTTCTGATTTGTTTTTGCTCATTGCACTTCAAGGCCACCGTAGTAACCACCTGGTGTAAATTTTTGGCTTCTTGTAAACGTTAGCACTTTTTCTTTTTTGCTTCACTTTAATTTTATCAGTGATGCTCATGTGGTACAATGAACTTGCCCTCTCTGAGATGATGCCGTTTATCCCCATTCTTTTGAGCAGAGATAACCACAGTTGATGCAGTGGTTGATGCCTGCTTAGAACTATTTGTTGAAAGAAGAAGCCTTTTTGAATTCTTGGTACCATGTGCCATAACACGGAGTACAGGGGAAAAAAATGTTTAAATGACAACTCATGTTCAAATGGCATAGCATTTTCAAATAGTAACATTTTCATGTATGAGTGTGTGTGTGTGTGCATGCGCGAGAGAGAAGCAGAGACAAATTTGATCTCATTAAAGTGATTGCTGGAATATAAAATAAACACATTTGCAAATATATTATGAAACAAGTGTGCTTGTATTCAAGAATAAAACTGAATAATAAGTCAAGTGACAACAAGATACCAAGAAGACATAATTCGCCTGCATGTGTGTTTTTGCTTCTATCCATTCACTGATTATCTTCTACAGTTAGTAAAAATTTACACTGGGTGTTAGACTCAAATCCAAGGTGGCTTCTTTTTGGGCTCATGCACCGTCAGCATGGCACTGCCAGATCTAAACACTAGTGTGGAAAATTGTTTGAGTACTAAAATGACTTTAGCTGCAGGGGGAAGTTCCTGTACCATTTTACTTATGGTGCCAAGAAGAGTTGTGTTGTGGTGCAGCAGTCTATTACCCAGCGAAAGCGCTGTGAAAAAGTTGTCTGTTGTTAAGATTGCCTTTGACCAGAAATGGCTCCATAAGCTTTATGACCACAGACTCAGAAAGTCTTTCTCTTGTGGGACGACCGGTTTTTCCTAAATAAGGAGTGGCATTGCACATATATTTTGTCTCCAAATCTGCCGCAATTTAAAATTTTATGCCAGATTTGTCAGGATTGGTTGAGATGTACTTTCTTGCAATACAACAGACCTAGGTTGCAAACCGTTGCTAATCGACAGTAATACTGTATGTTGCCCTGCGTTGTAACTCAAAGCACAGTTCTCAACAAAACTCGGTTAATTGCTGGTTGATTTGTAACAAAATAAATTTAAAGAAATTAGTTTTGCCAAGTTAATACTTTGAATTTGGAAAACATGTTACTTGGTAAGTTGGATTTAAATATTGCATGATAAACATATTCAAATACTGTCAAAAGCTATTAAAACCCAGAAACACTCTGTATCCCATGTATTTTTTTCTATGTCTTGCCAAGTAGACTTTCTGAAATTGGCAAAAATTTTACATATTACTTCATAGTAATAATGGATGATAAACATACACAAATCTATACAGAAAGATATTAATACCAAGAATCACACCTAATTTTTAAGTCGCATGTTTCACACATTTCACAATCTTCCATTGCCCTTGTTAGTATTTAAGAGTCAGCACCTTCCTTTTTGATGCATCTCTGATCTTCAGAAAAGGTTATTTAGCTATTCTGACCCTTAACTCTTCTCAAATTTTAATTATTCATGTTACAATAAACTTTCTTTCCTAGTGCAGAAAAGATAAACCTGTTGCAGTGAAGTATTATTTTTTTTAAGGTGTTATATTGCAAAAAATGAATTGATAAGTATTTTGTTTTTAGTTTAGGCATCATAGCTGTTTATTCTCCTTAATTAATCAGTATTTTATTACTGATAAAAACAATTTTGTAGACCTTCTTTCTCAGTTATGCTGTGAAGAATATGATTTTTTTGGTGACTTAGTTTGTTAGTTTCCCTTTGATAAACATCAATAAAATTAACAGAAAAGACCCTCAGTAAAAGAGAGGCTTTTGCTATATTTCCTTTGTGTATTTAAACTGAATTTCCTTTCGTACAGCTCAAGCCTTTAAAAGAATGATGAGTCCTACGGGTCCAAATCCAAACCCAAATGTGCCTTCTGAATATTGCTCCACCATCCCACCCATGCAACAAGCAAAGGCAGCGGGAACGCTCAACTCTCCGCCTCCAACTGTAATGGTTCCTGTGTCTGTACTGAAGCACCCTGGAACTGAAGGTAACCTGCATAGTGAGTTTAGATTTTGAAATTTGTTAGTGTACAGATTGTAGTTGTACATCCACCCCTCAAATACCATCCTCTCTCCCAGACCATATCTGCGGGATATCATCTGCGGTATAATTAACCATGGGTCAAACTAATATAATGTTCTAAACTCTTTTTCTCTATAGTGTCTGTAGATTCTGTCGTCTTCGTCGTCGTCATCTTCTTCTTCTTTTGGCTGCTCTCGTTAGGGGTTGCCACAGCGGATCATCTTCCATATCATTCTGTCCTCTGCATCTTGTTCTGTTACACCCATCACCTGCATGTCCTCTCTCACCACATCCATAAACCTTTGCTTAGGCCTCCCTCTTTTCCTCTTCCCTGGCAGCTCTATCCTTAGCATCCTTTCTGTCTCCTGCTTTCTGGTCAGTGCCACCGTCTCCATCCCATATAACATAGCTGGTCTCACTAACGTCCTGTAGACCTTCCCTTTCACTCTTGCTGATACCTGTCTGTCACAAATCACTCCTTACATTCTTCTCCACCCATTCTACCCTGCCTGCACTCTTTTTTTAGCTTTCTTCCACAATCCCTATTACTCTGTACTGTTGATTCCAAGTATTTAAACTCATCCACCTTCACCAACTCTACTCCTTGCATCCTAACCATTCCACTGACATTCCTCTCATTTACACACATGTATTCTGTCTTGTTCCTACTGAACTTCATTCCTTTCCTCTCTAGAGCATATCTTCACCTCTGCAGGGTCTCCTCAACCTGCTCCCTACAATTTGCTATACATCACATTGTCATCAGCAAACTTCATAGTTCACAGGGACTTCTGTCTAATCTCGTCTGTCAACCTGTCCATCATCATTGCAAATAAGGGCTCAGAGCCGATCCCTGATGTAATCCCACCTCCTCCTTGAATGCATCTGTTACTCCTACTGCAGACCTCGCCACTGTCACACTTCCGTTATACATATCCTGTACAACTCTTACGTACTTCTCTGCCACTTCCAACTTCTTCATACAACACCACAGCACATCTCAAGGCACCCTGTCGCATGCTTTCTCCAGGTCCACAAAGATGCAATACAACTCCTTCTGTCCGTCTCTATATTTCTCCAGTATCCTCAGAGCAAACATCGCATCTGTAGTGCTCTTTCTTGGCATGAAACCATACTGCAGCTCACTAATCATCACCTCACTTCTTAACCTAGCTTCCATTACTCTTTCCCATAACTTCATGCTGTGGCTCATCAATTTTATCCCCCTGTAGTTATTACAGTCCTGCACATCCCCCTTATTCTTAAACTAGCAAAATACCCGCGCTTCGCAGTGGCAAAGTACTGCCTCTAAATTTTTATTAAGAAGAAAATAAAACCTTTTTAAACTGAGGGAAAATATACCAATAATTATTTGTTAAGGATCTCTTTGTATACCACATTGTGAGTTCAGCCCTCCGGTTGTAATATGACCAAGCTATGCGCTGAGTTTACTCTTGAGCATGCAGCGTACAGTTGGCCATGTGAACAGTAATCTTGTTTCAAATCTCACAGGTTGGATTGCTGCTGTCATAATCGGTTTGAGTTTCATGGCTCGTTTCAATTACGAGAGTATTTGTAGGACTTGTGTTGAAGAGATATTAGGCATCTGTCAATCGTAAGTATACAACCGGTTTCATCGATAACTTCACATCCAGCTTTTGAGAGTATAACATTTATAAACATCAAAGTGTCCACTGCTGAAATCGTCACCTGTCAATCTAAGATGTTTAAGAGGCATTGGCGGTTGTCGAAAGGTGTAAAATATTTGGCCATTTCGGTACACTTGAAAGCGACAACCGAACATTTCAGCGGCAGCCATCAACTCACATGCAGATGCATTGGTGAAGGGCTTAAGCATTTCAATCTTATAGTGCTCCTGTGTAGTATAATTATCTCCTGTACCGTCATCAATCCACACCTTGAACCTGTCCCAGTCATTCAATACATAAGACACAATGTTCCTCCGGATATCAAGAGTGAGCCTGATATTGCCGTGCAATATGTAACACAGAGAATGGAAAAGGTAGGTGCCATCTCCGGGCATGGAAACCACTCGGTAAGTGACAGTTCTTTGATCGATGGTGATCACCTCGATAGACATGTTAATGGGGGTACGGTTGGAATGATAAAGGAAATGGGTAGCTGAACAATGTAAAGTCTAAAAATACCTACACAATAACTATAATCGTAATAAATGAACAATAAAACAGCGGAGAAGCCATGGATTAAATAAAAGGGCTGTAGTTATCGGCAGGGAGACGTGAATCCCATGGCGAAGCAAGGAAGGGTATTTAGAGACTGGAGCGACGGACGGCCTTATATAGGCAGGCAGCCGACAACGTGGGAGGCATTGGAATGGGGGACCCAACGCCGCCTCACACCGTGACCGAGCTGCAGGCTATGGACATATATATGTACGCAAGTAGGATTCAGTTAACGTTGGGAATCCGCATACCAAATTTCTTGAAGATGGGGCCATGAATAAGAAAGTTCAACATGGTGGACGTTGTTGACTGTTATGACCGTTACGTGTAGAATTTCAAAATGAAACCTGTTTAACTTTTGTAAGTAAGCTGTAAGGAATGAGCCTGCCAGATTTCAGCCTTCTACCTACACGGGAAGTTGGAGAATTAGTGACGTTGGAAAGTTCAATATGGCGGCCGACAGTGGCGTCATACCACCGAAATAAGTGCGTACATTGGTTTTGGTTAGCGCTGGGAAGCAGCCTACCAAATTTCATGAAGATGGGGCCATAAATAAGAAAGTTCAACATGGCGGACGTTGTCGATCGTTATTGACTGTTATGACCGTTACATGTACATTTTCGAAATGAAACCTGCTTAACTTTTGTAAGTAAGCTGTAAGGAATAAGCCTGCCAAAATTCAGCCTTCTACCTACACAGGAAGTTGGAGAGTGAGTGAGTGAGTGAGTCAGTCAGTCGCCTTTTATTAGTATAGACATAGGCACCAGTACACCAACAGGTTTCATTCATCGAAGTGTTCACTATGCAAATAGCTACCCGTGAATTTTAGATGTTTAACAGACATTCCCGGTATTAACTTGTGCTAAACGTACCATGGTGTGACGTAAGGGGAACTGACTGTAAAAAGGCAAGGAGGCGCGTATTTTGAACGAAAAGGGAGAAGACAGTGAAGGACCGGAAAAGTGAGAAGGAAAACTTTTTAAATAAAAAGCTAGGAAGGTGAATGGAATGAAGCAGCCAGTGGTAAAGCAAGGAAGACTTCGTAATAAGGACGGTTGGGTGCACGTAGAAGGTGTAATAATAAGATTGTTAAGCCTTATGATAATGTTCCCGCACGGAGGATTTAGGGAGACGCACTGGGTGAAGTATAATCAGAACCTCTCTACAGTTTTGTTTATTTTCGGTTGTAAGGTTCATCAAATTTACGTATCATCTAAGATATGTAAATACCAGTGGCAGACCGTGCATATCACACCTAGGCCTTCAGTAGTGCTCCGTCTGAATCAACCCGCCCCTCAAAAACTAATTTATGGTTATAAAAACCATCTTAATATGCAGAAATACAGTAAAAAGAGCCACTGCATCGCAGATAGATAACTCCTGTAGCCACAATAAATGCCTTTATTGAATAGACAAACCAGGGGTGAACAAGTTCCTTTCTATTTCAGCTACAGCCGCGATACACATAAAAAATATCGATAATAACCATAAACTTGCAATATTATTTAGGAAAATAGCAACATTTTACTCACCAAAAATTCGGATTATTTGTAAATAAAATACATCCTCCTCTCTTTCCTCAAAAACAGTTCAATTACTCTGTCGTACAGATTATCCGTGCGCTTCAGTTCCATCAAAATGTCCCTTTCTATCGACATTGAAGCTAATGCTGAAAGTCGAACCTGCCCTGTCGTATTTCTGGCATAAGTTTTAATTCGCTTTAGGGCTGAAAATGTACGCTCGACATAAGCAGTGGACACGGGAATGGTCACCGCCAAATATACCAATGTGTACAGCTGCCCCATGCTCTCATTCAGATTTTTTTGATGAAGGAAGTCAAGGAGATCAGTGGGAGATTTTCCTGCAAAATCATCCATGGCATACATTACAGTCAGTTCTGTTTTTAGCCGAGACAGATCAAAAACTGCTCCGTGGTTCTTGTGTTAAACTGGAGGAGGCTGCATGCGGAAAATTTTTCTTGTATTCCCAAAACTTCTGGGGGTCGAGGAGAGTGACAAACATAATTTTTTCGTGGTCTTGAAATGTGGTCTGTGTCTGGCAAATAATATTGTCCAGAATCCTGCCATGGAGTTGGCGGTAGTGTGCACGAGGATCTTGCGCTCGGAGCTCCTGCGGTGCGGTCAGTGGCCTCGTAGAGTTCCTAATATCGGCTTCTATCCTATCAATGGGTCTGAATACGGTGATGTTGCCGTACGCCTGCTAGAGGGCCCTACTGACACCAACTCAAAATCTGATTGGTTGAAGCAACAGTTTAGTCGACATTTATTCTGTGTTAGAGGGCCTGCAGAGCGGATTGTGAAGGCCTCTCTGCCTGGCAACCAATGATGGCTGAAATGTGATTGGTTAAATGCTTTAATACAAAAATACATGTCTGGAAGCAGCACAACCATCGGAAAAGCTATGAAAGGAAGCGGACAGACTATTTGGAATTATTTAATAAGTATTCATGGACAAAATATAATTAACATCAGTTTGTTATTCAGATATTTCTTTAGGCCAGCAGAGAAGGCCTTGCAGGCCCTGACGGCCCACCACTGAAGCTCATGGTTAACTCATCAGCTCTTACATCACCGGTCACCGCCTGACACAATTCTCTGCCACTCTCTCTCCAATAAGATAACGGAATAATCTGATCTTAGTGTTTTCCTCTGCCTCCGGCATTGCAAGTTCTGTGTATAATGTGAACTCGTCCTTCCATGTTCTCCATGACTTCGCCAGGTCTTTAGCATCGTGGCTTTATACCCTGCGTCTTCTCATTAAACTTGTATCTTGCGAATATCTTGTGCGATCTTACGATGTCCACGGCTTTATTTAATGTTAGCTCAGACCCGACACTGAAAAATTTCTCTTGCACTTTAGCTAAGGGAGGGTTTCCGCAGTAGCTGCACTTATGAATATACTAAGCACAGTCCTTCACCTGCGAATACTTACCTTATATGGGCAGGCACTCAATTACGTGGGAGGCGTGATGATGCGAGACGCAACTCCGCCTCACACGGCGACCGAGCTGCAGGCTATGGCCGTATACAGTATATGGACGAAAGTAGGTTCCAGTTATGACCGTTACACGTAGAATTTCGAAATGAAACCTGCCTAACTTTTGTAAGTAAGCTGTAAGGAATGAGCCTGCCAAATTTCAGCCTTCCACCTACATGGGAAGTTGGAGAGTGACTGACTGACTGACTGACTGAGTGAGTGAGTGAGTGAGTCCTTCCTTCGCCTTTTATTAGTATAGATAACCTCATTATATCCATTTTTGCCAATCACTACAAATTCTGTTTTCTCCTTATTTAGTTTGAGGAAATTACTCATCCATTCAGAAACACCGCTACGCCACGGAAGCTGGTGTATCGGTCTTGAACCTTTTGTGAAAGTGTTTATTTGATCTTTGGACTTCATGCTTCACACATTATATAGTTTATGCCTACATTTTGTCATTTATTACTAAAATATGAAAATTTCTGTTTTAACAATGTGTTTACACAGATTATTGTAGAACCTGAACACACATGAAATGTATGTGTTCCAAATAACGATCTATTATTATTTTTTTTCTTATTATTCATTTTTCGCAGGCGTTGGTAATTCTAGTGTTAACACCAAAGCAGCTGAAACTGATTAACAACCCCCTCTGCTACTTAACTGACCAGATCAATTTCCCAGAATTTTCATTGATTTGATGCTATTTTCTGATTAAAAAGTGTTCCTTTAATTTTTTTTTGAGCAGTATATATCCAGGGCCTTACAGTGTTTATAATAACTGAGGTTTCATCAGCCTTTGTTATCTGCATTACTATCATTCCTGACAGGACTTAAAATCATGATACTGCTGTGATTTCTCAGCTCAAAAACTCATAAAAGGCTTCAAAAATCAAAAACTTTTTTTTCAACAATTTTTGAAGGCCTGCATATGCAAAACAGGCCTGACCCTGAAAGTCAAGATGGGCCTAGACCTATGCCTCCAACAGACAAAATGTCAGTAAAGAGGGAAACCATTAAAAGCACTGGCTGAAATAAAACAAATCAAGAGCAAAAAGTGAATTTCAAAAATAACAAAGTTAAGTACTAAATAAACCATAAAACCCAATAGCATTAAATATGTCCAAACCAACAATAAAAGTAAAAGTCATGTGCCAAAAAGAGCAATACAAACAGCAAACAGAAGGGGAGCCAAACAAGAATAGCTAAGAAAGCTGGATAATTCTTTTGCAAATGACTGAGGCAATCGGGTAACCCATATGGAAAAGGTCAGGAAGCAATAGTAGACCTAAGTACGTAATTGAGGGGAAAAGGAGCAGGACATAATTAAACATAAGTTAGAAAGTAAAGAATTCACAAAAAATGAAAAAGATAACAATGATTACATCCTAACAATAAGTACCACCTGTTGTCATACATCTAAATGAAAAATTACTTCATTTACCTGGGTCACAACTCATCGTTCAGTGCAAAAAAATGCTCACAACAGTTTGGGCTGACTGATTTTATTAGGAAAGAGGTGATCTTTTTGGTTGACAATCACACACAACTTGGGCATTGTATCAAATCAAAAAACACGTTAAAGATGAAGGCACATACATCTCTTTTTTAGTCAATATGTGGTTAACCATGAACTACATCTATTGATTATAGCAAAGAAAAGTTGATGAATGTATCAAACAGCATCACAGGGTAATAAATGACAGAAATGGAAAAATGAGATTGGAATATCAGTCCAAGAGATAACAGAACATTTGGAATATTGGAAATTTGTTCCAGTTGGATGCTATGTTAGCGAACACAAAAAATTAATGGGGGAAAAAAACCTGTACTCTTACTTCACACCATCATGATACATTATGAAACCAAGTATCATTGCCTATGATTTATAAATCAAACATGGGATGGTATTTTGTAGTTTTACTCAAGAAAAATCACTTGCAAATGGTAGACACAGCTTGCTGTATCATTGAAAACTGTTTTGTGGGATTCTGAGAAATTCACATTGGTTGAATTTTTGTCAGAAGTTTAAACTACAAGCCCTACTCATTACCTGTAATCATTCAGAAAGGCTCCATCATAGATTGCTTGTCAGATTTTTAAGGAGCAAAAAGATAATTCTGTATAGGAATAGTGTAAGGCCCTATGCAGCTTTTCTTTGCTTGGAGAGAATTGAAAAAATGGCTGGTTTCCCCATACACCCTGTAACATGGACCTAGCTTCCTCAAACTTCCACAAGAACCAATTAAATCCACAACAGAATAGTTTTTCATAATAATCACTGGAACTGCATACTTGTTTTGCATGTGTAATGCTTAAAAACTGTTACTATTTTGAGATTCTTACATTTGTTCTAATTAATACCTCATTTAGTGTCAGTAAGAGAAAACCAGAGTACAGTAGTGAGCCAATATGACATCAAAAGATTTTGTGTGCTCGTATTTTTTAAAAAGTTTGTTTTTCTGTGCGTTACAACATGGATGAATGAATAATGCTTTAGTAAAATTGCATGTTTTCCTGAATTTGCTTTCTGTCGAGCTTTGGCAAAGCATGCAAGTATAAATTGGTAGACTGATTTTGATCAATTCTAAATTGGCCCAGGGTAAGTAAGCTTGGATGTGTGTATTTGTGGGCTCTCTGTTTGGCTGGTGACCCATCATGTTGTTTACCACTTCGCACCCAGTGCTGCTCGTAATTTGGAAAATGCAGATTCTCTGAAAGTCAGAAACCCTTGTACTTGTGCACATTTCAAGGGGCAATGATTTTTTTTTTCCCCTCCATCACATGCACATGACTGATGTGCACATGGTTTTCTTCACAATTACTGTTGAATTTATTACAATTTGTGATTATGTACCAAATGTGCTTTCTGCTGGCAGGAGCTTTTTCACCTTTGATGATATCTTGTCAAGATTCTAACTGTGGATTATGTGCGTCTTAATCTCTTTCCATATTCCCATATATCAAAGAACACACCGTGCAAAGCCACCAAAAAATACACAGAACCAACAGTCATGTGAGAAAGTAATTATACCACAAAATATTTTTTTCTATTTTAACATATATTGACTTATCAATATTTAGTCTTTATTGAAACAGTATATTTAGAGAAATGTGATTAAAAAGGATCATAAAATTTTGCATTCATTCAACAAAAAGTGAACAGTCCATTTCAATCTATGGAAGAAGTAAGCCCACCCTTGGCTCTAATAGCTGGTATTGTCCCTTTTGTCAGGAAAAAAAAAAACTCAATGTAGATGTTTCCTATTACTGTCAAACAGTCTCTAACATTGACTTGGAGAAAGTTTTTTCCCATTCCCCCATACAAAATCCTTAGAGGGGGTGTCTTTCCTTCACAGCTGGTTTCAAATTCCCCTCCCCTACCACCCCCACATCATCTTAATGGGACAATGTGGGAGGCTTTCTAGATCTAGACTTTGACTTCTTCAACCCTCCATATCTTTATTTTCAGTAATTCGTTGGTGTATTTAATGATATGTTTACCATCATTGTCATGTTGTGAGGTCCACTTTCAGTTGAGCTCCAATCTTCTGACTGATGATCTCCAATTACCCTCAAGCACCCTCTGATGCATTGAAGAATTTATAATGAATTCTATAGTGGTGTGCTGCACAATTCCTGATGCAGCATAGTAGCCACATACCTAAACATTTCCTCTATCATGCTTTATAGTTGGTATCAAGTTCTTCTGATCAAATGCTTTCCTAAGTATTCACCAAAAATGCCTTTTGGTACTCTGACTAATAACTATCTTTTCATCATCTTTCCAGAGAACATTGCTCCAGAAATGCGATCTTTTTCTAGGTGTTCAAGAGCAAACTTTACTCTTGCTCTCATGTTTTTCGTGGGCTTCAAAGGTTTCCTCCTGACATACCTCCAATGTACGTCTAATTTGTGTAGCCTCTTTTTAATGATGGACTCATGAACTTTGACATCAGTAGTGACAAGAGCTAACCTTATGTCTGGTAATGAAATTCTGGTGATGTTAAGAGACTTTTTTCATCTTAAATTTTGCTTTCTGGCTGCCCTTGCTGGGATGAACTGGCCTGCACAAGTTTGCAGTTGTTTGATATCTTCTACACTTGTAGATGCTCTTCTGGACAGTGGAACAGTTGATTTCCAACTGTTTGGAGATCTTCTTAAATTCTTTCCCAAGCGCATGTACATCTATAGTTATCATTCTAAAAGCCTCAGAGAGCTCTTTTGATCTTGGCATGCTGATAACATGCATTTCAATAACAAAGAGAAAACCAAACTTAATGTCTAAGAATCCAACCTTGGTTCTCGGGGCACACTGTGGCTGCAGGTTTTTGATAGATAAATACTTTATTAATCCCAAGTGGAAATTTACATAATCCAGCAGCAGCAGCAACAATATTAAAGAGTAATAAAAATGCAGGTAAAAACAGACAATAACTTTGAATAATGTTAGTGTTTAACCCCCTGGGTGGAATTGAAGAGTCGCATAGTGTGGGGGAGGAATTATCTCCTCAGTCTGTCAGTGGAGCAGGACAGTGACACAGTCTGTCGCTGAAGCTGCTCTTCTGTCTGGAGATGATCCTGTTCAGTGGATGCAGTGGATTCTTCTTGATTGACAGGAGCCTGCTCAGCACCCGTCTCTCTGCCACAGATGTTAAACTGTCCAGCTTCATTCCTACAATAGAGCCTGCCTTCCTCACAAGTTTGTTTGGGCGTGAGGCATCCTTCTTCTTTATGCTGCCTCCCCAGCACACCACCGCATAGAAGAGGGCACTCGCCACAACCGTCTGGTAGAACATCTGCAGCATCTTATTGCAGATGTTGAAAGACACCAGCCTTCGTGTTTGCGCCCTACATTACTGGCAGTCTGGCTTTGTTTACATTGTGCTGCTTGAAAGCACGAGGGTTCTCAGATTGGTAAATGAGTAAACTGGTAAACAGTTTTTCCACCTCTTGTAATTTCTTTCTTTACTTCGATTTCAATTTTCTTCAAAACTTTCTTCACTTGCTTAGAAGTCAATGGAAGGAGAAAAATGAACAGAGCTCTTGCAGCCACGCGGCTTGCTAGCTTGCTTTCTCTCTCTCTTTCTCTCTCAGCACGTACAGCCTGCAGATAGGCAGGCAAACACGTGCAGCAATCTCCTCCTCCTCCTCCTCCTCCTCCCCCTCCCAAGCAGGCATGTGCTCTCTCTCTCTCTCTCTCTCTCAGCTCAGCACAGCTCAGGCAGGCAAGCAGGCAAGGGAAACTGGCTTGTTCGTATACCGAGTGCGTGGTTGTAAACCGAGGCAAAAGTTTGGCGAGCTTTTTGATCGTGAACCGGGACGTTCGTGAACCGAAGTTCCACTGTATATGTGCAGCATTGGGCACAGATTAAGAATGAAACCTGAAACTTACACCTCTATCACTAGACACAATCACTTATAGCAGTCAGCACTTTCAAAAACATATACTCATTGACCAAGCCAAAATAAATTCTGACTCATCAAAATATTTTCTGTAAAATTAAATTGATACTTTATATGTAGATTTATTTTTCTTCATTGGCCACAACATCTTAGATTAATTTTTCTATATCTTGTCCTTAGAAAAAAAGACCTGCATGCAAAGTAGCTTTACCTGTTGTAATGAAATAATTACTTTGCAAAACAATGCAATCATAATTGTTAAATGATTAAATTAAAAATAGGTTTGGGGCAGATTTCTAAGAAAACTGATGAGATTCATGACAGTAAGCGCATGCAAATTATTGTACTTCGATTACTTGGTTCTCATGAAATGGAGTGCCATTTGATGATTGTTTTTGGAACTGTATGGACAGTGAAAACAATCCCTTAAAAATACAGGACTGCAGTTATGGTGGTAAGCTCTATGTGGCAGCAAGGCAACAAATTAATTGCCTCAGGTAGGACTTTTCTATGGGCTCACCTGTTAGTTGCTTTCTACATATCATAAGAAAAACTGAACCTGAGTCCACACTGGACATTTCCATTGTTACTAGTGGTATTATTTTACCCTTGTTTTAATTCCAATTTTTGTTAAGCTGTTTCATAGGAACTAAAGGTTTACAAATGAGAAGGTGCTATTTGCTGAATTTATCAGATTTTTTTTTGTAGGAGCCTTTACACAGCACAGCTAAAAGCAGAGCTTTTTTGTAGACTTTCAAATGATAGTATCCTTCTATCAAATGATAGCATTTTTCTTAATACATTTGGAGTTTGTCATGAATAATGTTTCTGTTGAAGCTGCTATTCAGTGTATAGTATTCACTTCATGCTAACAAAATGTTAAATTACAAAATAAGGCAACTTTATAATTAGTGAACTTTTTGGCAGCTATTGAATAACTTTATAACCTTGTGGGGCTCGTGGGGTGTTTTTGGTGGCAGATGTTGTTTTCCTTCATATGTATCATCTAACAATGACAGTTTAAGTATAAACTAATTTTGAGAATATTACAGCTTACATTTATGGTTTTATTTGGAATTGCTCAAAAAAGCCAAAGTAAACAGTTCTAAGGTGCTCTTCAGTTTATTTTATTTGATTTATATTGTGGCTGCATCAAAATGCACTTGCTTCCTCCACATCAATAGTTGTTGGTTAGCCAAATAATTTGTACAGTTCACAACGAAAAACCTTTTTTTTTTTTTAATACTTTGAATCAAAATGTAATCATGTAGTCTTCATTTGGGCTCACGGTGTTCAGGAACTTTGGAGATTAAATGATTCTTCTTGTTTTATTTCCATTGGAGCAAAGGTCAAGGTTGCAGAGTAATGGGCATTTACAACCTTGCACTTTTGTCTGGGTACTAGAGCAGTGGATGATTGTTGAGTGATTCTTAGATCACCATATTAATCAAAAATTAATACACATTTTTAAAATGTACATTTTTTTTTATCAGAGAAAGGCACAGGGTAAACTATATTATTAGAATAGTGTATATCATTTCTCCAACCTAATTACATTGTTAAATTATTAGCATCACACCAACCAAAGTAAATGCAAAGTTATATGCTACCATAATTCTACATAAGTTTTAAGTTTTGTTCACACATTTTTTTATTGTTACAATGCACTTACATTGAGTTCTGCTATTGTGTCACAATGAGGAAGGATATATATCAGAAAAGATTAATCCTCAGGTTTATATATTGCCTTTTTATTTCAAATCAAAAGCTTGGGCCAACTTTAGATTTTAGAAAGTCAAAAGAGAGCTCACCATGAACATGGCTTTATGTAAAATCTTTCATGGAAAAATAAGGTACCATGGAAAGACCACTAATACTGTACATTGCATGCATTCCTCACTTGACATCATCCTCAGTTAAGCTAGGACAAAGCAAAACCTCAGGCTAGCCTATAAACTTTAAAGTCCATTTCATATTTTATGTGTAAGGATCTCAAAGGAAATCCTGGTTTCTGCAATTTGACTCATCCATTGGGACGAAGGTACGTTATACCATCGGTGTTTTTTTTTTGTTTTTTTCCCTTAGACATAGTTGTGTTTGAAATGTACAATCAAGCAGAGTCAAAAATGAAGCTTTCAGTTAGCAATGTTGGTAAAATTGCTCAGGGATGTGATGCATGGAATTCAAGGGCTGTACTGACTTATGTCACAGTAACATGACATCACATAACTTGGGATGAGCAGTATCTGTCCTCACACTGGCATCATTAAGCAGTTCTGCTCTCAAGTCGTAAGGTGGAAACACGCCAGAGCTAAATATTTATTTTTTGTTTGTAACTGTGTAGTACATTTCTGTGTAAATATGTATACAGTATTTGGATGGAAATACTTTTCCCTTTAAAATGTAATATTCAAAGTTAATTTAGATTTTTAAATCCAATGCTGATTCTTAATAGCAAACATGTTGCATGTGTGGACTTACTTGTTAAAATGCTATACGTTTCCAGCGATTCTAACAGTATGCATTTTCTTTTTTTCTGGAGAAAACTTCATTGGTATATGTAGGTTTGCATATTGTGAGTTCTGCTGAGTTAATTTGTTAATTGCAATTTAATGAAGAACTTTACTTTTGAGAGATGGAATCTTTAATTTCAATGTTTTATCTCCATTACAGTTTTATTACTTGGCAGAAAAGATCTGAACATTTTGGACACACGCTAAATCTTTTATAAGCATGTTTTTAACAAAATTCACTTGATTTCAGCAATAAAGTAAACAAAAATTGGGCTAAAAATTTATCCTCAAATTTGCAATTTCTCAATGTGATATTGATTTGGGAGGTTTAATTAACAAGCCTGTAGCTGGAATGGTAAAATATTGCATATTTAGGGTTAATTGTGAAATTATAACACAAACTTTCCCATTTAATACATTTTCAAGTGAATCATTTTACATAATAAACAATTATTGTTAACTTATTAATCTTAACTGTTTATATTTTCTAAAGCAATGGCACTTCATAGTGTGCTTTTTTTTGGTAGAAGGAAGGCTTGATTGTATTTCATTTTCCTCTGCTCTGTCACACCTATCTGTTTTCTAGCTGGCTGTCCACGAGAGCAGAAGAGAGTCTGGTTTGCAGATGGTATCTTACCAAATGGGGAAATTGCAGACCCATGTAAACTAACCTCGGGGAGCAGAAGGTTGTCTCAAGACTCTAGTCCTGTGACCCAAGAACCACCTGAGGTCAGCATAGGTCTTTGCAGGTTTTTTTTTTTTTAATCCATCCATTATCCTTTTTTTTCTTTCTGTTTGAAATTTGTTAATAATTAGTGTAAATCCTCATTTGATCATTTATAGGCCCTGTTTATTATCTTGTACATTTGGTAAAATAACCTCCATAACTTCAGTATCAATGTGATAATAGAGATGGAAGTAATTTCAAAGCACTCCAACATTTGTATAGCTACAGTATATTGCAATGTAATCCTGTGTGTTTTCTAATTTAACATTAAAATATTACTTACACATAAGATCAGTAGGTTGTGCGTAGCACATACTTTTAGATTAGAAGTATGTATAGAATCATTTCTATTGCATTGATTTTTTTTCAGTCTGCTTCTTAATAATTGATATTCCTAAGTAGGGCAGGGCAATATGGAAAAAAAATCTTACCACAATAATTTTTCATATCTGTCGATATTAATATTTATCATGTGTGAGCTGCAATTAATTTAAAACGCAGAATTCTGTGCAACAAAAAAATAAAATTTGTGTAACTAGTAGGGTACCTTTTAACACAAAGACTGCATGTGCACACCATTACATTTTTGTGAATAATTGTTTTCAATAATAATTTCTAAATTCTACTTTCATGAACAGTCCAACAGATCTAAAAGCTCTCTGCAGTGAGTCACTGCGCAGATAAATGTTAATAATTCTAGTAAGAATACTAATTCAGAAAATTGATTTTATGCTGGTAATGCCACATTTCCACCAAGTTGCACTTGTTCTTACCACTGAGCACAGATAGGATAATAATGGGTAAACTTAGTAAAAGGCAAATTTAAACAGTAGCTGTAAAAAATTGAAAGAAATTTGAACATCTTCTGCAGAATTTCTAATAGGAGTTTCAATAAATCAGCTTAGAATGTTCATGTTTTTTCTAGTTCTTTACATTTATTACACCTCATTAAATTGCGCTTAAGAAACATTGATTAATTCTCATTTGATTTCCCCGGTATTATCCCTTCTTGTACATCCGCCAGAATAATAAATATGTGTACATAAATACATTTAAAACCTTTAAGATTTATCTTCTTGCACTGATTTTCTTGTTAATAAAAACCTGCTTAAATGTGTTTTTGATAAAGTTGAGTGAAGATGTAACATCTTTGTCATTGTTTATTTTTTTATTTTCTTTATATTTCAAAATACTTAATTTCTGACTTTGAATTGGCAGGACAGATTACCTGATTCACCACTGCTTAAGGTGCAGGATTCTCCAGATGAATTCCCAGTGACAGAAAAGTCACTTCAGTGCTCGTTGGATGCTGCCTTAGACACTGCCTCTTCAAGTTCTGGTGTGAATGTTACTAATTTTCCAAGTGAACCCTCAGATTTCAGAGTGTTGGTGAAAGTACAGAAACTGGTTAAGAAAGCTACAAGTCTCATACCAGATGATGAAGATGGGTTGCCGCCACTGGTTGTTTTTCCAAAAGTAGACCAAGGAGGAGGTAAATATATTGATTGGGTTTAATTGAGAAGGTTAAACTGTTCTAGTGTCCAGGTACTTAACCAAACTGAAGACAAAGCAAAATTATTATCTGTTGCCTTCACGCAAGACATGGGGTGAAGCTGTCCCATCTGTTTATCCTTTTGAAGTTTTGCATTTTGCAACCATTTATGCCTATAGTGAATACCTATTCAACATGTGCATGACAGGCATAATTATGTAGTAACAACAACTCCTTTTCTGTTTTGGCAAAGGTTAACATAATACATAGGCTGCAATAGTTCCAAATTCTGAAACGTTGCTAAACTAGTGGAAAAATATCCTTTGTGTGTTGTGTATAATGGAGTTTACAGAAAACACTGTCTCTTTGAACTGAGATGATAAATTATTTCATGACTACTTAGCATGTTGTTTAGCTTGTCTTTAACACGTGTTAGTTTTTACAAAATATTTTAGCTTAAACAATATACATCTATTACAGAGCTTTTACCACTGGGTATTTACAAAGGTAATATTCTCGTGTATTTTATACAGAAAGAAATTTGCTTTAATGTTCAATTTAAATTTTGACTTTCAGTACAGAACAAACAATACATATAAGGACTTTCAAATCAGTCAAAGATTGAAATTGGAAAATTCATATTAAAATAAGTATATGTTTAAATGTATATAAAGGGCTAAAACAAATGATCCCAACATTCTTTTGAAACATGATTATTGCAAGGCAAAGAATATTCTGCTTGCAACTTGATTCATTTGTAACGCGACATTTGCCATTACTATATATATATATATTTCCTTTTCAGTCACTCTTTATATAAAAAAAAAAAATATTATATTATATTAAGCTTTCTCTGATACAAAAAACCCTTGGTTTATTGTATTGGGAACCTACTATCATATGTTATCTTGTTCTACATGGGAACCATTTTGTGAAGTGGCGTTATTATGTAGTAATAATAGCAGCCCACTACTCAAAGTTGCAAGGAAGACCTGGGCTTATTTTTAATTACTGTTTTAATTTTTTGCAGATATTTTTGTTGATGATTACCCTTTAATCAATGAAGTAATGTTAAAACTAGAAAATGATAATGTTGAACTGGTGACTTTTGCACTAAACGCCAACCTCTTAGTTAATGTCCTGAAGGTGACCTGTAAGTATTTTCCTTGTTATGTGTTAAAAAAGTTGTTTTTTCATTAGTAGTAGTATTAGTTGTAAAAGCAGTGAATTTCATTTCCATTCTTAAGTGCAGGCATTATGCAATATTGCCACCTTTGATACACTCCAACAGGATTTGTTTAGAATCAAAGAGCATTTGTTTAATTTACCTAAGAGCAGGTGTTTGTCCAATACAGGACATTGTTATTTACTTATTCTTATTGATAGATAATGATGCACTAATATTACCTGTAAAGTAGCATTTGATTTAGTAAATCCCAATTTGAAGGCCCTACTGCAGGACTTTTCCTTTCTTTCTTTTATTTATTTATTTATTTATTTATATAAAATACTTTCACAAGAGGTAGTAATGGGATATTAAATGATAAACATTGCAGAAAAAGTTAAATGCTAAGTTATTCTAATATAATTTATTGTGTAGAAGATCAATAGAATTCCTTTTAAGGTATTTGCTTTGACTGGTTAACTTGGTGATTTCTTCTAAATTTCCATAACCCTAAGCAGGAAGAAGTAAAATTTGGTTCCATTCTGAATACATTTTTCATTTATTTCTGCAGGTGCCCTCATGTGTAATATTTTTATTTGACAGAATTCTGATTACCAGATTTTTAAACTAATTTGATGCATTTGCTATAAATTGTTTTACTGTTTTCAATTAGCATCTCATAGTTGCTGAAATACTTTTCAATTTGATCATGTTAATATTTTACTCTTTAGACTGTTTACAGAAGTGCTGGTGTTTCAGCTCAAATGGATTACAAGCCTTTGGCCAGGCAGAAGTTGTTATAGTTTTACATTGTCAGTTGGAAGAAAAAAGTCTGCTTAAAGATATCTTCAGTCTCTATATGACAATTTATCAAGATGCACTGAATGGTAAAGAACTGTTCTTACATATACTAGTTTGGTAGTTAAGTGGTGATGGTAGTTACAGTTGGCTGAAATGATTAATATTGCATGTTTGAGTTTTCTTTAAAGAAACTATGCCTATTTTGAGTTAAGTTTACTTTCATCTGTTACCAGGAAAACATACTGAAAATCTTGGAAGCATAACTTTCACAGAGAGTTTCCTTGGGAGTAAAGACCATGGTGGATTTCTGTTCATTTCTCCTACATTCCAGCCGATAAATGATCTCTATATTCCAAACTGTCCTGTGGTCTTTGGCATCCTTATTCATAAACTAGAGGTGCCATGGGCCAAAGTTTTTCCTCTTCGTTTAATGCTGCGGCTTGGAGCAGAGTATAACGGTATGTGACCGCGTGACTAAATGATATTTTTTTTCATAATAACAATATGTAAATACATGTGTGAAGTAAAAAGTCTATTTAATATCCAATTGCTGAAGGATTTGTTTTTTTCATTTTGTATAGTTTATTTGAGGTAGGAGTGACAGGGTGTCTCTCTGTATTTTTGTATATCAAAATTATTATTTTTTAATTGATAGATACTTTATTAATCACAAGGGGAAATATAGAACGTTTTATAGGGATCACTAGTACAAATGTAAAAAATAAAGGAAGAGATCAAAGGTTTTTATGTATAGATCCTTCGTACCAACATCTATACAATTCCTGCTTTCCTTGCAACCCAAAAATAGTGTTGAAATTTTTGAAGGTCACTTGGTGTAGCACTGCAGCAGCTACTCACTGTTGTGTTCTGACATGTCACTAAGGCTTGCCTTCACATTTTCAGTTAGGAGTCATCGGTGTAAGCAATATTTATTTCTGTACACGTTTAGGTAGTAAACATTTAAAGGACTACTGTATATTTAAAAATTGATATCCAAATTGCAAGATCCCATTTCAAAAAAGTTTTTAACTTTAAGCTTCATGTGGTTAACTATCAATGATCATGCTACAAGGTGTTAAGGGAATCATGCTATATAATATTTGAGTCCCAAAGAAATGTAATATATCTTTGTGAAATCACTTTGGAAAAATCTCATACCACTAATTAAAATTGATAATGATAAATCTCTCAAAAATGAATAAGTTTATAGATTATCACACAGGATTACAATATGTGTACATTGAGAAGTCAAGCAAAATACACCTTTTATTGGCTTACTGAACAGATTACAATCGCCTGGATTGCAGCAACTATAGGGGGATAATACTGCCCTCGGTGCCGGGTAAGGTTCTTGCTAGGGTCGTCCTCAATAGGATCCGTGATCACTTGCTCACCTATTAGCGACTGGAACAGTCTGGTTTTACGCCTAAGAGGTCTACCATTGGCCGCATCTTGACACTGAGGGTTCTTGTGGAGCGCAAACGCGAATAGTGGCAGAATTTCTTTGCAGCCTTTGTCAGTTTTCACAAAGCGTTCGACTCGGTTGATCAAGCTGCCCTATGGGACATCCTGAGGGTTCGCGGGATCACCTCGAGGTTGCTGGATAACATGGCCGGCCTGCACACTGGTACTGTGAGTGCTGTGCAGAGTGGAGGCAGGACCTCTACGTTTTTCCCAGTTGATTCTGGGGTTCGTCAGGGGTGTGTTCTTGCTCCTACTCTTTTCAATGCTTGTATGGATTGGGTGTTGGGCAAGGTCGTGGGGTCGTGACTTTGCTGACGATGCTGTGATCTTCGCGGAGTCAATGGAGGCTCTGATTGGGGCGCTCGAGAGACTGAGCGAGGAGTCTGATTGTCCTGGATAAAAACCAAGATCCATGCCTTTAGTGACCTCTTGGGCACAGCCATCAGCAGTGTGTCTGTTTGCGGAGGGAGTGTTGACCTTATTGAGAGGTTTACTTACCTTGGTGGTGACATTCATGTCTCTGCTGACTCTTCCTATGAAGTCAGTAGACGGATTGGAAGAGCATGGGGGGTCATGAGGTCGCTGGAAAGGGGTGTGTGGCGCTCCCGATATCTATGCAAAAGGTCCAAGTCTTTAGAGTCCTGGTGCTTCCTGTCTTGCCATATGGTTGTGAGACATGGACGCTATCCAGTGACCTGAGACGAAGACTGGACTCCTTTGGTACTGTGTCTCTCCGGAAAATCCTTGGGTACCGTTGGTTCAACTTTGTGTCCCGAATGAGGTACATTACCTGCATTGTGAGGGAGCGTCAGTTACAGTACTACAGCCATGTGGCGCGTTTCCCTGAGGGTGATCTGGCACATAAGATCCTTATTGTTGGGGACCCAAGTGGCTGGACCAGGCCAAGGGGTCGCCCACATAACACCTGGCTGCAGCAGATAGAGGGTCATTTCCGGAGGCTGGGACTGGACCGCGTGTCTGCCTGGGGGGTTGCAAACCGGGATCCCGAGTTGTTTCATTGTTTAGTGGGTGTGGAAACGCAATGTACCAGTGTGTGCTCCCCAGCTTGAACAGATTACAATATGCAAGCATTCAATGCAGCTCAGGCCCTTTCTTCAGGCAAGTTGTAGCTACTTTTTTGAACATTTTCCAGAAACGCTTCTAACCAGCCATTTTAAAAGTGAATATAAAGTACTTTGTTGTTAACCCCTACCTCAAAGTCACTTAGCAGAGAGTATCACAAGTTGATTTAAATGTTTGAAAATATCATATAGTAAAGTATAAATCCTGATATTGTGAATTTCCACAGAATTGTCATGATATGACTTTAATGTGCTCTGCCTGGCAACCGGGTATGGAGATTATTATGGATTTAAAGTGTTTCTTTAATTTTTATGGGTTTTGGAAAACACTATGTAATAGTAACAATCTAAACATGATTAAGTATAGAATGTTCTTAGTGCTATGATGCTTCCAGGAAAACTCCCCTGATCTCTGGGATGTTGCAAAAACATTGACACTATGGAACTATAAGACAATGGTGCCAACAACTTTGCCATTGTCTTTCCTGTATAAAATTGTCTACATTAAAAATGTTTTAGTTTTAAGACAACTGAAATATTTGTACATTTAAAAAATTATATTTAATAGGGATGTGTACTTGCTGCACTCCGCAGATAGTGATCACGCTAAGTATCATGCAAAAATGGCTGTGCTTTGTGCATGACATACTGGACCAACAGTGGACCATGCTCCAGTCCTTGGGTGGATATAATTTTTTATATACAGTACAAAAAAAGTAAATTTACATTTGTGTGAACATTTATATCTGAATGTATCTCTCTGCCTCCTGTATAGGTAAGCAATGAAAAATTATCCCATCTCAGAATAGTTAAATGTCCAATGAAAAGATCATTCTGATATTATTTATATATTGTGTTAGTGTATGTACATGCAGATAGCTGGTTTGTAACCCCCTTAATCCATTTCAGGGATCAGGTCCTATCCCAGTATTAATATGATTGTCTTATTTAAGGTTGAAGTTACTTCTTTCACATTGATTTTTTTTCTCTTTTTTTGTCTACTTTTGCAGTATATCCTTCTACTCTGATGAGTGTTAGATGCCGTAAGCCTTTATTCAGAGAACCGGGCCACACTGTAATGAACTTGCTTATGGTTTGTATACTTTTTCCATGTATTTGAAACAATGTTAAGCATGGTTATCTTTCAGATCCTGTAAAATTCTGTTCATTATAGTTTGTTTTTTGACTTCTGATTTTTAAGCGAGACCACATGGAAGCAGTGTTTTCTCAGAGTTTCGGAGTTAGTTTGTACATTCAGGTTAACTTCAGGTTTTACTCAGTAGATGAAGAGGCACTTGGTAACATTATTGTAAATTAATGTTACCAGAAAAACTGGGGTATTCACAATACTGGATATATATCTGTTGGTAACAGATTCATACTATCTGGAGTAATGCAAAAGTAGTGAGTTTATTAACACAGTGTAACACAATATATAATTTACTAAGTGGCCGACCAGGGCACGCAAGAAGCAGCATGCAAGAAAGACCATGGGGTACACACGATGGAGCCCCGCCCACCAACAATTCGAGTGAGAGCGAAAGCATTTTCCAAGAATGTTTTCATTAATCAAGAACGAAAGTCAGAGGTTCGAAGACGATCGGATACCATTGTGGTTCTGACCATAAACAATCCCGATCCGGTGGCATTATTCCTATGACCCGCCGGGCAGCCAACCGGGAAACCAAAGTCTGTAGGTTCCGGGGAGAGTATAGTTGCAAAGCTGAAACTTAAAGGAATTGACAGAAGGGCATCACCAGGAGAGGAGCCTATGGCTTAATTTGACTCAACTAGGGAAACCTCACCCGGCCCAGACACAGAGAAGATTGACATATTGATAGCTTTATCTCGATTCTGTGGGTGGTGGTGCATGGCCGTTCTTAGTTGGTGGAGCGATTTGTCTGGTTAATTCCGATAACGAGCGAGACTCCCTCCTGCTAAATAGTTACGCGACCCCTGAGCGGTCGGCGTCCAACTTCTTAGAGGGCCGCCGTCCAGCCCCGTCCCTCGCTCTGGGAGGTGGGGGCGGGGCGGCGCGGCGGTCCTCCAGTTTTAAGTCATGAACAATTGTGTGCTGCTTTCTCAAGTTCCATCTTTTCATTCACTTACAGTCGTATCCTCAACCCACCGCATTTGGACAACTGTGTCTTTCAGGAAGTGTTCACCCATCAATATATAATTATGTGGCGTATGCTACGCTGCGGGTTGGCTAGTATACATATATTTTAACCACTCTTGGTTTTATGGCTTGAATTTCTCTTGCAAAATCATATTTTGTCCTGTTTTATATTTAGTTTTTTAAAAAGTGAATGTGGAACTGTGCAACCAATTGATATTTTAAAGTAATCGGGTGAATTAAAATATATTATATATTCTTAAGGCAGTAATAGACACGGTGCCCTCTTTCAGTTGCGAGAAGCAGATCAGATTGTGATTCAGACTATGAATGCCATGAATTTTAATTACCCTGATCTACACGCAGTCAAATAAACGAACCACACGCCATGGCGCAACAGCCTCTCACGCTGACATCCGAGGTTCGATTCCCGAGAGGGGGTGCAGTGAGTGTGTACGTGTGATGAGCCCAGAATTGGGGCAAAACATGTTGCTTACCCTTTGCATTATTTGACAGTAATATATATATATATATATATATATATATATATATATATATATATATATATATATATATATATACACACACAGTGGTGTGAAAAACTATTTGCCCCTTCCTGATTTCTTATTCTTTTGCATGTTTGTCACACAAAATGTTTCTGATCATCAAACACATTTAACCATTAGTCAAATATAACACAAGTAAACACAAAATGCACTTTTTAAATGATGGTTTTATTATTTAGGAAAAAAAATCCAAACCTACATGGCCCTGTGTGAAAAGTAATTGCCCCTGAACCTAATAACTGGTTGGGCCACCCTTAGCAGCAATAACTGCAATCAAGCGTTTATGATAACTTGCAATGAGTCTTTCACAGCTCTGGAGGAATTTTGGCCATATATATATATATATATATATATATATATATATATATATATATATATAAAAAGAAAGAGGACAGCCTGTTGCAGGATTCCTGAGACTTGGTGAAAGTGTGGGCCCGGTATTAAGTATTTTTCTGCATTGCATTATTGTCTTTGGTGGCCATTTTTGGTCAAAAAAATTTTCTCATACTGAAATATACATTTCTTTAAAGTGAAATATGTTAAACATGATTTTCTATGAACATTTTGCCCGGGACAACAATAAGTATTCGTTATTCTGAAAATTTTATTACTTTAGTATTTGCCTTAATGGGATTTGACATGTATATATTTATATATACACACACAGTCGTGGCCAAAAATATTGTCACCCCTGTACTAATTTCAGAAAATGCTCCATTTCTCCGAGAAAATCGTTGCAGATGCTTTAGTATCAACATGATCATTCTTTAATTTGTATTTCAACTTGCCTAGGCAATTAACAGGTGCCAGCAACATAAACATTGAAAATGTCGGTCCACAGGGTTTTTTTTTGAGTTATGGCATATGCATTTTGCTGTTTTTTGGTGTATGCTTATTTTAATGCTTGAGTTCACATACAATTTTGAAAAAAGACTTCACTGACCTGTGCTTTGGTGAGCGAGTCTATGCACGCTTCTTGTAGTTATAAAATTCAAACTAGCAAAAATAGTCTTTGTAACATAAATCCAAAATTGAATTTAAAGTTCCAATACTGAATGAAATTAAATATGTAGTAGTGTTGGATTTTATGCATTTTTTTAACATTACAGGATTTGAGAAATTACCAGTACACGTTGCCATACATCGAGGGCTTGCTGATTCTAATGGAAATGGGAAATAGTTCTATTGAAATCCCTAAAGAAAAATATAATGAGGTAGGTATTTATCTAAACTAGGCTTATTTTTCAGCTATGTGTGATATCTTGATAACACCCTCTGTTTTTACATAAATATTTTTTTAAATTTGAGTAATTTTTTTTTATTGCTAAATAAACATGTCATTGCCAGGATTTTCATCTTCATAAAGGTGTACTCATTTGAATGAGGTAAAAATCTTTAAATCTGAATCTCTTAAAAAAATATAGACAAGTTCCAGATCCTTTAAAAACCGATCTTTATATAAATAAAAATTTTAAGCTAGGATACATTTTCGCATAATTGCGCAATAGTTCATATGTTTGTTTTGTGTATGAGGCACTGTGGCATACTGCTAAGTGCTGCTGCCTCACAGATTTGCCATCCTAGGTTTGAACTTCTTGCACATTCTCCTTTGGTCTATGTGGGTTTTCCTTTCACATCTCCAAATATTTAGAAGTGGTGAGCACGCAACTCTAAATTTGCCCAATATGATTATGTGCATGAGTGGGGCCTCTGATGAGCTGATGGCCCACCCTAGACTGGCTCCTGCTTTAACTCCAGTGTTGCTGGGATAGGCCCTACCCCACCACCCTGTATTCAGTTAAACAAGTTGATGATGTTCTATTTCAAGTAAAACTGAGCTATCTTTATTTGTGATTTTTCCTTTAACCCCTACTGTACTGGTTTTCTAGTTCATATTTGAATATTAGTTATTACTAAGAACTACATTAACCATGATAAAAAAAAAATGCTTTCTTGTGTTTAATTTTAACCGTTGTATTTTAATTTCTTCCTAATAATTGTCAGGCACTTAATTTACACATTTTAAAATCACCCAATTGAGTCCATCTATGCACTCTGCATAAAAACTGATAAATGAAAATGTTTCTTGGAATTTGAAAAAAAGTTGCAGAATTTTCATTATTAATGAATGGTGAAAGTGATTTGCTTCCATCGTATGTTCAATGTTGTAGATTGAGTGGCTTCAGAACAAAATGGAATTTGGTTTGCCTCAGTTACCTCAACTTGAAGTTCCTAACAGTGTGTTACATTGTAAAATATATAAGTTATATATACAGTAAATAGCTTCTGCTTCACAGAACTGAATTATTCTGTTATAGTCCACATAAACTTAAAAAGGGAAACATTTGTTTAAGTTGAGTATGTATGTAAAAACATCTGTATTCATACGGTTCATATAAGTTTAAAAAAAGATCACTGGACACAGCAAATCAGTTATGTAATTTAAACCGAGCATTGTCCCCCTCACCAATCTCTGTTGGCATTAGTTTCGACCTCATCTGACTCGAGAAAAAGTTCTTTTACTTTGCCTTGACATGGTGTTTTCTGCTTGGGACACCATATCCTTGATCTCTTACTGTATACCTGTAGTTTTATAACAATCCTAACTAGAAGTAACCGATTATTTAAACAAATTTGACATATAGGAGGATGAGAATTCACTCTCACGCATGTGCCAGAGAAAATAAAGCAGGAACGTGACATACCATCAAAGAAAGTAGTACCTCCTTTGGAAACATTGGATCTCTGTAGGCTATTTCATTAGTTTTCCCTCTGATATGAAACATAAGCAATTTATTTTCAGATAAAACTTTTAGTGTTTCCTCTTGAAGCTTCAACAGTTTAAGTACCATGCAAATATTTGTTGTCAGCAGTGTTTAAATCATTCTCTACCTCACTGTGTGGTTTTATTGTAGTTGTCTCGTACACAAAGGTTAGACAGATTAATCAGCATAGTTTTATTTTAAAAATAACATCCTTTAAATATCCTCCTAAGGCATCTGAAGCCTCTGCAGAGAACAGCGTTTTTGAAAAGTACAGGAGGTGAATGTGGAAAAGACACAGTTTTATTTAAGATTTTTTTTGTTCTTGTATAACATTTAAATACAAGAGAAAAAGCCGAAGGAGGTTTTCAGAGGATAGTACTAATAACTGCCTCAGGTTTATAGAACTAACAAAAACTTGCGATGGTTATTGCCTTCTAAACAACAGAAGATATAGTATGATTAATTGTGGAATCCGTGTAAGATTTTAGTATCAGGTAACATGATACTTTCCCGGTGGAGACATAATTTCAGCCCTTAGGATGATTTTTAATTATTCTGTTTATCCCTTTTTCCTTAACCATTAGGTAATGAAATTGTTAACTTCTCCCAATGAGCATGTTATCAGTATGGGTGCAAGTTTTGGCGCAGAAGCTGATTCTTATCTGGTGTGTGTTCAGAATGAAGATGGGGCCTATCAAACACAAGCAAACAGCAAAGCAGGGAAGACCAGAAAAAGTAAGTGTGGGTGTCCAGATCTTGCGTAAATGATTTCCTCAGGCAAGTAAAGGCGGTACAGGTAATAAGCTAGAATGGTTGTGATATATAGCAGTGCACATCAATTCAGATTTTCGCGGTTTTTTATATGCCAGTACTAGGAATATGGTGGTGTTTGAGCATATAGTTGAGTGATTGCTTTTACTTCCTCATTCATAAAGGGAAGGGTGCATGAACACAATGTATTTACATGTATGTTAATATTGTTGCATAATAATTATAGTGGAACATTTGTTATTGCAGCCTTTGGACACAAAGCACTCCGTTGTTTAGTCAAATTGGCAAGCCTAGTCTTAGTCACTAATCCACCCATCAGTGCTTTCCTGTGATATATGAGGTACTTTTGTACCTCTTTTTACAGTGCAAAAATGAGAACACCATGTAGCCTTATTGAAAATTGCAGGAATTTTAAGGCAGCAAGTTTGGCTTAGTCTTCAATGCTTGTATGCTCTCATAATGCTTATTGTTTCGTTTCCACGGTAGAGGGAGCAAATTTTACCCAATTCTACCAGTATAACCAGTATAAAACATGATAATGTTTTGTGTTACAGCACAAGTAAAAACTTTCAACTTCAAATACTTAAATCATAGGTTTTTTGTTAAATTTAAGACAAGTTCCTCACAATTGTTATTATCATTCTTTTATTTTAGTTTGGTGGCTTAGGCTTTTATACAGTTCTTCAGTTCGATCAGAGAATAACCAAAACCATTTGCTGTATAAAAACAAAATAATACTCTTAAGAATGAATTAAGAAAAATAGAATGCCTTCTGAAAGTATTCAGATCCCTTCACTTTGTTGCAGCATTATACAACAATTGTTTAAATCCCCCTAAACACAACACTCAGTACACCAGAATGACAAAACAAAAATAAGACTTTAGAAACTTCAGGAAATTTCTTAAAAATAAAATACTGAAATATCACAATGACCTCTGCTATGAGAGTTGAAATTTGCCTCGGGTGTATCTCTTATTCTGTTGATCATTGTTGAGATGTTTCTATGCCTTGTTTGAAGTCCAATAAAGTCCAATCAATTGATTGTTCATGATTTAGGAAGGCACACATGCCTCAATAGAAGGTCCCACTGTTGACAATGGGTACCAGAGCAAAAAGCAAGCCAGGTGAAGTTGAGGAAATTTCCTGCAGATCTTATGTCTAGGATTGTATCGAGGCATAGAGCTAGAGAAGGCTACAAAAATATTTTCTACAGCATTAAAGGGTCCCAACAGCACAGTGACCTCTCTAATTCTTAAATGGAAAACGTTTATAACAACCATAGCTCTCTGTAGAGTTGCCTGGCCAGCCAAACTGAGTGGTCATGGGAGAATGACCTTAATAAGAGAGGTGACCAAGAGCCTAATGATCACTCTGGCTGAGCTACAGAGAGAGTGTGTGGAGATTGGAAACATGGTGAGATGGTGAAGCATAGTGGTGGCAGGATCATACTGTGTGGCGGGTTGTTTTTTAGTGGTAGTTAGAGGGAGACTAATCTGGATTGAGGGAAAGTTGGATGGAGCAAAGAACAGAGATATTCTTAAAGAAAACCAGATTGAGAGCACTACTAACCTCAAGGTTCAACTTCTAACAGGACAGTAATACTAAGCACAAAGGAAAAACAACACGGGGTGGCTTAGGGTGAACTCCATGAATGTTTTTGGGTGGCCCAGTCAGGTTCAGACTTGAAACCAGTCGAATATCAATTGAGAGACCTGCAAACTACTGTCCACTTACAGTCTGCATCTAACCTGACCGAGCTTGAGAGGTTATGTAGAGAAATAAGTAAAAATATTCACAAATTCAGCAAAGCTTGTCACAATACAATATACCCAAGACGACTCCATGCTTTAATTAAAATGAATTAAAATATGAATGGTTTATGCAGGTGTCCAAATTGGAATTTTCTGACCTGTGTTTATGACTTTCAACATAGTTACTGCATTTATTTTCACAAGTTGCATAGCTTTAGGCTCTGTGTTGCTTAGGAATATATGAGCGAGAGAAAAATGTATGAAATCTAAATCTGTGAGTTGCTCATATAGAGGTAAAATAAAGGAGATATGATTAACTATAGTGAAAACAGGGTTTTTAATAGTGGAGAAATGTATTATTCACCCATCACCTACAAATTGTCCCTATCTTATTTCATTTCAAATCACTTGTTGGTTTACCTTAGTGTAAGATGGGGAATTTGATCCAATCCATATTAGTAACAATTTAAGTCACCAAATTACTAAAAAAAATATTTTCACAAAAGGTAGCATTTATGGTCATCAGGAAAATAAAGCACTAGGATGCTTCAGCACATAGTGTGTCATTTCAAAATGTATGATCTAAAAAGTTAATTTCTGTATTTGGTTTTCCCCAATGTCGACACACAACTTTCTTTCTTTCTTTCAACAAAAAACAATATAAAATGTTTCATTTAGTTGTTTAAGTTGAAACTGATAATAATTTTGAGGAAGCAGCAAGCATACTGCAGTTTTATTTTAAAATATTTTTAAAATTAATATTAAAATCCAGGTTAAACTTTAATTTTATTGCAAAACTAGGAAAACCCTCCCCAAGGCCGCCACACACACACACATATTATTAAAGAAATTCAGATATGATGATTTTATGGTAATGCCACTAATGTGAGGATCCTGTCATTACCTTTCTTTCACTTGCTGGGTTACATGTAAATTTGCCAAGCGAGTTACGATCCCACACTTCATGTCAACTTGGTTTCAGGTAATCATAGTGTTGTGCATCTGTTCTGTTCATAGTTATCAAGACTAAGCTGTGGACAGAAAAATATCTAGTTTGAGAACCTGAAAGGTTACATCTCTGAAAATGGCTTTGAGAAGATGCTGGTATTTAACAGGGATATTTAATGATTTTCAGTACTTCTTGAGATTTAAGATAAACTTTCTACAGCTATGTAGATTTTTTTAAGATTGTGTCATAATGCAGGTGTGGCAAAAATAATAATATTATTTTGAATTCATTGTGATAAAGTATTAACATAGATATTTTTCATGCATTGATATAATAATTTGCTAGTATGATGGTTTAAATATTGTTTTTGTTGCAGCAACGGGTGCAAGCTTTGTTGTGTTTAATGGAGCCCTTAAAACCTCATCTGGATTCATTGGCAAATCCAGCATAGTTGAAGGTAACCAAATAAGTTTTTGTGTTAAAGCAAATAATGTATTTTTGTTTCAACCATGTGAAGAATAGCCTCCTTCCCTTCCATGATACTTCGCAGTTAAAATTACAATGAATAGATGCATCTCAAACTTGCCTATACAGACAAAGCTAAATAGGAGACCTAATTTCAGAGCGGAGGGTCCTATTTCTTCAGCTGTTGGGGTACACAGTTGCTGTTTAACCCGCTTGATTTTCTTCATATTATGTTTGTGTTGCTACAAGGAACTGTGATGTTTATATAGTAATTAAGATTCCTTAACAACCCAGCAAAACAAAGTACCCAAATGTCATACTGAAAAAGTGATATGTTTGGTTCAGCCTTTTCAAGTGCATTTATTGTGGTGAAAGTACTGGAAACATATTAACAGTTTTCAACATGAGGCTTTTTTCTGCATAGGGAAAAATGGACCAGAAGGGTAAACATGGTCAAAATGGGCAAATTTCATAAGAACGTGTCAGAGCCAGAACGAAACCTAAATTCATAGTCAAGAAGATTTAGAATTATTAGTCTAAAGCCAGGAACAACAAAGAAAGCACTAGAGAACTGTTCTAGAAATCCACGGTCTAGAATAATGAGGAAGTGTGTACTTACAGTTGATCTTACCTAGTAGCAGATATAAATAAATGAACAAAAAATGACAGACACCCCTTGAAAAAAACAAATGGTATCACGGGATGACGTAAAATAATGTCTACTTCCACAAAGTGAAAATAAATCTAATTAATAGTAGAAACACAATCTACACCTTTGAACAACAACAGTATGTATACTAGATCAGAAAAGCTGTAATTTAAGTAAGGGAGAATCACAGGAGAAAAAAATCACCTATTGCAGTAGACTAGAGGCATTCTGAGTAGAAATGTTATTTTAAAATATATTAATACACTGGCAGCAAGTGTAATAACTAAATATGGAGAAACAGTATGTGTGTGTGAGAAGCTGTTGTGACCATTCCTAATGAATTTGCGCCGAAAAACTTAACAGCTATAAACTTATCCTTCACATGCACATGTGGAATGATTTTCGTTGCCTTTTTCCTTTTGTTTGTTCAGGAGCTCTTCTCCTTTTTCTCCTCGGTTACACCTTCTGGTTAAAGACAGTGCTGCACTTTTCTCCGTTGTTTGACACGCAGTGGCCACATTGCAAGCTTACAAAATACAGCTGGGTACTCGGTGAGCTGTGGGCTTTGTCTTTATTAAGACGAATGTATGGCTTTCGTATGGCCTCTCTCTTACTCTTGCAACTTGCTTTCTTTAGCTAGGTTTGGACTCATGGCACCCACATCAAACTCCAATACAGACAAGTCTTCCACTCTTACAGTCCAGCACCAGGTTACCCTCCAGAGTAAAAGGGATTGCTCCAGCCTTAGTTACAGCCATGGTGGATGTAGCAGAAGTTACAGCCAGGCAGAGCACATTGAGTATGCATCTGGTGCTTATAGTGGCTTATATAAGAAGTAACAGTTGGTGTAAGGGTTTGTCCATCAATATTGCCAGTTAAGTTATGGCTGTTTGCCCTCTATGTGTTTAATCTGGGCATCACAGGAACAACGCTGGGTGTCAGTTTGTCTGTGGTTGATCAGCCTTATCAGGTAAGGCATTCCAAAGAGACCCAGTGGAGAGAAACTTGATGCTTGAGCTAAAGTTAAGTGTGCTTGGTGGCTGTTTTTTAAACCGAAGACTTGTGTGCCAAGCAAAACAAAGTGGGCATTGCCAGTTGATCATTTAATGGTAATCTTTTAACATTACCATATTTTGCTGAGATGTTTATTATACCTCATTAACAGAAAGTCTATATACTCCGTGTATAATTGGGGGTTGGGGGAGGGGGGTGTTGAGAATCTTGAATTCACTTGTGGAATTTCATTACTGGAGGTAAGGGGTACGCATAGAATGTTAAAATACAGGATATGACAATAGTGTTATTAGTTGTATTTTGTTATTTGACTCATTTTGGAAGTTTTTACAGCAAGGTGCCTTTAGTAAAGCCCACCTGTATCATCATTTTTATGTTTATGTTTGTAATGTTGACCTGCATCACCTTACAGAAGTAGGCAGACCTATTAAAAGTCATGTTGGCGGGTTTGAACTGTATTTACTCATTACATTATAATCTGCTTTTATTGCATAATCATTCAGAAGAAGCAATCACAGACAAAATAATAATGAATAGATTTGCTAAAATCAAAAATGGAAAGGACTTGGGTGAAAACACTTTATTTTCATAATACTTGAGTATTATTGTAAGTAATAACAGTAAGTTGGATTTTAGTACACAGTTCTATTTTCGTTACTACTGATTCAAACTGCTTTTGTCAGTGGAATGAAAAATCATGAAACTTGTCAAATCATGAAAGTCCATTTCGGTAGTTATTTTTGGTTTCTTTTTTTCTTCAATAAAAATGTTTAATCTTACTCTTTTTCAAACTATGTGATATGTCTTCTTTCTTTTTAGATGGTTTAATGGTTCAGATAACCCCAAATACGATGGAGGCACTTCGTCAGTCCCTTAGGGACAAAAAGGACTTCCAGATTCCTTGTGGAAAAGTAAATTCACCAGACTCAAGAGAATATGTTAACATTCGTTGGGTGGAACAGAGGTCATCTTTGAGAGCTGGGTAATAACAAACTGTCTACTAACAAGAAGATTGATTACATTTCTGTTTGGGGAGTAACAGGTCATTAAAGGTTGGCTCAAGTATGAGAAATTTGACTCAGTATGAAACTTTTTAAAATTTTGGTCAAATGAGTCATGTATATGTAATATATAGTATCATGTACTGTGTAAATGTATTAAGATTGTATATTTTTGAAAATGAGTAATTTTTTGAATTCTTCGAAGTTAATGTTGAAGTCATTGTTCTTGCACAATGCAGTACCAAGGAACACCTAATCACAATCTGTTGTAATAACCTTTCCAAGGAGAAAGGCCTGATTGAAAAGGAGAAATGCTCTTTTCTCTTAGGTGGTTGATTGAAGGGAGTCATTTCCCCATTGGATAAATTAATATGTTTTAACATAATAGTTTCATTAATAAGAGTATAAAATCTGATGCTAAAAGGAAAACAAATGCCCATAATGCAGAATTAAATGCCACAGAAAAGTCAGAACTTGAAAGAGTATGCTTGCGTATTTTTTATCTGCTACATTTAACGTTTACTACAATGCACAAAGATTCGTGAAGCAAACAAAGTTAAAATTATTTTTAAAATTCCTGTCACATTTATATTCGACTAATCCTTCCTCTACCCACAGAGAGTGCAAAAATGTGAATGAGGTAATATTCAATTTAGTTTCCACCCATCATGTAAAATATGCTAACACACATTTACTGCCTCTCTACATAAAATTATTTTTTCCTTCATTATTAGGTTTATTCAAGACTGAAGTTCATTTATGATTTGGATTATAATTCAGATGAACTTGTAGTTTGTAGGACAATGTGGTTTGGACTTCCTTGTGGTTTTCTGAACTAACCTGAATTGAATTGCAGGTCTGAATTGACCTGCTTTTGGTTAATCCCTAATTTACACAAAAGATCTAATTTGAATAATCTTCTTCTGTTTTCTGTAATATTCTGATCCTTACCAGTACTATCTGCTTGTGCTTCCTCTGGAGATTTGTCACATTAATGCCTGTGCTCACCTGTGCATTCTTTCTGTTATTTTCTTGCTGCAATCCTGTGACTGCTTCTTTGTGCATCTCATGCTGCATATCTGAACATTTCACTATAGCTCTACTTGCTCATGTTTCCTTTGGAATTGTGCTGTGCTAATGTGAGTGATCACTTTCTGAAGTTTATTCACAGGTATTCAAGATTTCATCTGGCTATGCTGAGGGTGCTCATCAAACTAAAAAAAAAAAAATGCCATCCTGCACAGGTTTTTGACTACAATGTTGCCGTTGTGTCAAATGTATGCTATTTTGTGAAACGTTGCCCCTGCACACAATAAGCTGACTGATACTAACATAGCATTGCTTAACAATGGTAAAACACTGGTGATTTCTAAAATCATAATGAACCTTTTATCTTGATAACTTTACAGCTGTAAAAAACACAGTAAGAAGCCGATGGAGTCTTTTTGAATTCTGAGAGTTAACTATTTCTGACTTCACATTGTACTGTATATCAAGAAATAGTAGCTTGGCAAGGTAGCTGAACATCTCTTTTGCAACTTTAATAGCTCTAAAGGAGAGTTGCTGAATAGTCAACAGAATCGTAAAAAGTTTACATCAGTAGCTACTGATGACAGCTATATCCACATACAGTATGTTTGTATAATTGTATAACAGGACTTTCTGTTTGTATAAAGTACAGTATTTACAAATTTTAAAGGAAGCCATTATTACATTTACAATTTAGCAGAACATGTATTAGTAAACCGCTGTTCATAGTGGAGATTATATTTTACTAATATACTCAAACTCTCTGAGGAAATGACAAAACACACATACAATATTATTTATCTAATTTTTCAAAAAATGTTAGATAAGAAACCACATAAGAGGCCAGTTATTAAAATAAAAATAAGTGGGAATTCAAGTGCAAATGCTTAGAAATTTGACTCAGGCACTAGTAACGAGAGTGTATGACAGGAACTTTTTCTTGAATTTCCAGATGTTAAAAGTGGCATACTTCAGGGATCAGGGCTGGGGCCAGTGCTCATTTAACTTTGCACAAATGTTCTTCATAAAAATATTGCTAACAAAAGATTCTCTGATCGATTTGTCATCGGATGATTTTCTTTTTTTTTTTTATAAAAAGTCTCGATTGTCGAACAGTAAAAAGGCCTGTCATAAAATCAGATATTTTCAGTCTGTACTTTTCTAGGCTCAATGATTATTTATTTATTTTAATTATTATTATTCTTATGCAGTAAACATCGTAGAGTGTACACAAAAAGCAGTGAGTGTAAGCTTGTTTTATCAGTGAAGGAGAGGCGATTGTTAAGTTAGCCTTTACGTTAAAGAAAGTGGAGTAATAAACTGGAGAAAAAAAAAAAGTAAGCTGAGAAGTCATCCTGTGCAACTAGACAAACCGCAAGAGCAGCTACTTTAAGGAATTCACACCTTTACTTTAGTCCTTTGAATGAAAATGGGCACTGTTTGATTTTGGACAGCGAGCTTGTTTAAAATGTACCAGATTACACATTTAATTGGAAAAAGAAAAGATAGACGATTTTGAAATTGCTGCTTAATAAACAATATGTTTTTTCTAAGATTTGTTCTGTGTTTATTATGTGTTGCTGTGTTTCATAAGCATAAGTATTGGTAAGGATCGAATACTACATAATTAAAATGGTAATCCATATTTTATAATTAAACTCAAGAATTATGAATGTCTCACTGATACACTGAGGAAAAAATTACACCTGTATAAATATAGAAATTGTATATTTTTAAAGCAAACAGCTTTAGTGCAATTAATAATTTAAAATGACTAAACCAATAAGTGCATGTATATTTACGTTTACGCAACGTTTAACTGCCAATATCAATTAATTGATTATGCGAGTGTGTGTGTGTGTGTGTGTACAGTATATGTATATATGTATTTGTGTGTATGTATATGTGTGTGTGTATATATATATATATATATATATATATATATATATATATATGTGTGTATATGTTTCCTTCTGTTATCACAAGGATACCTCATAAATGTAGAAGGCATCTTTTATTAAAAACAAATCACTTGCCTCTTTAAAGATGATGTATTTGTTAAGTTTTAAGGCATTTCTTTTCCATTTTGAATCACGTATGGCCCCTGGGTTCTATAGAGCTGCATTGTAAGTTGCTAGAAAAGACAAAGTATTTTTAAAAGCACAGTTTCATGTGGAAAATTTAATATAGACTATATAATTGTGAAGAAATAACTTCAACTTGAAAAATACTAAAACTTTTGTTTTAAGATAACAGATGTAATTGGACTCTAAGGGCCGATTTATATTTGACGCTCAGAACGTGTACGTGCCCACATCATGGCTGCCACGCGTTCCCAGCGTTCATTTCACGCGGCCCTCTGAGCAGGTCCTCAGAAATTTACGCGACGATAAAGCGAAGTTGCAGTACCAGCAAGAAGTCGGGGGGCGCAGTGTGCTAAAAGTCGGAACGTGACGTCAGAGTCTCTGTTTACTATCTACATGTGACAGCAAACCTCTATGGAGTTCCTTCGGGGATTGATGTGTGCGCTTTGCTGTTTGATGAATGGTTCAAACTGGTGAAGCAAAATGCCGACATACAGATGCATTCGTGGTGCTTTTATATTCAAGTGTCGCATATTCCTGATCGTAATGACACGATACATTTTAAAAGTCTCACAATACCATCTTTTGTGCCGTCTATTTTTTATTTTTTTTCTTTACCTGCTGTCAGGTCCAAGAAGCTCGTAGCGATTAAAAACTGGGATGACGCGTACGATGGTCTGCTTTAATAATAAAGTAAACTACGAGGTTAAAGTGGACATTTCGAGATTAAAGCCTAAATTTCCACTTTAATCACAAAATACACGTTTTCACTGTGTCTTTTATTTTTTCTCAGTGGTTCAAATATAGCGCTATACATTATGTTGCCGATGTGAAGTTGCAAAAAAAAAATAGACGGCACAAAAGATGGTATGTGAGACTTTTAAAATGTATCGTGTCATTACGATCGGGAGTATGCGACGCTTGAATATAAAAGCACCACGAATGCATGTGTATGTCGGCATTTTACTTCACCAAATCGAAGCATCCATCCCGTAGGATCGGCATAGAGGCTTTCTGTCACATGTAGATAGTTCCCGAATGTAATGACACGATACATTTTAAAAGTCTCACATACCATCTTTTGTGTCGTCTTTTTTATTTTTTTAATTTTGCAACTTAACAACAGCAACATAATGTATAACGTTATATTTGAACCACTGAGAAAAAAATAAAAGACACGGTGAAAACGTGTATTTTGTGATTAAAGTGGAAATTTCGGCTTTAATCTTGAAATGTCCACTTTAACCTTGTAGTTTACTTTATAATTAAAGCAGACTGTCGTAAACGTCATCCCAGTTTTTAATCGCTACGAGCTTCTTGGACCTGACAGCAGCGGAAAGCAGCAATAGATCACCACACAGAACAAATTAAATGTATGATATTCCAACTCTCTGCACATTTAGAATCTTTAGATTTATACTTGATATCACTTTCATGATGAAATGCATTGAAGTGTGTATGTTACATTTTACATATAATTTCGTTTAAATAATGAATACTGTTAATTACACACATGGGGGTGTCATGGTGGTGGAGCGGTAGCACTGCTTTCTCGCAGGGAGTTATGTAGCTGGTATTTCCTGCTTGTATTCCACACTGTGCTCCGGTTTCCTTCCAAAGATATGCAGATTTGGGGATTTGGTGCCACTAAAATGACGCTAGTGTATGTGTGTGCTTGTATTCACCTTGCGATGAGCTGAGGTCTCGTCAAGGGATTGTTTCTCACTCATGCCCAATGCTTGCTGGAATGGACACATCCCTGGATTGATGGATTTAATCAATAAACATCCTTTTCAGAGATATTGCGGTAAGGTGTCATCAGAATTTAATAGGTGTTCTAGGCAATTCACAACACAGAGAAGCCGAAAAAGGTTCTCACCGTGATAATATCTCGCACTGCCACCTGGTGGATTTCTCCAGATTTACATAAAGTACGCGCACAAGTATGAACACTACAACGCTTGCGTAGCAGGAGCGTCCGCTGCAGCATGCGTCGCGTTGCTTGAAGTATAACTTCATCCTATGTAATGTGTTAGTTTTAGGCCGAAGTGGGAACTGTTTATATTCTGGGTGACGTGCTATCTGTGCCTGGTTTCAGTTTTTTCTAAAATTAGGCATTTTCTGTTTAGGTATATTTTTATGGGCTGTATTGTAAAGCAAAATGTTTACTACCTGTAATATAAAATTATTTATTTTGTCATACTAAATGTAGTATTTATTACTGCAGCATAAAATCTGTTTTGTCAGAGGTGTTCTGTAAACATGCAAAAAGATTAAAAAAAATATATTTTTAGTCAGGAGATGATGATGGTGGTAGTAAGTAGTGATATACACAAAGTAATTGTACACTTGATTCTGTACTGTTAAAGATTTTTGTTTTAATTTTATCATACAAGGCTATTACATATTTTTATCCACTTATGTTTTATAGTTTTGTTAGTCCAGTTGACGGAAAGTCTTTGGAAGCTGTACCAAGCATAAAACTACAACAGGAGGCCGAATTTGAGGCTGCGGGAAAATGCATCAAATGCACCGAGGTATGGTATAACACCATTCAGAAATTAACAGAAAAGTTAACACACTTAGAATGTACCACCAAACCAGTACCTCATTCCTCTTTAAAATACGAAAAAAAAATCCCTTATATACTATATATGTGTATATCATGCTATCTAAACTGTATAAATTCATTTAAAATATTAAATATCCTTTTTACTTTAGTTGATCCCATGCCAGCAGTCAGCTTTTTCTTTTTCCATTTTTGTTTCTTGAGATTTCTTCAAGATACTTTGCAAATACTGTGGAATTTCTTAGTTTTTTTTACATGTATTTCTTTTATTTGACCATACAAAGCTAGGGGTGGCCAGCATTGAAGTATTACACTCCCAAGTCTTGGTTATTTTGACGGCTTTCTCATTTCCAGAGGAAACTGTCTATTAAGTCTTTATAGTGCCTTCTAAAAGTATTCAGATGACTTCACTTTTTTTCACTTTTTGCTATGTTTCTGTCTTGTAATAAAAAAATCTTCAGTTCATTTTTTTCCTTCCTCAAACAACCCTCAGTATGCCAGAATGACAAAGCAAAACATGATTTAAAAATTGTAGCAAGTTTGTTAAAAATAATAAACTGATCTGTCACATTGATATAAGTATTGAGACCCCAGTACTTCGTTGAGGTACCTTTGTCTGTGATTACTGCCTTGAGTCTCCTTGGGTAGGATGGCAAACTCTGCCTATTAGATTTCCATACTACATGGTAGGTAGCTTTATGATGCACATACTGTACTGTGTTTTTGTTCCCATGCTTATATTCACACAGATTAATTGGTTTGAGATGCATTAAAAGCTCAATTACACTGATATAACGTAGTTTTCAATATATCCGACTCGAGGATTTTTTTCCAATCTGGAACAACTCAATAATTTATTTGCAGCTGATCCTTTATACTACAGTTTGCTTTTGGACGGATGAAGTGACACACTCCTGTGTGAGTGAGCAGCAGAACTGAACCAGGACATTCTTAGTATATACAGTATAGTTGTGTCCTGTACACTCTAATACACCTTAATATATTGTGATTATAAGCAGTAATACATTTAAACAAAGGGATCATCATTTATAACTGCAGTAGGAACATAAGGGTAAAGAAACTATATTTGTTTTGACTACACACCGGATTTCTTTTAGACATTTTGCTTTTTAGTGAAGTCTTAAGTTCTCTTACATGAATGTTATTTTATCATCAACTTATTAGGCTTCTTTAAAGCATTATTTTTATTATCTAATCTTTCTCCTTTTAATTAGATCAACCCTCTCTCTTTTCAGGTATTTTATGTTTTGAAAAGCGAGGCGGTGTCCTTTGCCAACATCCCACCTGCTCACAGTCAGTTTCTGAAGGAGATTGCAACATCCTGTTGTGCTGCTCTTTCTGTTCACCTCCTGTCACTGACACAGAGTCACGTCAATAACCTGGGACTTCGAATCTTCTCAGAAACAGATGTGGTAAATGATGTCATTTTGAATGTTTATGTATTAGCCCTTCGTTTAAAATCTAGCGTTAATTCTTTCCTGTATGCTGTACAGTAAAATTATAAAAGTAATATTTTTATGTTCATAGGTTGAATACCAGGCAGGATCTGGAGGAAAGCTACTTCCACAGGCATACATGAATGAACTGGATAATGTCCTGATTCCTGTTATCCATGGTGGGAATGTCGCGCTTCTACATTACCCAGTGGAGCTTGAATTTATTTTCTTCATAACGGAAAGACTGGACTGACAGGACTGAATACATTTAACATTTACATAAACCAAAGCATTATTTATATTTATTGTTATTCATGTATAGCAAATAACTGAAAGTACTGGACAATAGTAATTTGATTAATCTGGGTGCGTGGTTTACCTCCTAACTAGAGCGTGTTATACCATACGGAACCTAAGCCTTATATTACATTGGATACCTGGCACTTTATCTGCAGAGAGGTTATATAATCTTTAACATGTTCTCTTTCTAATTCTGAGAAATTACTGAATCTTTTGTATTTAAATTTTACGTCAATTATAGTAGTTTTATTTTCGATTAGAAGTATTCGGTATAAAATATTCTGTAAATGTTTTACTCTGCTGCTCCTTTCTTTGTGGTATTTTTGGAAAACCCTGTTGTCTTTAGGCTTTTTTATTAGATCTCTCCTGTATAGAAAATATTTGGATAGAAACACTATTCTGGAAGCTTTATTTTGGGAGCATCAAAAATATTTTTGATAGATTGGCATTCAGTTGATCTGCTATTGCCATGCAGTCATCATTGCACACCTGTGAACTTTCAGAGTAACTCAAATATCTGAGTAAGTTACAGTCAGAGCTTTCAAAAGTTAATTTCACATTTACCATTTTGGACTACAGGTTACTGAACATAATGCAGAAGAAAATATGTTGTGAAAGTATGTTTTTGTCACTGAAATGGGATTTTATTATTAAATTATATATGATACAATATGTGTTTGGAATTACTTCAAAGTGTATCCTGCATTGTCCCTGTTATTTTATTCAATGTCAGAATTCCCTGTTGGACATTTTCATTTTCCTTTTTAAATGAAGGTTGCATCATTAATGTACCTACTTTTAAAATTCCCTCATTCCACTGGAGGCAGTCAGGGCACGAGATTTCTACCAGTAGTACTGTGCAGCTCAGTATTTAATAAGGTGTAATTGTTAATGTGGATAATTCTTAGGCCAGGGGTCTCCAACTTTTTTCCCCCCCCTGAGAGCTACTTTTACAAAATGAAAATGGCCGAGAGCTACTCATGTTTTGTAACATTTATTCTCATAGCTTATTTCAACCCAAACAAACTGAATAAGCTTGTTTTGCCTGAACATGTACAAAATGTTGGCGTCCACAACTCATATTTGGCATTAAAACATCACAAAAATATTTAGCTCACCTGCAAGTGCATTTTGTATGAATGAATTAAAACATGAATGCTGTCAAAACAAAACAATGCCATTACAAATACACAGATATTACTTATTCATTTGTCATTTTGTCACGTCACTGTTTCACTTCACAAGAGTATTCACATGTCCAGTTGCATGTGTGATGTGTTTTTTAGTTAGTCAGATGACTGGCACTGCATGGAGTCAACAAGAGAGGTGTATGGTGGAGTGCAGCCCCTTAGGTTCACTCTCATGGAGTCATTTAAATGTTCATCTGTCAGTCTTGTTCTGAACTTTGATTTCATGACATTCATGTCAGACTCACAGAGGTATGGAGACCCAAACAAAGCAGACATTTTCAGAGCTGCTTGGTGAAGATTCTTATAGTTATCTGGCTCTACTAAGCTCCAGAAATGCTGAGAGTGTTGTTGAGACTTTAACTGCACATTATTTTGAAGGTTTACTAATATATAATACGATCCAATGTCTGTCAGTCTGTCTGTATCTGTCTGCTTTTCACGAGAGAACTACTTAACGGATTTAGATCGTTTTTTTTTCTTCTATAATTTGCTTGAACATTCCGGTTGATTTTGCGACTTCTCTCATTTTGTTATGCATCATAGTACTGATTTATTTACGCAAATCCGAGAAACACGCAACGGGCCGAGGGGAGAAGCCTTCCTCACTCACTCGCCAGCTTCGGGGCGTGTTCCTTAACTCTGCTTAGCTAGCAAATGAGAGAACAATTGAATTCAACTTTGTTTGATATTTAAAATAAAGTGTTACTGAGGTCTTGAGTTTGAGTCCGGATATTCTCTTAAGTGTATGCCACATTAAAAAGACAGATTGCAATTCAGATTGTGGATCGTGATTTTGTGTTAAAAGGATCGTGATATGATTTTTTTGGAAAAATTGCCCACCCCTAATTTGACTAATGAAGTTTTCAAATTTATGTAGGATTCATTAACCCTTTAGCGAGATACTTGCAAAGAGGTTGCAAGCTACTGGTAGCTCACGAGCGACATGTTGGAGACCCCTGTCTTAGGCTGTGGTCATATATTTTAAGGAAGCTGCCTACTACGATTTGGTTATGGGGATAAACTGATGCATAGCTTTCACACTTTACTAAAAATTGGATATTTTTAAAAGAAAACTTCATGTTAATAATGAGACCACAACCATCTATTTTCTCTTTATTGGGACAAATTTCCTTTTGCCAACTCTCTTTTTCAATGGCTGGTAATATTGTCATTCCCTATTGTTGTTATTCTCAATTTATTTATCAATATCTATTTTTAATAGGGGATAGTTTTATTGTTGTTTTATTACAGTGTTAATTGTCAACATAAATAAGACTTACTATAACATTCTTTCAAGATGAAAGCATCCTCAAAAGTTTCCTAATAGTTACAAATGTAAAGGCTTGATATGTTAAAACAATCTTCATGTTGGGGCTAAGATGAACTAAGCATTAATTAATTGTGGCTCTTTCTTTAGTGAACAATTCCACAATGTGGAATGTCTAAATGTTTGTACTCCCGATGTATTATAGCAAACTGTCTGTGTGTGTCTCAATTATGGTGATGTTTGTTCCCATGTCTTCTCCCCAAGCTGATACAGCAGTATTTTTACAGACCTTGGTCAAGACAAGCTCCTAGTTTAAGAAAGCATCTACCAAAGAGGTCCATTCGAGCCTAACATTTCTAGGGCATCAGTATGTGATTGGTTTGACCACCACAAATGCCCATAGCCTTACCACATTAAGGGGGTGCCTCAGTGTTCTCTTCCTGCAGTCTCATTCTCTACTGTTCTGTCTGCCATTGTCACTGAAACATTATACAGTACTGTAAATACACAATGTGTTAAAAACGAGTTTGTCTTGCCAAAGATGCACATTAAATAAAGTTTACATTTAGCTTAGTATTTGTTTTTCCTTCTTGTTTTGAATGATAATGAAATAATTTAACTTAATTAAAAAATGACTTAACACATATATCATGATGCACTCAACATTTTTATTTGCAGAATAGATGGCTCTTATAGGGCTTTATACTTAAGAATTTTACATTATACTGTAAATGTTGATACTGCCTTTTTTTGGCAGTGTTTTAATGTATGACTGACTGTACAATGTGAATATACTGGGTTAAAACATTTAATTCATACAGGATTCCTCTTTTCTCTCTCTCTCTCTGTCTAGCCGTATGAATGCTAACCAAAATAAATGTATGCTGTTTAAAGTTCTGCTTGTCAGACATGCCTTTGTCAGTACAGGAATCAAGATGAACAATTCACATTTCAGACTTACTGAAATCTCAGCAATGAAATCCTGAAACAGTTATTTCTTGAATTTAAAGCAACAATGTCTGAATCTACATTAGTTTTAACGTTAATCTATATTTGCCCTTGAGACTGTATGCAATGATGTCAGGCTAAAGTATTAGCAGGAGAATAGTTAACTTTTTTTTATTATTTGAGATTATTGATCACACTGCACTTCATTTCACCCAAAAACTAAACCAGTCTCATATTCCAAATAGTTCTATAAAGAAATAAAGTAACATTAAATTAGGTCAGATAGTTAAGTGGGTAGAAATTACGTTGAGAGAGAGAGAGAGAGTTCATCAAGGATATTGAAACATAAAAAAATGCCTACCACCTTTATTTTAGTACACTGCTAGTGAATTCTTGTTAGATTCTGAATAGGGTTTGTACAATACTGTATATAGTGAATATTTTTTTTTTCTGTTTTAAATAATGCAAGACATTGGTTTCTCACCATGTTGACGAGGATGGGTTAGGATTCTTCCAGGTGAGTAAAATAAACCAAAGCATGAGTTTATGTTGCAGGAGATCGCCATAGATGTGTTTCATGACATAATCTTATCTGCTGTTCTTAATGCTATTAAGGTATTATTAGTAATTGTAGATAAAGGAGAAAATGTTTTTCCTCAAAATGTTCTTCCCAAAGCATATGAACTAGTGTGGCTAGTGCTTAATGGCATCATTCTCAGTTATGCTCATGCTCCTTATAGAGTTCAGTTCATTTCAGTTGTGCCAGATGTGTACAGTTTTAAGATGAATTACTAAATGATTTACAAACATTGAAGAGGAGTGTATGTTGCAAATGGTTAACAACTTGTTACTATATATATATAAACTCAGCAAAAAAAGAAACGTCCCTTTTTCAGGACTGTGTATTTCAACAATAATGTTTTAAAAATCCAAATAACTTTACAGATCTTCATTGTAAAGGGTTTAAACAATGTTTTCCATGCATGTTCAATTAACCATAATCAATTAATTAACATGCACCTGTGGAATGGTCGTTAAGACCTTAACAGCTTACAGAAAGTAGGCATTTAAGGTCACAGTTCTAAAAACGCAGGACACTAAGGACTAGTAACATGTTCTGCAACATTTGCATTGTGACTTTCTGGACCGCTGCGCGAACCGCATGTTTCTGATGATCACGTGTGGTGGGTTATACTCAATTTCTTCAAAGAAATGTGGATTTTCTTTTCCCCAGAAAAAACACACGTTTCGATTGCGGGAGCTGTGATAAATCGCGCACTCGTCAGAAAAGATAACCTTTTCCTTCTCAGCATTTAATGGAAATTGGTTCAGCATCAGATCACAAGCATCAGATCACAAGCTTCCTGACGTCTTGTCAAGTCGGCATCTGATAACTCGTTAAAGTGCAATGGACGCTAACATTTCATTTGCAAGTCCTGTTTGATGTGTTTTCGCATTGTCGATTCCGCTATTCCCAACTCAGCAGCACGTTTACGAGTGGATTTCATTGGGGATCGTTGGACAGACTCTGCCACATCTGCATATGTTTCGTGCCTTGTGGATGGTCTTCCACTTCACGGCGCATCTCGGACGCTGCCTGTTGAAAAAGCCGCCTTCTCCCACTGCAACAACGTCCTCTTTGTCGGCGATGTCTTCGCAAAACAAAGTCATCCATGACATTTTTGATCGATTTCCCAGTAACAGGCCGCTCATGAACCCACACAGTGGCCACCAAGCGCTCCTCAATTGTGAAAACATTTGTGTCACCCATCGCTTCGTCTTGGAACGACCGCTACGTTGTTGCGATTTCTTGAGCGGCAGCAGGAGGCAGCACCAGACGGGATGTCGGAAACACACCTCGAAATACCGGGAAGACTTGGGCTGATGTCCACAGGAACCAAATTGTCACGGTTATTCCTGTAAGTGCTCCTAAAGATAGGGGTATACGGACTTTGTGCGCGCCCTGTACATCTGGAGCCAACCAGTAGATGCACGGACAAGGGTGCACAACATCCACCTTCTAACTGCATGTTTAAACAAATAGAGAAATTCAGCATTACTCTCTAACTGGAAATGCAAACATGCCATGGCAAAACAGCCTCAGCATTTTAGCACACAGTATGTCCAGAGACCTCAATGCTTATCTAAGCTCTGTTTGCTATGGTTATGTTATATAGTGATAGACTAGCTGAAATGGCAGACTGATACTGTAGCAGCCCAGTGGCTGTGGTGGTGTATAGGAAGGAGTCTGTCTGTCTGTTTCTACTATCACATCACTCGTGACAAGGTGCAAATTAATTAAGCATCAGTTACCTTGTTCTAGCTCCTAAGTGGATAACAGCAATTTCATGGTTTTTTTTTTTGTTTCCCCTACTCGATACCCTGGCGGGAGTTTAAAATGGACGGACTGAGGAATTGGGGGTGCAGTATGGGATTTCACTGTGATTTACTACAGACATTAACAGGTTGTCCCCAGTCATGCATTCTCATTTGGGAATCGCATCTGGCCTTGCAAGACTATAGAAATATAGGAGCCTACTTGACCTCTGCAGAGACCCCGACAGAATACGGGTCTGCTTAAGCCTTCCACTTTGCTTGTGGTCGTGTGTTCTGCTCATACTTTAGTGATACCTTTTTCTCAAAATATATACTGTACACATGTTGACATTCTCATACACTGAAACCTTTGATTTTTTTTTTTTTTTGCAACACGTGTATACAGCTAACTGCTGACCAAGCTGTGGTGGACACTTGTCTCTCATCAGATATCACGTTCACTACTGTCATTTTTAATTCTGATTTCACATGGCCTTTCTCATGTCTCAAATATAGTGTAGCACAACAGCATCATAGCCAGTGTGTGGCACTATATAGAGCAAGTAATGTTCAGATGGAATTTGTACAGTTAACCCAAGTGTGTGTCGTTCATGTTTGTGTCGGTGCTTGTGTCCATAGACAAAAGAGCCAGTTGCTCCCGTCAGATGTGCTGATGCAGAAGCTTAGAAAAATTACTATTGAAGGAAATTATTTCTTTTTTTAAGACCCCTTGTTGATTTCATCTTATAGGGCAACCTGTTTTATAAGTGCAGTTGTTTATTATGTTTCATTGTGTTCAAATTTGTGTTAATTACAAATATACTGGCCAAGGTGTTTACTGACTTGCTCAAAAGGCCTGATGTACTTCTGTCTCTCTTAATGTCAGTGTGAGGTACCACAAACAGAACCTAGTCCTGCCAGGTCCCAATGTGTCAACCAACTTGAGTACCACTTTACAGTAAAGTAATTGATGTGCGTTCTTTGCATTGTACTTACAACAGCCCAGTTCTTTTAACTCTCAAGTGAAAAAGGCACCGCCAGAGCCAGTTACCCGGTCAACTCAACTGTTTGAGTATTGTGTTTGGGCCCCATTGAAATTTTAAAATGATGGAACATGTTGCATAGAGATGGACAGAACAGTTTTAGGATTTATTAACTTGAAATTGGCCACCTCTCTCAAACTTCAAGGGCAACCTGCATGGATTTATGCATCCCAGATAAATGTTAAACTACCTCTAGAGCAGGGGTCCCCAATCCCAGGTCCATGACCCACTACCAGGCTGCGAGACTCACTCGGTGAAGGGCTACAGCAAAAAGGCTGCCCCCTCCACTGAGGACACTTTTCAGAACGCTAGGCGGGCGGGACTTTGCAGCGGCGCAGAGAGGTCAGAGAGACCGAGGCGAGAGAGTATCACAACAAAGTATTTTTATGTTTCTGACAGCTTCCCCATATGACACGAGTCTATAGAAATCTCGTTACTATGAAGTACATTCAGCAGCAGATACTTTCATTACAATGAAGTGACTTTGAAATGCTTGAATGAATCATCCACAGAGCAGTTAGTTCTGTGGTCGCAGCTCAGTTGTGCACATTTGCACAACGATCCCCAAACAGGAACATTGTAAAAAAAAAAAAATGTTCTTTCTTCAAACTTTCCTCGTACTGTTTTTTTGCTGTTTTTGTTTTCTGTGGTTTTCAGTGATACCTTTTGCTTATCGTTCGTCAACATTTGAAAAACATCCATCAGAATTTAACTCATTATCACCCTTCTATAGAAACGGCAGACACAAAAAAAACGATAACGGTGTTAATGTTTGTGATGTGCAATCTGTTGAAATGACAAATGCAATGCATATGTCTTTGTTATATGCAAAAAAGAAGACAAATCTCGGCTTGCAAACGTATGCAAACTGCTGCATTTGAAGACGGCGAAAAAGCCGTTTTTATGTGGTTCAGTGATGCTCCTTCAAGAAACATTCCTATTAATGTGGCACTCATTCAAGAAAATGTGTGGTTTTTAAACTCTCTTGGGACCTCTGTCAATGGGACAACACACTGTGAACCTGCCGTTTCCCTGCCCCGGCAATGGACAAACAATCTTACAAAGATGCTGCAATCACGCTTCAGGATGCACATTTCGGTGTGACGTTCCTGTTGTGTGGGGGGATCCCAAAATGGTTCAGAAACCTCACAATATGAAGAAGAAGAAGAGGGTTATTCAGCTTCTGATTGATAACTGTGCTGCCCAACAACATACTTCCACATTCAGATAATGTTCGCGTTGAATTCCTCCCGCCCAATTGCACAGCAGTGCTTCAGCCATTGGGTTTGGGCATCATTTGCCCCCTGAAAGTGTATTATCGCAAGGAAATGCTGAGAAAAATTCTCGTCAGCATAACTTGTAGGCAGGAGGAGATTAAAATTAACACTAAAGAAACTATTGAAGCTGCTTCCATTTCCGACATCCTGTCTTTGTGAGGCAGCGTTTTCTGCTGTGACAGCAACCAAAACGAGATAACGGAGTAGACTGAACATAAGCAACACACTTCGCGTGTCACTGTCTTCCATCGTCCCAAGATGGGATCTTCTGGTTGCAGGAAAACAAGTTCAGGGCTCCCACTGATTCTGCATTATGGTAAGCTGTATAATTTCTATTATGATATTATAACTTAATAATAATAGAAATGTAATGTAAATTATGTATAAAACTGCCCTACGAACCCGCCCCTAAAAATCCTCCCCCCTCCCCCCACCGGTCCTTGGAAAAATGTGCTTCTAGTAAAGCAGTCCTTGGTGTCAAAAAGGTTGGGGACCACTGCTCTAGAGGATACTTTGGCTTCAGCGTACCAGTTTCTCAGATCAAGAACTGCCTGTTGAGGGATGTTGCCAAAAAAGCTTCTATCATAGTGCTGGATATTGGATGCAGTGCTTCATCTAACCTATCCTTTCATATCAGATATTTCATTTGTGGCCAAATTTGTTGGTACCTCTACAGCTTATTGAAAAAGTGTTGTATACCCTCAGAAAAGTGATTGAAATGAAAAGCAATTGTATACCTGCATGCCATTGATATGTTATATAAGTCTCCGACTTAAAGTTTAAATCCGAACAATAAGTTCGATCTCTTTTCGTTGTTCCGTTATTTCACCGAATAATAATTTCCATTTGTTTGTGCTAATGTGATCTTTACTATCCTTTTTTTTGAGACTTTCGAATTTTCGTGCTTCCATTATCTCCAACCTGCTCGGCATGTGTACCGTGCCAACGTGTTTGATTTCTTTACAACGTTGTACTTTGTCATCTTCTTTTATTTCTGGCCCAGGGCGTGGTTAAATCTCTTGACACAAAGACTCATCTCGCGGGAAGTGAAAGTGTCTTTCTGAGCAAATCACGTCTCATCTCCTTCCAAGATTTTTTTTTAATAATGCAGAGGAGATGTGTTGTCTGAGCCAGTTAAGACACTGATGTTCTGATTGCAAAAAAAAAAAATATATAGAAATTGAGCAAACTGTGAAAAGAATCTCTGTTGTCTACTCTGTAGGATGTGGAAGACGAATGTTCTCTTCGTTCCCTTGTACTAATTCATGTCTGAGAAGTAAGCTTTACGAAACCAAGTAACCGCATGCTTTGTTTTAGCAAACAGAAAAATGTTTGTGCAAAGGACTCAAGGTCTGAGCATTCCACACATGAGTCTGCCTTATCACGTTTTCCCTTAGCTTACATCTGAATGCCGTAACAAAAGGAGCCAAGAAATCAAGTTTTACAAGGGACGTTAAAGGGGCTCAAGGTTTGTGTATAATAAATGTGTTGACTGTTGCATTTTATAATGATATTAAATCACTCATTCTAGGGGTATAAAATTGGACCCCACCCAACAGACGGGGTTCAGAAGAGCCCTGACGCTGTCATGTATATTTGATTGTCTGCTTTTCTGAAACTCTTCTCACCGTGACTGAAAAATAAAGCTGCTTTATAATTACACCTGCTGTCTGGTCTGAAACCTTCATCCACAAGGAACATAACCACTGAGCCTGTAAAATGTGTGGTGATTGAGGTCATTGAGGTGCTTAGTGGCTTAGAAAATATAGTCATTGCAGAGGCTATGCTATTTGAGTTTATGTATGCCTTGGACATTAGTTCCACACTAGAACTCAAATCTACAGTACATATGAGATCATCCAGAACATGCTCTTCAACCTGCATTGAAATCCGTTTTCACCCCCAGTTCAAGACCTGAAATCTCAAGCTGTTGAGATGAGATAGCCATTGATTAGATGAAAGAAACCAGTTGAGAAACTTGGAGATCTTGAACAAAATGCTGAACTAAGAAATTGTCCAGTGCTCATGTGTGTCTTAACTAGTAGGGGGGCCGGTTGCAATCCCTGGATCTTTCTTTTCTTGTGAAACTGAGGTTCACTAGTGCTTTTGATTGGAACACATACGGCTATGATATTTGTTATCGACAATTGACATTGTCAAGAGCTTGCTTTGGCTACTAAATCAGACTGAAAATGGGAAATGGAATTTAACTTCCTCTGATTTTCAGGGATGTATTGTGTCTGTGTGTGTTTTTGGAGGGATATTATATTGTTTTTCTCTCTTTGAGCATGATAATATGAACGCTGTGAACACAGTGAACAATGGGAAAACAGCAGGACCAGCGACCTTCCAGGATGAGTGCTGAGTGCTTGTGCAGACCAGCTCGCACCATTATTTACCTCAATGTTCAACAACTCCCTGGCCCAATGTACTATCCTGACTTTTTTTTAAGTCAATCATTATCCCTACACCCAAGCCCAAGTGGCCCTGACATCTGTAGTGATGAAGTGTGCTGAAATCCTTCTTGAAGACCATCTCTATGCATCCTTGCCCATCACATGAAATCCTCTGTGGTTTGCTTATTGCTAAAATCAGGCAACTATAGATGCCATCGCAGAAATACTACACACCACACCAGATCATACAGACAGCTGCTATGAGAACTACAGTATGTGAGACTACTGTTAATAGATTATAGTTCTGCTTTCAACACCATTGTGCTCCGCAATCTGGGACTTGGCACTTCCATCTTTTGCTGGATACTGAATTTTCTCACCAGGAGACCACAGGGGGTGGGGATGGACAGTTTCACTGCAAACACATACAGCCTCAGTAGGGGAGTGCCTCATGGTTGTGCCCTTAATACAGTACTTTGTTGTATGCACACCTACATATAGCCCTAAATTCATTGTGAAGTTTGCGAACAACACAGTAGTGGTGGGTTGCATCTGTAGAGTGTATGACTGCTATAAAGTTGTTGCACCAATCATTTAGACTCGAATGTCTGCAAGGCTAAGGAGATGGTCGTGGACTTTAGGATGATTCGACAGAGCAATTACACCAGCCTCATCGTCAATGTTAAGACCTGTAGAAAGGGTAAACAGTTTTAAGTACCTCACAGTTCATTTTGCCGAGGACATAACATGGACCACACATACAGATTCTGTTATCAGTAAAGACAGACAGAGATTTTACCACTTTAGGCAGTTGAGGAAGTTTAAATTCACCTTCCATATTCTAAACACTTCTTACTCTGGAGCCATTGAGAGCATCCTGATTAGGCACATTACTGCCTGTGTGGTAGCTGCACTGTTCAGGTGTGGAAATCTGTACAGAGTGTTGTGTGTTTATCAGAGCGCACCACTATGACTCCAATTCCCACTTTACTTGATATCTTCATTAATTCTCTCTAAATATTCAGAGTCTCTAGTCATTCCAGTAACGGTTGGAGCTTCTACCTTTATGCCGTCAGATTGTTCAACTTTTTCTTTCAGCTGCTCCCGTTAGGGGCCACAGTGGATCATCTTCTTCCATATCTTACTGTCTTCTACATCTTGTTCTGTTACACCCATCACCTGCATGTCCTCTCTCAACACATCCATAAACCTTCTCTTAGGCCTTCCTCTTTTTCTCTTTCCTGGCAGCTCTATCCTTAGCATCCTTCTCCCAATATACCCAGCATCTCTCCTCTGCACATGTCCAAACCAACGCAATCTCGCCTCTCTGACTTTGTCTCTCAACCGTCCAACTTGAGCTGACCCTCTAATGTACTTATGTCTATTCCTGTCCATCCTCATCACACCCAATGCAAATCTTAGCATCTTTAACTCTGCTGCCTCCTGCTCTGTCTCCTGCTTTCTGGTCAGTGCCACTGTCTCCAACCCATATAACATAGCTGGTCTCACTACTGTCCTGTAGACCTTCCCTTTCACTCTTGCTGATACCTGTTTGTCACAAATCACTCCTGACACTCTTCTCCACCTATTCCACCCTGCCTTCACTCTCTTTTTCACCTCTCTTCCACAATTCCCATTACTCTGTACTGTTGACCCCAAGTATTTAAACTCATCCCCCTTTGCCAACTCTACTCCCTGCATCCTCACCATTCCACTGACGTCCCTCTCATTTACACACATGTATTCTATCTTGTTCTTACTGACCTTCATTCCTCTCTTCTCTAGAGCAAACCTCCAACTCTCTAGGGTCTCTTCAACCTGCTCCCTACTATCGCTATAGATCATAATGTCATCAGCAAACATCACAGGGACTCCTGTATAATCTCGTCTGTCAACCAGTCCATCACCATTGCAAATAAGAAAAGGCTCAGAGCCGATACCTGATGTAATCCCACCTCCATGTTGAATGCATCCATCTCTCCTACTGCAGTTTTCACCACAGTCACACTTCCCTCGTACATATCCTTTACAACTCTTACATACTTCTCTGCCACTCCTGACTTCCTCATACAATACCACAACTCCTTTCACAGCACCCTGTCATATGCTTTCTCCAGGTCCACAAAGACGCAATGCAACTCTTTCTGGCCTTCTCTAAACTTCTCCATCAACACCCTCAGAGCAAACATTGCATCTGTGGTGCTCTTCCTTGGCATGAAACCATATTGCTGCTCACTAATCATCACCTCACTTCTTAACCTACCTTTCACTACTCTTTCCCATAACTTCATAATGTGGCTCATCAATTTTAACCCCCTGTAGTTACTACAGAACTGCACATCCCCCTTATTCTTAAAATATCAGCATCAGTACACTTCTTCTCCACTTCTCGGGCATCCACTCACTTTTCAAGATTCCATTAAACAATCTGGTTAAAAACTCCACTGCTATCTCCCCTAAACACCTCCATGCTTCCACAGGAATGTAATCTGGACCAATGGCCTTCCCATTCTTCATCCTCGTCATAGCTGTCCTTACTTCCTCCTTACTAATCTGTTTCACTTCCTGATTTACTATCTCCACATTATCCAACCTTCTCTCTCTCATTCTTTTCATTCATCAGCCTCTCAATGTACTCTTTCCATCTGCTAAACACACTCTCCTCGCTGAGTACATTTCCATCTTTATCCTTTATCACCCTATCCTGCTGCACATCTTTCCCAGCTCGGTCCCTCTGTCTAACCAATTAGTACAAGTCCTTTTCTCCCTCCTTAGTATCCAGCCTCTCGTACAACTCATCATACGCCTTTTCTTTAGCCTTCACCACCTCTCTCTTCACCTTGTGCCGTATCTCCTTGTACTCTTGTCTACTTTCTACATTTCTCTGACTATCTCACTTCTTCTTCCCCATCTTCTTCCTCTGTATACTCTCCTCTACATCCCCATTCACCAGGTTTCCTTTTCCTCTTTCCTCTGTGCAGACGTCACTCCAAGCACTCTTCTTGCTGCCACCCTTACTACTTATGCTGCATTTGCCCAACTGTCTGGCAACTCTTCACTGCCACCCAGTGCCTGTCTTACCTCCTCCCTAAGCTCAACCTTGCAGTCTTCCTTTTTCAACTTCCACCATTTGATCATTTGCCCTGCCCTCCCTCTCCTCCTCTTCTTCTTGATCTCCAACGTCATCCTACAGACCACCATCCTATGCTGTTTAACTACACTTTCCCCTGCCGCCACTCCTTCAGATTGACTCTTCTGCATAGGATGTAATCTACCTGCGTGCATCTTCCTCCACTCTTGTATGTCACCCTATGTTCCTCCCTCTTCTTAAAATACGTATTCACCACAGCCATGCCCATCCTTTTTGCAGAATCCACCATCCTCTGACCTTGTTCATTCCTCTCCTTGACACCATACCTACCCATTATCTCCTCATCTCCTATGTTCTCTTTACCAACATGTCCATTGGAATTTTTACCACTTTCTGGCCCTTGGGTACACGGTCCATCACCTCATCCAACTCACTCCAGAAATCTTCTTTCTCATCCATTGAACACTCAGCTTGTGGTGCATATGCACTAACAACATTCATCATCACACCTTCAGTTTCTAGCTTCACAATCATTACTCTGTCTGACACTCTTTTCACCTCCAAAACACTCTTGACATACTGTTCCTTTAGAATAACCCCTACCCCATTTCTCCTCCCATCCACACCATGATAGAACAATTTGAATCCACCTCAATCCGATCCTCCTGGCCTTACTCCCCTTCTATTTAGTCTCTTGCATGCACAATATATCAGCCTTCCTTCTTTCCATCATATCTGGTAACTCTCTTCCCTTACTAGTCATACTACCAACATTCAAAGTTCCTACCTTCAGTTCCACTCTCTTTACCTTCCTCTTGTCCTTCTGCCTCTAGACACGTCTGCCCCCTCTTCTTCTCTTTCTTCAGCCAACAGTAGCCCAATTTCCGCCAGCACCCTGTTGACTAACAGTACTGGTGGCGGCCGTCATTAACCCAGGCCTCATCCAATCCAGTATGGAAATTTGTATCGTTGTCTGTATGTTGATCTGGCAAAATTTTACATCGGATGTCCTTTCTGATGTAACACACTGGTTTGTGCATACCCTGTGGCTGGGTTAGATTGTTGAACAAACACCATTATTAGATTTGTGTAGAGTTAACTGTTGCATTAGATTATTTTACTTTTTGCTATGTTGTCCTTTCTGGTATTGTGTTTGCTTACGCATTTTTTTTTCTTTAGATATTTGTCTGAATAAATCAAGCATGGACAGTTCATTGTATATAAATGCATGGAAATATATTTCATTAAAACTAAGGTTTGCTTCAAAATAAATTAAACTGTTCATTTAACATAAACAATATTTAACTGAATATGCCCAATTAAGTATTAACAACAGTGGATTGTTTCTAAATTAATTCTATGGAATAAACCAATTAGAAATGATCTGGTCTCACTCTATCAAAAAGTACAATTTTAGGATGAATATGGCTATCTTAGTAAAGGGCAGAGCAAGCTCTTTTTTCTTAGGAGACTTCATTCCTTTAATGAGGGAAGTGACATCCTTCACATGTTCTATAATGCTGTTATGACCAGTGCAATTTTCTACACTGTGCTGTGCTGGGCTGGTAACATCGCTTGGGTAGCAGCCTCCCAAATCAACAAGCTAATTAAAAGGTTAAGCTCAGTTATTGGAGGCAGTATGGACCCCCTGAAGGTAGCAGCAGAGGTGTATGAAAAACTCTACTGGGGCTCCTTTATACCAATGTGTCTGCATAATGCCTCACTGTAGTTGATGCAGCCATGTCAGAACTTTTCTTTCTTTTGAATTTTTTTGCTTTATAGTCATTCTAGCATGTGTTCAGACTCAAAGTGTGTTTGTACTGTATATGTATTTATTTATTTACTTACTTACTTATCTATGTATTTGTACAGTGCATCCAGAAAGTATTCACAGCACATCACTTTTTCCACATTTTGTTATGTTACAGCCTTATTCCAAAATGGATTAAATTAATTTTTTTCCTCAGAATTCTACACACAACACCCCATAATGACAACATGGAAAAAGTTTACTTGGGGTTTTTGCAAATTTATTAAAAATAAAAACTGAGAAATCACATGTACATATGTATTCACAGCCTTTGCTCAACACTTTGTCAATGCACCTTTGGCAGCAATTACAGCCTCAAGTCTTTTTGAATATGATGTCACAAGCTTGGCACACCTATCCTTGGCCAGTTTCACCCATTACTCTTTGCAGCACCTCTCAAGCTTTATCCGGTTGGATGGGAAGCGTCGGTGCACAGCCATTTTAAGATCTCTCCGGAGATGTTCAATCGGATTCAAGTCTGGGCTCTGGCTGGGCCACTCAAAGACATTCACAGAGTTGTCCTGAAGCCACTCCTTTGATATCTTGGCTGTGTGCTTAGTGTCTTTGTCCTGCTGAAAGATGAACCGTCGCCCCAGTCTGAGGTCAAGAGCGCTCTGGAGCAGGTTTTCATCCAGGAATGTCTCTGTACATTGCTGCAGTCATCTTTCCCTTTATCCTGACTATTCTCCCAGTTCCTGCCACTGAAAAACATCCCCAAAGCATGATGCTGCCACCACCATGTTTCACTGTAGGGATGGTATTGGCCTGGTGATGAGCGGTGCCTGGTTTCCTCCAAATGTGACGTCTGGCATTCACACCAAAGAGTTCATGTCTCATCAGACCAGAGAATTTTGTTTCTCATGGTCCGAGAGTCCTTCAGGTGCCTTTTGGCAAACTCCAGGCGGGCTGCCATGTGCCTTTTACTAAAGAGTGGCTTCCGCCTGGCCACTCTACCATACAGGCCTGATTGGTGGATTGCTGCAGAGAGGGTTTCCTTCTGGAAGGTTCTCCTCTCTCTCCACAGAGGACCTTTGGAGCTCTGACAGAGTGACCATTGGGTTCTTGGTCACCTCACTACTAAGTAAGGCCCTTCTCCCCCGATTGCTCAGTTTAGATGACCGGCCAGCTCAAGGAAGAGTCCTGGTGGTTTCGAACTTCTTCCACTTACGGATGATGGAGGCCACTGTGCTCATTGGGATCTTCAAAGCAGCAGAATTTTTTCTGTAACCTTCCCCAGATTTGTGCCTCGAGATAATCCTGTCTCGGAGGTCTACAGACAATTCCTTTGACTTCATGCTTGGTTTGTGCTCTGACATGAACTGTCAACCGTGGGGCCTTATATAGACAGGTGTGTGCCTTTCCAAATCATGTCTAATCAACTGAATTTACCACAGGTGGACTCCAATTAAGCTGCAGAAACATCTCAAGGATGATCAGGGGAAACAGGATGCACCTGAGCTCAGTTTTGAGCTTCATGGCAAAGGCTGTGAATACTTACAGTATGTACATGTGCTTTCTCAATTTTTTTATTTTGAATACATTTGAAAAAATGTCAAGTAAACTTTTTTCATGTTGTCATTATGTGGTGTTGTGTGTAGAATTCTGAGGATAAAAATGAATTTAATCCATTTTGGAATAAGGCTGTAACATAACAAAATGTGGAAAAAGTGATGCGCTGTATATTTATTTAAAGAACTTCTGTAAAAAAACAAATTTCCTCCTGGGGGGAAAAAAAGATCTATCTGTGTTTATAACAAGTGATTTTAAAAGCAGGAAAAAGTATGACATACATCCTTCATACATTATGAAGACCTTTGAGATGCTGGTCCTAAAGCAGCTATGGCACTTGGTTTCAGAACATCTGGATCCTCTGCAGTTTGTCTATCAGATACATATAGGTATGGAGGATGCTCCACAGAGCCTACACCCACTTGGACAAAGCTGGCACTACAGTTAGGATAATGCTGTTTGAATTTTCCAGTGCCTTTAACACCATTCTGCCCCATCAACTGTGGAAGAAGCTGAATGTTTTGAATCTTGATGCCCTCACAATTTCCTGGATCATTGACTAGCTGACTGTTTGTAGGGCTGAAGGACTTTGTGTCAGAAATGATGGTGTGTAATACTGGAGCACCTCAGGGAAATGTCTTGTCTCCCTTCCTGTTCACCGTCTACACATCAGACTTCCAGTACAATAACAGTGCTTGTCAACTACAGAAATTTTCAGACGACTCCTCCATCAAAGGTTGCATTACTAATGGGGGTGAGTCAGAGTACAGGAAAGTTGTTGAGAACCACCTACAACTCAACATCAGCAAGACACGAGTTGGTGTGAAAGTCATGCAGAGCTGCAAGTACCTGGGAGTTCACCTAAACAACAAACTGGTCTGGTCTAACAAGAGAGTGGTACTGTACAAGAATGGCCAGAGCAGACTGTACTGCTTCAGGAGACTCGGATCTTTTGCTGTATGCAGCAAGCTGCTTTAAATGTTCTGTCAGTCCATAGTAGCCAGTGTAGTTTTTTATGCTGCAGTCTCCAGGGGAAGCAACTTGAGCTTAAAAAATACACAATGCCTGAACAAACGTATCAGGTAAACCAGCTCCATCACTGAGCAAAACCTGAATGCATTCGTATCTGTTGTGGAAAAGAGGATGGTGGCAAAATTGGATGGCATCTTGAAAACTCCCCGCTCTTTTGGAGCACTTTTAGCCACATTATCATTCCACCACGGTGTGCTAAGAAGCAGCACTGAGGGGCTTTTCTGCCCATTGCTATCACATAATTCAATGCTTCCTCTCGGCACCCAAAACTAAATGCTGATGCTTTTTAAGTTAATTTTGCATTTTCTGCACAATATATGTTATTTCTTTCTTTATTAATTGATTGTAGTATTTGTCTTTTGAGTCTATATCATTGTTTTTTTTTTTGCATTTCTGTTGCTGCATGTACCTAAATTACCCCTTGGGATTAATAAAGTTTATCTAATCTAATCTAATCTAATAGTGAAGTTAAACCAAAGATTTATTTTTAACCACCTCACATGGGATAGTCTTCTTTTTTGGTTTGCAATGCATTCTTTATTTTTATTGTTTTCTTCCATCATTAGATGATTTTCTACATAGATGCACCTCTCATATCACACCTGTAATCTACCATGCACATGATATCTCGATTGCCAGTGTTGGATAAACCACCCTACTTGCCTCCTAATCCACAAGCCATGAGGTGTTCTCCATATCTTGCACTAGCAGAATACCCGCGCTTCGCAGCGGAGAAGTAGTGTGTTAAAGAAGGTACGAAAAAGAAAAGGAAAAATTTTAAAAATAACGTAACTTGATTGTTAATGTAATTGTTTTGTCATTGATATGAGTGTTGTTCTCATATCTATCTATCTATCTATATATATATATATATATATATATCTATATATATATATATGTTGTTCTCATATCTATCTATCTATCTATCTATCTATAGAGATAGATAGATAGATATAGAGATAGATAGATAGATCTATCTATAGATAGATCTATCTATAGATAGATATATATACACATACATACCCGCGCTTGGCAGCGGAGAAGTAGTGTGTTAAAGAAGGAAAGAGAAAGAAAAGGAAACATTTTGAAAATAACGTAACATGATTGTCAATGTAATTGTTTTGTCACTGTTATGAGTGTCGCTGTGATATATATATATAGCAAAATACCCAGCTTAGTGATGTCATGTGCTAAAGAAGTTATGAAAAGAAAAGGAAACATTTTAAAAATAATGTAACATGATTGTCAAAGTAATTGTTTTGTGTATTTGGCGGCAGCGTCACAAAGTTTTTTTCGTCTAGCTGCATCAGAAAATGTACCACGACGTCTGACACGCCTCCTTTTTAGTGTTTTCTCACAGCTTGGATTGCTGCTGTCATATATATACACACACACACACACAAACACACAAACACACACACATACATACATATATATACACATACATATCTTCATATCTACATATCTATATACATATCTACATATACACATATATATATACATACCCTTCTACATCATATATACACACACATACATACATACACACGCACAAATTATATATATGTGTGTATGTATGTATGTGTGTGTGTGTGTGTATATATATATATATATATATATACACATACATACATATATATACACATACATATACTTGTGTGTATGTTTGTATGTGTCTATATGTGTGTGTATAGCTTTGGTCACTGTGTGCAAGGGAAAAATAATAAAATATAGTCTATAAGTTATTAAACAGTAAAACATTAACGTTTTAAGAAGTACAGGTACATTGAGCACTACTGGAGTGGTTTCAGGTAAACTACATTTTAAAGACGGTGTAACACAACAGGTAAGTAACTAACAGCAGCTAAAATGTATATGGATCATCTCTCGGTAGTAGATCCCTTTTGAAAGGCGCTACACGACGGCTGTGGTATAGAAATTACATTTTCTATGTGAACGTTCAAATTTGTGCCTCTGGTAATGTGCCTTAAAATTAGTTTTGTGTCCTCTGCACTGTTAAGAGAGAAAGGCTTTGGTTTGGGATAAAAGGTGTAAAGAAAGGAAAGTTGCCTTTTCTTTTATATAGTATAGAGAGATGTGTTCGCTGACGTTATGATCGCCTTTTGGGGACAGTTGCGTTGGGTCTTGTGTAGACTGGTGAAACGTCCCTGCCATTAATCAGCTGTGATGACACTGTCAGTCCTCCACTCGTGTGCGTGTCTTCATAATCCGAGGTGAGGATCTCATAATCGTATACGTGCAAAAGAAAGTGTGAATCGCCTTAATATTATTTTTCCGTGGTGTAGAAAAGGGGTCCCGTGTTTGCACTTGTCTGGGCTATAGCGCAGGGGAGGATGAAAAATTAAAAGTGCTCACTTTGACTTAAGGCAGAAGCGCAGTCAGCGTCTCAAAGGCCGGCACAGCTATGCACGCGCGCTGGCTGTTCGACTTTTGCTGGGCAGGAGACCACAGTTTTTGCAGACACGTTCATGATATCAAAAGTCTCAGCGCTCTTTGGAGGTCATTCATATATTATATATATAGCAAAATACCCGCGCCTCGCAGCGGAGAAGTAGTGTGTTAAAGAAGTAATGAAAAAGAAAAGGAAACATTTTAATAATAACGTAACATGATTGACATTGTCATGAGTGTTGCTGTCATATATATGCCTGCCTAAATAAGTCACCCTCGCTTTGCTCTTACTTTATTTACCGTTCATTTAATCATGGCTATTGGCGGAAAAATTATAAAATGGAAGGAGGATGGCTTTACCAAAACAATTATTGATGGCGAATCGATTATTCATAAAGCTTGAATTGGTGATGTTTTTCTGTGTTAACCTCATATTTTTTCAGACTTCTTCTCAAACTAAGGTGGTGCCCGCGTATCGCAGCGGAGAAGTAGTGTGTTAAAAAGCTAGAAAAGAAAAGGGAACATTTTAAAAATAACGTAACATGACTGTCAATATACAGTATTTGTTTTGTGAGTGTTACTGAGTGTTGCTGTCATCAAGGATTTGATTATCATTATTTCTTTCAATCAGGTTCGTATTTGTAGGATGTGTTGTGTTCATGTTACATTCCGTGTTTGTCAATCGTTGTAAAGATGACAGGTTTCATTCATCGATTCGTTTCTTACTGCATCAATAAACAGCTCGTCTTCTTCTTTATCTGAGACCTGACACACTGCATGCACGGGTTTTTACACTGTCTTCCTTTAGCGGACATTGACTTTTCCAACGTGTGCTTTGTTTCCGCAGTAGTTGGATTTATGAATATGCTTGTATGTATGAGACGCTTCATATTTTTTGCTGCCTTTTCAATTGTGTAATTCGGTTTTTGTTCAGAGCTCTTTGGAACTGTTGCCTTTTATCTGTGCACTGCGTCAGTTCACGTGAGCCACTCGGTGTACATGCATCAAAGGTTCCCAGCTGTGCTGGTGCCATCTCCTGCTATGTCCATGGCTGTATTTAATGTTACCTCAGCCCTGGCACTTAAAACTTTCTCTCGCAGTTTCGCTGAGTTTGTGTCAAAGACCACCCTGGCCATCTCATCTTCCTCTCCATAAGCACAGTCCTTCACCCGTGAATATTTACCCGTGGCAGTTTGCTATTGGATTGCCGCTGACGGACGGCCTTATATGGGCAGGCACTAAATTACAAACGCCTGAGGCAGCCTGTCTATGAACTTACTTTAAAGTGTAGGTTTACATCGTGCTTTGTTTCCGAAGTAGCAGAACTCATGAATATGGTTGTATGTCACTCGCTCGCTTCTTATTGTTTCGCTGCCTTCTCAATTATATAATGCATGTTTTCTTCAGCGCTTTTTTCAGGTCTTCCTGGTTTTCTATGTACTGCGTGATTACGTGGGAGGCGTGATGATGTCACACGAAACTCCGCCCCCACGGCGTTGAAGCTCATCTCCATTACAGTAAATGGAGAAAAACTGCTTCCAGTTATGACCATTACGCGTAGAATTTCGATATAAAACCTGCCCAACTTTTGTAAGGAAGCTGTAAGGAATGAACCTGCCAAATTTCAGCCTTCCACCCACACGGGAAGTTGGAGAATTAGTGATGAGTCAGTGAGTGAGTGAGTGAGTGAGTGAGGGCTTTGCCTTTTATTAGTATAGATAAGAATTGAATTTCCATGGACAGGTGAGTCGATTATGAAATGCTTTTATACAGAGTATGATTCAACTTGATTCTTTCAAAACTGATTATTAAACTGAAGGTGACATGTAATTTTTTTTTAATGGTAAGGTACTTGTCCCTAACAGCATGTATTGCAAAGTGATTTTCTTCAGATTTTCATTCTTGTTCTATGACCTAACTACTCTTTCACTCCGACCTTTAAAATATGTGAAAATGAACAACTCTTTGCCTTTTCTGTTTCAGCCTAACATATTCTAAGCCTATGCCTTTTAATCACAAAATATGAAGACAATGAAATGACAAGTAGCACCCCACTCCTCCACCGTTTTCCCCCTGTGTTGCTCCCAGGTACACAGAACAAGTAAATGAGAAAATCTGCTGGTTTATTGTTTTAGCTGGACAGTCTGTGCAGTTTTTCTATCTTTTATATATTTATAGAGTCATTAATATCACATGTACAACGTATGGTGACATTTTAATATGTTACGGCATCACAACCCAGTTAGACACATTGGGGCAGACTTAGGAACATGCAAGAAAAGCATTGCCTATTTACAGAAAATGTGTATGATAATGTCAGTCATAAATTTCAATTCCCTTTTTATTATGAACAGTACATGATTCTGAGGAAGGGTTTTTCAGACATACAGTTACAAAGGCACATGCAAAAAAGGACACAAAATGGAAGCACTCAAATGTATTTACAGTTCTCACAGACATACAAACTGAGTCGGAGTGCAGAAATCACAGACAGGGGTGATTTGGTCCCCCATTAAAAATCAAGCAGGTATGCTAAGAAAAGGTGCCAGTTCTCTAGGTACAAATTGGAAGGAGCAACGGCCCTCTTCAAGCACAAATTTATGGTGACTTTTTTTCTATCCAAGCCAAAAACAGAAAGGTCTGTGCAATACAAGCAACAAGTCCTCTTATCCTGATTAATAAATATTTTTTTAATCTGAATGGCAGACCATAGTATGTTAGATCTGCTCTTACATACCAAGAAGCACATTTTAATAGCTCTCCACAGTAGCATAGACGTGCCCGGTCACTAAATTAGGCCAATTGAAGTGTGTGTGGATAGACTTCATATAACAACATTGACATTAAATGTTACTCATATAATGATAACACCTGTTAAGTGTGATTAAAAAAAATCCAAAACGTTTTAATTATTATTTTCTGTCATTTCCTACAGCACATTTAGTGTATGGTTTGGTGCATGTCGTCACTACCCGTGTGTGTTGCATCCATGTATTGTACATGCAGGTTTTCTCTAGGATCTCAAATGTGTGCCTGTTATGCTGAATGCTGATTTCAAGTGGGTCTGGTGTGAGTGAATATGGACTTGTGCAAGTGTAGCCCAGTTGGATTTCAGGACTACCATAATTAATTGAACACTGCCCCTTTAACCATTCTTTACTCTGCATAGCAGAGAGACCTACAGCTAGCCAGGGTGTAGGTGTGTGTCATGCTACAGATTAAAATGTATATGATTACCGTAGTTAGTGGGGCAGAGGCAGTGAGGGGTGGGCTTTGGGAAAGGCTGAAAGCGAAGAAAAAAAACAAAGTGAGAGGTGCGAAAGAATGGAGGGGTAGCAAAAGAGTCTAACTGCAGACCGCTGTACCTGTGAGGTTAGTCATTTAACACTGCAAACATCACGAAATGGCCATTGCATTACACTATGGTTAAGATTAGGGTTGTGGGAGGGTTATCTGACTCAAAGGGCATTTCGTGACTGACATTGTGTTCGTTACCTGAGCTACTTCATTGGTATTGCAGGCTGCAGTTAGACTCAGGGGTGTGACACCCCGTGTAGTGGGAATTGGGATCACCAGCCTACACTCTAGGTGTCTAGTATGTGGGACAGAGCGTGACCAGGATGATGGTGTGAGACAGGGAGACATGGACACAAGAAGGGTTGGGTTTTTTGAAAAGTAAAGTGAGGTTTATTTACAAGGGGCACTTAAAGAAAAACAAAAATAATGTCCTGCGGAATTTATATATTAATACACAGTCCAATACCGTAAAGGACACACAAAAACAGTAATTACATTTAACCCAAAAATAGTGACTATATACAATATTTATAGTGCTGACTGAAAGTCTCAAATGAAAAAGAATAATGCACACAAACTAATGAAACCCATATATACACAAAAGCAAAATGTGAAGCTGTCTTCCTTTGCAGTGATCTAAGTTAGGAAGCTGCTCCAGGCCCTGCTGCCAGGGTTGGGACAAACGGGACTCTGGTCTGGGGCCCTTTCACGCTTGATTTTTTTTTATGCTGATGTTGTGCGCATAGATATATATTTGGACAGTCATTCAAGTTACATGTAATAGAAAGTTAAATCATTTAGCTTACAACAGTACAAGTAAGTGTTTTAATAGCTGCACGCTCCACGCAAGTAGATATCGTGCTCGTGTCGTGTGAAGCACGCTTGTCAAAGGAGGCTGGCAGCGGCACGCTTCTCAAAGACAAAGGAGAGCCGACGCCAAAGTCCTTGAGCTTGACGTTGAGTAGTATGTTTGTTGTACAGGGTACGTAGATAATGGATTGACTTTGCCACTGTAATTGAATACTTCTGTTTCACACACACAGGCGCTGTTATGTCTCAGACAACAGCGATATTGTTGTGCACTATCATGGATGTTGACGTGTATGGTATAGCAGAAGTCTGCCTCCGTAGTTTGATAATTCATTCGCTTGGGTGTTTATTGTTGCTTTTAAAGCAGTGACGAGTGTGCGTTGGTTTTGTGTGTATCACTAAAGATTCTGGATCACCCGGATTTTTTGAAAACTATGAAGTTTGATACAGCAAGTTACCATACTGATTGTACACCATGTAGATAACCCTAACCGTTAGTATATATTAAAATGTTCAGATGTTACTCCTATTCATTGCATTGGTATAATTGTACCGTTACACGTTAGATAATACATAGGCTTATCTCATGAATGTATTGTTTCAATTCCGCTACGAGCTTCCGTTAGCACTGGCTTTCCTTCTCGCAGTCAAACTTTGATGTGCGAGAAGGCTTAACTCATCAAGTATGGTATTCAGAAATGCAGCATTGTCGCTGTCGGATAAACTACATTTCGATCATTTTTTATACATATTTGAAGGTTTTGGCATGTGGGGACCTGGGGGAAGGCAGAGGGGTCCACACGTACCCAGTTGTCTGTGACCCAAATATTATATATATTATATACTATATTATATATAGTACAGGATTCACCCAAAAATATACAAAAAAAAGTGTATATTCAAAAATAAATGATGCACCAATAACCACAACTCAATAAATACCTCCACTAAAGTTAATCCAGGGATATTCATATATACAAGAAACAAATATTTAATATTTGCAATAATCACGGCACAAACAGTAGTGCTTGGTAAATTCAAATCGCTGTTCTATCAAGTACCTTTCTCCGGCAAGATCTAGTCAGAAGAACCAGGCCGTAATTCTTTTTTATATTCGGCACCCTCGCGCCGACCAATTAAACTGTCCTACGTCACCCCTCCGTGGGCACGTGATGACGTGAATGCGTCTGCGAAAAATTGGGTCTCCTGCCCTGTACAATTACTATAAAAATTTGAGCAGCCGGCACGCGCAAGTACATATCTGAGCCGGCCTTTGAGACGCGGTCTGCCCTTCTGCCTTAAGTGAAAGTAAGCACTTTTAATTTTTTTTCCTCCTTCCCTGAGCTACTGCCCAGACAACTGCAAATACGGGATCCCTTTTCTAAACAGTGGCAAACTAATATTAAGGCGCTTCACACTTTCTTTTGCTCTTATAGAGTTATGAGGTCGCGGGAGGCTTGTGCAGGAGTGGAAGACAGACAATGCCAACCTGGCCAGTCAATGGCAGGGCCGTCTCTCCAGTCTACATGAGACCCGCCGTGACGCTCCCCAAAAGGCGCTCCTATTGTCAGCAAAGATGTTTCTCTACACTAAAGAAAAGAAAAAGGCAAGTTCACTTTCTTTATACTTTTTTGTCCTTTTATTTCCCAAAAAATGCCTCTCTCTTAACACTGCAGAGGAAACTAAACTCATTTCACTGGTAATGCTAGTGAGGAACATTACTACAAGGGGTAGAGTGCCAAGACTCCGGAAAAAAGGGAAGATTCTGGAAGAAGTAACAGAGAGACAGAGTTTAGCGAAGTTACTGAAACTTTAGCTATATAAAGTCAGCAGCAGTAGATAAGTTATTGAATAAATAACTTGTGTATGTTTGTTTAGAGTACAAAGTTAAATGTAGTAAGCTGATCCTGTACCATGGGGAGGGCTTAATTAAAGATGTGTCCTTTTGAAAGTTTCCCAAACCCAAGTTCACTACCTTCAGTACATTCTTACAATGGGTGTGCATGAATGTTGGCTGGTTGGTTGGTTTAGAACTACTGCGACCCTAATTAACTGTGTAAATTGAAATAGTTATTCCTAACACAGCTTGCAACATAACAGGATCAATATATCATTATATTGGCTAGACGTGAGAGAAGAAACCAAAGACCCCTTCCCAGTTTATTCTTCGGCAGCAGTGGTACTGCTCTTAAGAGGGAAGGGGGTGTTACATATGAATGCATGGATCAGCATTCTTTACACAGTTAGCTCCCACATTGCGTTTGATGCTGGCCTTGTCTCCCCTCCACTCTTTCTTGATTTGAGCGGTCTTGAGAAATGTATATGAAAATATGCATATAAAATCGACAATATACATTGCTTTACAACTGTATCTGCTAATTTTGTTTTAGACAAGAATAAAATAAAGTGAATTATTTGAAACCTATATTGTATAACATGTACAAGAACCTCTTCTACTCTAATGTAATGCGAAAATGCAACAAGAAAAGCCTTAAAAATAGTACTGTCTCATATCACAGGGGCAATGGATGTTAAAATAAAAGTCTGAAATAATGCTGCTCAAAGGCTGTTGTTTTGCAACTGCAAAATTCTTCTTTCTCAGGCCCACTTAATCCAATATGATAGACTTAATATTTAATCACATTAACTTTCATTGTGTAAATTTTTATTTTACTTTTCACTGCAGTGTACAATAATTTTGAATGAAAAACAAAGCAAAAAACAGAAAGAAATACACCAAAACAGTATTGGGAATTGGGATGTCTTATATTTTGAAACATAATTTAGGTTGGTAGGAGGAATGGTGTTTATCTTGGGATACAAACATTCTGCATGGCCATTTCAGGGGAAGCAATTGTATTGCTTTTTGATACTGTACCTATATTCCTGCTTTCTTGTTTATTCTACCAAGTATACACTGCAGGGTCATTTTTGAGGTGGACAGAACAAAATGGCTAAAGCAACCACTATAAAAGAAGCAATAACAAAATGGGAAGAAAGGAAAGGACAGAAGGCTTCTGAAGCACAAGAGGTCGCTTTATATGCTCAGTTTCCCCCCATTGAAAAGATGGATGCCTCTTTAGCTGCATTAGTTAACTGTGAGAAGTTGTCTCTTTCAACAAACTGTATTGAAAAAATTTCAAATCTTAATGGACTCAAAAATCTCAAAATTTTGTCACTTGGTCGCAATAATATAAAGAATTTAAATGGACTGGAAGCTGTTGGAGACATTCTTCAGGAGCTGTGGATTTCCTATAATCAGATAGAAAAACTCAAAGGGATTAATGTCATGAAGAAGCTGAAGGTGCTTTACATGTCAAACAATCTGGTTAAAGACTGGGCTGAATTTGTTAGATTGGCAGAACTTCCATCTCTTGTTGAGCTCGTTTTTGTTGGCAATGCACTGGAGGAGAAGTATTCAGCAGAAGGCACTTGGATAGATGAGGCATCAAAAAGGGTTCCGAAACTTAAAAAATTAGATGGAAATACGATTATCAAACAAGAGAGTGAAGAGGGTGAATGAAACTGCAGGAGCAAGATATGGAATTCAGTATCTGTTATTGTTGTTCGTAGCTCATGAAATATTTAATGTATGTTTGTTTCTTAACCGTTTTGTCTTGTTTTATCTCTGTGTATTATATTTAAATTTGGCAATGGCAAATAAGTGAATATTTATGCAAGCGTGTGCACTGTGTTTGACTGGTGATGCCCACATGAGGTGATTCTGTGTTGTATCCAGCACTACCATCTACAGATGCCACCAACCCTGACTTGAAATAAATTAGTTCAGGAACTGAGTATATGGATATTTCTGTAAATTGTTCTCAGCGAGGTATTTACTCTGAAGTAGCTGTATCTCTGCTCACGTTTTTGCTTGAACCGTTTCTTAATCAAAATCCAGTTTTGACTTTAATCCGATTCTTATCAAAATAAATTTCCTTTTTGTACGTTTATTGACTTGTATTAAACAAAACACCACAGGTGTATTTATAATGTAAATAATTGACCAAATGAGCATAAATCATCAAATCTGATGGTTTAGATAGTTTTAAGAAAATATTAAACAGTGAAGTAGAAAAAACAGCATTTACACCAGGCCTGGTCCACTTCCATACTTTGGCTCAGTAATACGCTTCTCACCGATTTTTTCATTCCTTTTTTCCTTAATAAGCGTATTCCCTGTACTCAGTTTTGTATTGAAATGCATTATTTACCATTACAATGGTGTTATTTTCTTAATGTAATACTTTGTGTATTGACATACTGCTTCATCTCCCAGGTTTGATTCTAGCTGTGGACCCCAATCTGCAGATTTACACTCTTTTGAGGTTTTTTATTTCGTCATGTTCACACAAGAAAACATTCAATTTATCTTCTCAGACATATCAAATCTAATATAATCGGATATCGTATACACAGACTTGTACATAGGAAGGGTTTAGCGTACTATTTTATGCTTTTTGATTTTAACAATTATATTTTATGTGTATAGCTGCTTTAGCATGTCCAGTTTGAAGAAAGCAGAATAAAATGTATTAAATTAACTCTAATGAGTATGTTTTATTCATGCAAATATAATGAAAACTTAATATTTCTGAAAACTTAAAACAGTATATTTATTTTTTTAAATGTAAAATGTGTTGTGTGCAGTCTCTTGTTCTATGCAATGGAAAATATTTGCTGCAAAATATTTCACATAGTTAATATTTTAAAATAGTGTACTCTTTGTGCATCACACTGTTTATCCATTAACATTTGCTTCTGCTAAAAGTAAAAAAACAATCTATATTTAAAAAGCATTATGGTTTGGTGTTTTGAACATGCACACTTTCTGATCAGATTTTCCTATCTTTTGTTTTGAAGATAATCTAAACCATCGAGGTACAGCTACAAATATTCCACAGAAGTGAGTCGCATGAATATATTTTGCTGTCAACAGACTTTATTTCATATGAAAGCAATAGTATGAAAATGTAACGGAGGAAATATTAAAGACATCAGACTCTGCCAACACATTTAACTGCACTGGCTAAACTAATAATTTCAGATGACTCTGATAGGGCACTGAAGAAAAGCACTTAAAGAAGAAAGCTCATCAGCCTGGGTGCATGTCCACCGGTGAGCCTCCGGTAGCGTCCTGGCCTTAGTCCAAGTTACCCCACCTCCAACCTGTGAAAGGGGGAGGATCTGGATCTTTGGGGAGGAGTTGGATGTTTGGGTGGTGTTGGATGGATGCTCATTTACCGTATTTCACACTTTAGATAAACTTACAGAGGTGGGTAAAGTGTGCCAGATGGTGTTGCAATTGACCCCAGGTCAGTGGAGTGAGCCAGAGGTGGTGGCTGGAAGCCACAAAATATTGGAGCAAAACTGCATAGTGACCAAAGATGATGATAGCAGATTTGACTACAAAGGAACCAATAGTGGGCGGCATGGTGGCACAGTGGGTAGCGCTGCTGCCTCGCAGTTAGGAGACCCAGGTTCGCTTCCCGGGTCCTCCCAGCGTGGAGTTTGCATATTCTCCCAGTGTCTGCGTGGGTTTCCTCCCACAGTCCAAAGACATGTAAGTTAGGTGCATTGGTGATTCTAAATTGTCCCTAGTGTGTGCTTGGGGGGTGTGTGTGCCCTGCCCGGGGTTTGTATCCTGTCTTGTGCCCTGTGTTGGCTGGGATTGGCTCCAGCAGACCCCTGTGACTCTGTAGTTAGCATATAGCAGGTTGGATAATGGATGGAACCAACAGTTCTTTTAGGGGGCCAGTAATCACCAATGTTTCCAAGTTATTTCAGTACTAAAGATGCTGATTTTCATGAAGCGCTTCATTTTTCACTGTGCTGGCATCATTTGGCCTTTTGTTTTTTATTTCCTTTCCTTACCATTATGAGCTGACAAATGTGAAGATGTTTTGCTTTTAAAAATATATATATATGCATATCAGGCAGCAGTCATTAAACTGTTGGTAGTCTATTACTGAAGGCAAGGATGGATCTTAAGTTAGTGGGCCCCTTAGCCAAACAATACTTCAGGGCCCCCCTTTTCAAACCCCTGCAACAGCCAGAACCAAACTAAAGACATGTACCATAAAATACATTGTTCAACCAAACACCAAGATTTATTTGTATTTGTAGGATATCAAGTTGAATTGACAGCAAATACTATGCCATTTACACAACAGTGATTTGCATTAGGATTGCGTGAAGGGCTGGCAATTGCTGAAAAACACAATACATGTTTTACATTCGATAATAAAACACAGTAAAAAGTCCACAATAACACATTTTGCATTTTTGCAAAGAAAATAACACAATTATCAATTGGCTGCCTTCCTTCCCCACTAGCAATCACAAAATCCGGTCACTAGTTCGGTTGAACTGAGCCAAATGCACAGTGTGCTGCTGGATTTTGCTGATGCATAACCTACGGAGTTGCTGCTGGCACTGAGGTGTACTGAAATGATTCTGCTATAAACAACATCCAAGCTGTCAGCATTTTAACTGTTTACTTGCCTCCCTCAACCTATCAACACAGGCCAGCTTAACCTGGTATGAAAACAGTACTAATCACAACTAGAAAAAGTGAAGAATAATAATTAGTAAAACATTTGTCTCAAGACTCTGTGCTTATTGCCAAGGCCTATGTCTGTCACTGATGCTGGTCAGTCAAACCGCTGATTGTTAAATATTCTCAAACATCTGTCAATTAGAGTACATCTCACCCGGTCACATGAAGCATCCTTCCAAAATGCTGGGTTGGTTGTGCTATAACACAAAAACCCTAACCCTAACTATCATCTCTACTCCTCTCTCTGTAACTTTGTGGCTGGAGGTAAAAATGTTTGACATTGACTTTAGTTCTATTGATCCTCATCATCATTTAAGATTTAGCTTATGCTAAAGTTAGATCGATCGTCAGCTAACTTTGTTTTCACTGATACATTAAAAAGGAAATATGAAGAGATTGGTGGTACTTCAAGTTGGACCACTTTATCTTTTAGAAGTTCTTTCTAAACTTCTTTTTTGTTGCTTATTCCTGCAACCCAGCACACTTGTACATGCTACAAACATCTGTCATTTAACTTTTCTCTTTTTTTTTCCATTCTTTTAGTTTGTTAATGTCACCCCTATAATCACTGAAGTCTTTGGAACAGGGCAATGCTGAAGTTTTAAGAATCTCCATTCGCCATTCCTTCTCATATTTATGTTTAATGAGTTTTTAACAGTGTATTAAATGTAATGGCAACTACTCCACTCAATTTGTGGAACTGTCAAAAAATCCATTTGCACGTTTATGGGTATATAGGGTCATCATTGTCAAGTATACAGAATGCATCCATCCATCTTCTAACCCGCTGAATCTGAATACAGGGTCACGGAGGTCTGCCGGAGCCAATCCCATCCCCAGGGCAGGAACCAATCCTGGGCAGGGTGCCAACCCACCGCAGGACACACACAAACACACCAAGCCCAATTTAGAATCGCCAATCCACCTAACCTGCATGTCTTTGAATTGTGGGAGGAAACCCACGCAGACAACATGCAAACTCCACGCAGGGAGGACCCGGGAAGCGAACCCGGATCTCCGAACTGCGAGGCAGCAGCGCTACCACTGCGCCACCGTGCCGCCCTATACAGAATGCAGTGAAACATTTTATTGTTCTCTAATGCCATTAATGACTGTTGTGATGTGGGATTTTACATATAACTTGATAAATGTTTTGTATGTCTTTATTTATAATTTAGGCAAACCAATGTAATTTAGAGGTACCTTGGTGAGAGGCATTCTTGTTTATCCCCCCCCATGTTTACGACTTTTCTTTGTAATTTTACGACAGGATTTGGGGGATGTGTCTTAAACCAGTTTTCCCCCACACAAAGCCAGGTTAGCTTAACATATGGTCGTGGGGGGTGGGGTGGGCAGTTGCAGGTGTTAAATGTACTATTGCTCCCATTGGTCTGAGATATGGCTGTTTGGAATTGGCTTGTCTCAGAGGCCTTTAAGTACCATGATGTCCTATTGGTTCTAGGAATTGGAGAGAACATCTATAAATGTACTTGCTCAACCACATTCTCTCTCTCTGACTGACATATGATGAAGAAGCATCTCTCTTGCTAACCTGTGATGATGAAGACAACACAATGAAGAGCACAGCTCAGCAGCCATATTGAACAGACATGTGGCTGAAAGCTGAGCACCAACTATGCCTTAACTAGAGACATTTTAAGTAACTACAAGTCTGTGTGCCACCTGAATTACACATCACCATTTTATCAGGTTGTATGGTTGCCAATATTCAAATGTACTTTGCATTTTGTTATTATTTATGATCAGTAATACATTATTTTATGTGTAACTTAACTCCTGCTTGTCTTTTTACTACATCTAATTGCCTGAGGTTATAGATATAGAAGGGAAGGTGGGAATAAGTTATATAGAATAATATCTTATATACAGTGGTAAGTCTGTGAGATTAGGTATTCTAAGGCTACATATTAATAATACAATAGGGGACAGTAGAGCAATATATATATTACTCTACCAAGATAAAACAATGACTATCCATTTTAACTTGAAACTTATGAAGACCCAAGAGGAGACAAAACAATAAAGCTTTCAAAGAAAAGAATGCCATAACAACTGTGGAACATGGAGGAGGCTCAGTTATTTTTGGGGCAGAATTGCTGGGTCTGGGCCAGGAGTGCCTTGTGTGCAAGGAACAATGATATCTCGAGACTATCAAGAAATTCTGGAGCGAAACGTACTGCCCAGTGTCAGAAAGCTTTGTCTCAGTTGCAGGTCATGGATTCTCGAACAGGTTAATACACAGCTAAAAGTACCAGAGAAAGGCAAGGAATAAAACATTGGACTAATCTGAAGTAGCCTTCTATGAGCCATGATTTGAAGGCAACAGAGACACAGAAGATGGTATGCGAGACCTTTAAATGTATCGCGTCATTACGATGGGGATATGCAACACTTGTATTGCCTATGTGAGAAATGGATGAAGAAAAGCACCATAAAGGCATATCAGCATTTAAGTTTGATGATTTGCTCCACCACATTGAACCATTTATCAGACATCAAAGCACCCACATTAATCCTGTTGGCACTGCAAGCCTTCCAGCACATGTTGTTAGTGAACAATGATGCTGACATCACATACTAAAACTTGAACACACATATTTAAGTTTGATGATTTGCTTTTTACCTATCAACCTATCAATCATCCCAAATAAAATGACCATTTGTGTCATAGTCATCTCAGACAATAACTTTGTCTTGGTGTCTGTGAGATGTTTAGGCCACATATTGATTGCTATGAATCGTGGATCAAGGAAAGCAGTGTCAGAGTTTGGGCTGTGGTTAGTCATCTTCATATACTCCCACACTCTATTTTTGATTGAGTGGGTCAAATCACTGCTCTTCTCATGTGTTGCAAGTGTTTTCATCTTCAACAGATGAAGTACTGGTTGCACATAAGACACACTAAAATAGTCCTCTCCAGACAGTGCCTCTGTAGATTCCTGAAGAAGTTTCACTGCCTTATTCACTGACTTAAGTACCTCTTTGTCCTGCCATATTGGAACCACGTGGCATGTCTTTCTGTCATCAGAGAGGACTTATGACTGTTGCTCTAGAACACAGCTCACTAATAGGCGGTCCGGGTCTGGACCCAGACATATCATTGAGTTTTATTTAGTTTTGTCGGAGATTACATTTTTACCAGCAACTCTTTTCTGACACCGCTACTCAGCGAAAGGGACATCCTACGTGTCTCTGATCGGCCAGTACTTGTTGCCTTCGTGGGTTCGAGTTGTTTGGTTTAAGCATGAAGATTGATATTAGTCAACGTGAAGGCAAGAATGTCAGCCAATCACAGGCAGAGTAGGGCGGGCCTTCACTGAGTAGAGGAGCGGAAAACCTGCATTCTGAGTGAAAACAGCTGGCACTCTTGTGGCAGCGGTAGTGACATGGAGAGAAAAAATATACCGGAGTGAGAAGACGAGAGAGAGAAAAGCGACAAAATAGTCAATGTGCCATGGCTTTTGCTCAACAGCGGAAGCTTGACACTGAAAACCAGGTTTTTAATCCGGAATGGACCGAGGCAATTATGTTCATACTAACCGTAGGAAGCTTGAAACCACCGTGTCCCATCCACTCTGTGCAGTGGTTAAAAGCGGGAATGTGAAACACCGCTATGAATCTAAGCACAACATTACATTTGAGAAAAGTTACCCACTAAATTTACTATTTAGGATACAGAAAACAAGCGATCTTAAAGCCAACTAACGATCGGGTCAGCAAAGATTTTAACACATTTACTGGCCAACAACTCGCTAACGAGACTTCCCTCAGAGATGCATGGATTTTGGGACGTCACAAAAAAGCATTCAGTGATGAATATCTTCACACATGCATGATGATGGCACTGACACCATTCCAGCCTAGATTTAAAATCGTGGCAGACCAAGCAAGAGCTCATTTCTCTCACTGAACAAGAGAAAATAGGCAGTGGGATATGAGGGAATGAAGGAGGGGGAGATACGTTCACCTATTTAAAGATATTCAGATTTACTGTGAAACTGGTTATGCCTGTTCAGTTGTGCACATATTAAAAACACATATATATTTTATTTTATATGAGGCCAAGTCTTTTTTTTGTTGAAACGTTAAAACTTATTATTGTTATTATTATGAAAGTACTTATTATTTATAATTCTCAGTTGAATGTCAAAGTTACCTTGCCTTTACTTACTTTTACTGTTATTTATTTTTCTTATGTTACTGTATGTAGCCCTCCAGAGTCCAGAGTTGCACTGAGAATAAATATTGTTGAAATGGCATTGAACTTTCTTTGTTTGATTTGAGTCATTGACTTCACACAATGCAGATGTTGATACAATGGCAATGCTACTTCGACATATATGAATTAATTGTAATGTAAAAATTATAATGCAACTTAAACATGATGATACTGCGGACCTGTACATGAGGAAATTTTCTCTATCTGGACCTCCTTAAATCATAATTGACTACCCCTGCTCTAGAACGTGCTCAGCCATTTTCTGCCTTGTGCCACATGTGCCCTGGGCACTCTATAATCAGACAATACTCAGGGAAATTGAATCCCTCTGTGCAGTCTTCAGTGCCACCTTCTTTTTCCAAATGTGGGAGAAATGTCCCACCAGCTTTCTGCACATCCCTGCAGCACAATCAATGTCACCTTTAACAGCATTTTCTGAAAATACCAGAAGCAGGAAGGAAAACCTGAGTGAGTTACAATCCATATTGAAGTTACATTTGCAAAAACCAAAACAACATTTCCAAGTTTTGTTAACATTGATGCATATAGGCTGTATGTTAGCTCTAGTTTGTCCCTATCTAAAAGCAGTATGCTGGATTGTTAAACAGGGGAAATATTGATTTACATGTGCTCCTTGCCTATAACACAACATTTTCCATCCATCCATTTTCTAACCCGCTGAATCTGAACACAGGGTCACGGGGGTCTGCTGGAGCCAATCACAGCCAACACGGAGCACAAGGCAGGAACCAATCCTGGGCAGGGTGCCAACCCACCGCAGGACACACACAAACAAATTTAGAATCGCCAATCCACCTAACCTGCATGTCTTTGGATTGTGGGAGGAAACCGGAGCGCCCAGAGGAAACCCACGCAGACACAGGGAGAACATGCAAACTCCGCGCAGGGAGGACCCGGGAAGCGAACCTGGGTCTCCTAACTGCGAGGCAGCATCGCTACCACTGCGCCACCGTGCCACCCACACAACATTTTAAATAAATAAAATGATCAAATCAGATTGCAGCAAAACTTAATTACAATCTAGGTCTTGGGGTGCAATTGCCCACAACATTAAACAACAGGCAGTAGTGTACTTTAGGAAAAGATAGAAAAAAAACAACTTATGTGACTATTGCCTTTGTTTTACCTTAGCTCAGGGATCCAGTTTGTTAGCCACTCTGGTCTGTATTTGCCAGTACACTTGAAACATTTACCTACAGTAGATAACTACTTAGCACTCATGTTAAGTCTCCCAAAAAGTGTCTGCCTAAACATAAGTAGTAATAATAGAACAGCAAACTTTTTAACTCTGCATTACTCTGTATTACTAGCCAGTTAAATTTTCCAAAATAAAATAAAAACTGACAGTGAGGGTTAGGGTTAGGGTTTTGTCTTTGTCCAAAACACTGAAGTCTGGGCCAGTCATTTACTTCAGTAGCTTTGATCATGTTTTTCATATTGTCAGTAGTAAAACACGCCAGCCCAGGGGTGGCAAAGTCATTCCTGGAGGGCCGCGGTGGCTGCAGGTTTTTGTTCCAACCCAATAGCCTGATAAGGATCACTTACTGCTCAAGTAACACCTCTGCTTCATTTTAGTCGTCTCACTCATTAAGAACTTGAACCCTTATAGCTTATTTTAGTCTTAAACAGCTATATTCTCGGTTTTTGATTGCTCCTCATTAGCAATAAGATGCAAATGACTAAGGAAAGCAGCAGTTCTCCATTTAGCGTATTTCCATTTCCACCTGTGTGTATTTATCAGGCACTATTGGGTTTAATTAAATACTTGGAAGGAAAGTGAAGAGCAAAAAGTGAAGCACTGAGAAGAACTCGTCTGTTTTAGACTTCAAATTATTTGGATGATATCCTTAGAAAGGAAAAATGAGAATGACCTAACATGGCAGAGTTAAAGCACTAACAAACCAGAAAATGTAATTTTTGGCAAGGATTGTTTTCGAATTAAGCAACTGGGTTGGATCAAAACCCTGCAGCCACTGTGGCTCTCCAGGATGGACTTTGCCCAGCCCTGCACTAGTCCATCTTCATGTGAGATTAATAAAAATGGATGGATGGCCAAAATAGCAACACATGGTTTGTGAAAAAGGTGGGTGTTATCTCTGTAAGAGACTAATTTCACGCACTTCTATAAAATGGCCTAGAAAAGGTCTGGAGTCAGGTATGTGAAGTGGTCAAGGGCTTACTGGGTGTTGCAGTGACGAAGTTAAAATCCATGTCCCTCATATGTCCACTTTTACATGGTATGTTTTAATTATTTAAATGGTTTTATTCTTTATGGAGATTTTAAGTATTTTTGTACATATGTATATATACAAACCCCAAATCAGAAAATGTTGGGATGGTATGAAAAAAAAATACAAAAAGAAAAAGACGCAGTGTGTCTTAAATTTACTTTGACTTTTGTTTCATTGCAGACAGTATGAACCCAAGATATTTCATGTTTTTTCTGGTCAACATCATTTCATTTGTTAATAAAAATCCATTCCTGCATTTGAGGCCTGCAACAGATGGTGACGCTCATTTTGGAAATCAATGGCTGCTTTAGAGATGGTTCAGATTTTGTCTTCACTCTGGCTGTGCTGTTTTAACATTTCTGTGAACAGCACTATTCGTACTGCTCTTTATAAGTGTCCCTTATATGGTGGAACAGGTTTGTTGTGTTTCCACTGAAAGAATCTACCTCCACTTGACACGATTTGCCAAATACCTGAGTTTGTAAATAGTTTTTCCATTTAAAGCCAAAGTGCTGCCATACAAACGATCTGCTAACTCGTTTGGGAAGCAAATCTTCTGCTTTTAAGCCAGACTTTTTGGTCTCCGGTATATCCATGCTGTTGCTGCCTTTGCCAATAAATGAGTTGGTGGACACTGACTGCTTATGCATATGATGACATTGTTTGCTAGGAGTGTCAGGAGAGTGAAAGAGATGCTGCTGTCCGCCTTTTAGTTTGTTATTCAGTTATTTATATAATTTAATTGTAGCTTAAGTTTATCAAAGCTATATATTTATGTTTGATAACATAACGTTTGTAATAATTGCATGCATGCATGTAAAATGAGCACATATGTATATGTGCATGTGTGAGAATTACACATGCTTTTTGGTTGTTGTAATATTTAGACTGTGAAATAAAGTGTTCCAGCAAGTGAGAAACTGTGTGCTTCATAAATACTAAATTTGTTGATGAGAATGGCAGGAATTTTACTACCACCAACACCTCCTTTCTTACCTTTACCTGGTGATGCTCCTGTGCCCTGAACTAGCTGATTTCAGTCTTTTCAAACCTCTCTGATTGTGCATGGCTTGAACATACGTGACGTATACAAGCATGACATCTTGCTTCTTTGTTTGGGCATGGAAGGGCAGCATGTTTTTCATATATTGGGCTCAACTGACTCGTATGGTGCAGCATTTGTGGCACTCAAGAAACACTTTTATGGAACACACAGCATTCTTTTATGGCAGTTTCACTTTCGTAAGTGCAGCCGTGCTATGGGGATTAGCAGGACACTGCAATTTTGGTCTGCTTCAGAACAAGATTAGAGGTCAGCTGATAGAGAATGCATAGTGCACCTGATAGGGAGAGATCATGAATGCAATCTTATGAGAGAGAAGGTGATGGAGATTACATGCCAGGTTCGATCAGCAGTGTAGAATGCGGCACAACCGACAGCAGCTCCTCCTTTATCAGTGCAGACATTACAACTAGCCTTTGCTGATAACTATACTGAGACAGCTGCCCCAGTCCTGGAAGCATGGAGAAGCACCACTATTTACAGGGACCCAAATAGTCTAGCATGAGTGTAGAGATGTAGGAAATGGAACAGAATTAAACAATTTTGCAAGATGCGTTCATCCATCCCTGGTGCTTGTATCTGGACATCTCTTAGCTTCACATTCAACACCAGCATCCATCCATGTAGTGCACTCTTGTTCTCATAACTTCAAAACCTGTGCAGTATATATATACCCCAGGCCAACAGATGGAGCCCTCCCTGCAGTATGGAGGTGCCCCGAAGACCAGCAGGGAGTCATGGACTATGTAATTTTTTATACCAGACCCTGCTGGATACCACAGGGGCCGCAAGAGGGAGCTGCAGGGAGGACCAAACATTTATTTATGCCCTTTACCCCGGAAGTGCATCAGAGGAAGAGCGACATGCTTCTGGGGTGAAAAGAAAAGGACTTGTACCTGACCCGGAAGTGAAAGAGTCACATGGACTGGGGATTGGGAAACATTTCCGGGTCTGGTACTATAAAAGGACTATGGGAGCTCCCAGACGGCGAGCTGAGCTGGGTGGTAGGAGGGCAACGCGTCTGGGAGTGGAGGATTGGTTTATTGTAGTGTATTGTATAATTTAATGAGTATTGTGGAGGAGAGGGTGCTTTGTGCACTGTGGCAATTTAATAAAGTCGATTATTGGACTTTTACCTGGTGTCCGGAGTTGTGGACAGGGGTTCAAGGGAGCGATAGTGCCCCCTATCTGTCACTATATATATGGGATGTGTGCATCACTTTGCTTTTGGATACAGGAGATAAAGTGTCTGTTCTTAATTATGCTATACACAATCAATTTTATTCTCACCTTTGCAAAGGCCATTTATAGCTATGGCTGGTTATTGTTACACTAAAACTGATGTCTGAGAACTTTACTGTTCCATGTTTGTTATTGAACAAGATCTCCTTCTAAATTTTGCTTTCATGTTACAAAGCAAGGAGCCAATATTCTGGGTATCGACCTTTTCCTCACCCTTGGATTTACTGTGCATGATTACAATGGTGCATAAATCCTGCAAGTTACTTCTAATGGTGTAGGATGCACAAGCCCAGACGTATCCATACACAGTTGAAATAGCCTGTGGATTAAGGAATTATAGAACCAGTTAGTGCACCACCCTGGATCTACAGTCTAGTAATTGCACATAAAAAGTCAGGGGGGCTGCATCTCTGTATTGACCTTTTTGCAGTTAACAAGGCTGTGGTCTCAGGCAAATACCCACTGCAAACAGCTGAAGAAATTAAATCTCAATTTTGTGGTTCTACAATCTGCACTAAATTGGATATATGGATATAAAGTTTGTGGTCTCGTATTTTGGCAATGGCTCATGAGAGTCACCAAGGAATTCTGAAGATGAAACCTAGGTGCAGAAATTGGGTATTGTGGCCAGGTATTGACACTAATATAAAGGTCTTTGTTAAGGATTGCTCTGCTTGTCTTGTTAGTAGGAAGACAGGGTTACCTAATCCTCCACTATTTCAGCCCCTTCAGTGGCTAGCACACCCATGGGAGCACCTGCAGCAGTGCTCCTCCCCACCATCATTTTTTTGTAGTCATATATGATCTGCACTCTAAGTGGCCTGAAGTTGGTCCAGTGAGCACAGTCATTTCAAAGACTGTGTGGTGTATGGCCGGGGCCCTTGCCCAGCCAGGATGCCTCCAAGTTTGAAGGACAGGGGGAGGGAGTGTATCCAGACCAGTACCTCCCCCAGAACACTAGATGGCAGCCCCCCTGGGTTGCAGTGGTGCCTCAGACTCCTGTAGGGCTCCATGGGAATTAGAGTTGGATACAACCCTGTTAGGATCCGTGGGCACCATCAGGGGGAGCTGCAGCAGCTGCTGAGCCCTGGAGTGCAGATCTTCCACCACACCCGGAAGTGCTGCCAGAAATGCATCAATGAGCACCTGGGGCATGTCTTGGTGCCGTATAAAAGGAGCCAGCAGACACTACTTGGGAGTCTGAATTAGGAGGAGGGAGATCAAGCTTGCCAGGAGGAGTGGAAGAGAAAAAAAATTGAGAAAGAAGAAGAAAAATCTGTATTGTGCTGGACTGTGTTGTGCTTGTGGGAAAAGGGGGGAGGTGTTTCCCATGAGGAAAAAAGGAAAATAAAAGCGTGTGCTTGTACTTGTGCCTCTGTGTGTGTCTGTGAAGGGTTTGGGTGGCGGTGTGCCTGCTTGGTGGTCTGCAGCTGTAATTGATGAACTGTAGGCTCTGATAGCCTGTTTCGGACTTTTATTTGTAATTACAACTGACAATGGGCCTCGATTCATCTCAGCAAAATTCACATCATTTCCAAAGAATCATAGTATTGAACATTGCAAGACAGCTTATTATAACCTTCAGGCAAATGGATGGGTGGACAGATTTAATCAGTCGCTTAAAAATGGTATCAGAGCACATCTTGCTCAAGGTTGAAATTTTTATACTGCCCTCAACCAAAACCTACTTTACTACTGCACAACTCAAACACTCAACCACTGGGAGATCACCAACTAAGTTAATGATTGGTTGGGAACTTCCACTTCCTTTAGATCGTCTTTGTCCAATGGCTTTAGGCCATTCTGCACCCTCAGAAATTGCCAAAGTCAGACGAGGGCAAAAGAAAATGAAACGGCAATTTGATCAGCTTCAGAGTAAAGTCGCCCAATATCAGTGTTGTTGAGAGTACGGAATGTACATTGTGCCAATAAGCCACACTCTTTTCATTCTTTGTTTCATCAAATTACCAGGCAATTGGGCCCAGTCACATTTCTGCTACAGGATGGCTCTCAATGGCATGAATGTTCCCTGCAAAAAGTGTCAGCACCTGACCTGACAATGCCAGGGTCTTAGTTTCATAGTACACATTTTAGGTCAGCACCTCCACTAGATGACAGCTTTAGCAGTGCGTTTGAACTGGCACCCCAGACCTCCCAGCCATCAGTCGCTTGGCAGCTATGGCCCCAGCAGGCTTGTCAATGCCCAGGCTAATCACAGGATTTTGTTACATCCTTTAATACTTGACTTTTAGGAAGGGGGAATGTTTGATAACATAACATTTGTAATAGTAATTGCATGCAAACCTGGAAAGTGACCACATATGTGTTTGTGCTTGTGTGAGAATTACATGCACTTTTTGGTTGTTGCGATATTTAGATTGTGAAATAAAGAGCATTCTAGAAAGTGAGAAACTGTCTACTTCATAAAATATAGCAATTTAATGCAGCAATGTGTTTATCACAGAAATTACTTATTGCAGTAATGATAAAAATGGAATAAATTATTCAACATTAATTTTTATTGTGTTTCAATCTGGTGTATTATCTGTTATACTAATTTAAAGATTTGTGTACCCTGTATTAATCTTTATTTAGTCTTTTATGTTGTGTCACACGTGTCCATGGAAGATGGTTTATAGGCTCAAATAGTGTTATTTCTCAGCCAGACTAGGGGTTGGTGCAGGCATTTGATCCTTTCTCCTCTTGTCCCTCTGCAGACCAGCTGAAGAACTGATGGTGTCACTTCTGGCACCTTTTGATGACATCATCTTCCAATACCCAAAACCCATTTACCTTCCTCATTAATTCCTGTTCTGGCCTCCCTAACTCCACCTCTTCCTCTAATCCACCATATTTATAGCCCAGACATATCCTGGTAGTTATTTCGTTTTTGAACTCTGCCTTTTAAAGATGTGCTTTCTTAAATTTCTGATTTTTCAGTGTACAGGGTGGGTATCCCCGTATCTTTTTCTGTCTGCTGCCTGTTTTTTTACCACAGCAGATATTATTTATATCCAATGTTGTATATGTCCTGTTGTAAATTCTAAATTCTTATAAAGTGCTTTGAACATTGCAAAAGTGGTTTATACATACAATGTATTATTATTAATTGGACATTACAAAGAGAAAGGAGTTGGTGGTGGACTTTTAATATGCCAAGAACAGTTTGAAATCACCTCTACGGGTATTACCACCTTATCATGATGGAGAGGTTTGAGTGCCCCTCTGAACCCTGGAAGCTATGTTGTCCAGAGCAGAAACCTCTGGTAGGGCCCCCCAATGCTAAGTTGGTGCCAGGTGAGGGGTTAGACAAAGAGCAATTCATAGCCCCTAATAATTCAGCTCAGTAAATTATGGAGTTACCAGGGCCTTTTCATGGAGCCAGGCCTGGGAGAAGTGCGTGCAGGTGAGCATATACCACGGACTCCAGTCGGACACAGCCCAAAAACTTAACATGAGACTGCCCTCCTGTATACTCGCCACCTGCAGAAGGAACTGGAACCGGGTGTAATGTGACCTGGGTGGCAGTTGAAGGCCTTTGCCTTGGCAGACTGGAACCCAGACACATAAACTGACTCTTGGAATATCATGTCTCTTGGGGGGCGGAGTTTGAGGGTGAGGCAGAAGGCAGAGAGCTACTAACCTAACTTGATATAGTTGGGCTCACTTCCATTCACTCACTTGGTTCTGGAACCAACCCCCTCAAAAGATGCTAGACTCTACTTTACTTTGAAGTTGCTTGGGGAGAAAGGCACAGGGCAGGAGTGGGCTTCTTATTGAGTCCTTGCCTGACTGATGCTATATTGGAGTCTGCCCCAGAGAACAAGAGTGCTGCCTCTGTGCGGCTAAAGGTCATGGAGGGAAGGACTCTGACTGCCATGTATCCCTATGCACCAAATGTCACTTCGGAGTACCAGGCCTTTCTGGAGTCACTGGAGGGGATCCTGGAAAGGGTCCCAGGTGGGGACTCCATAGGTCTACTGGCAGTCATCCCACGTGGGTAATGATGGAGAATTCTGGAGAGGTGTGATTGGAATGAACAGCCTCCCTGTTTTGTTATTGGACTTCTGTGCTAGACATTGTTTGTCCATAATGAATACCATGTTCAGAGATAAGGTGGCTCATAAGTTACTTGGTACCAGAACATCTTAGGCCAAAGATCTAAGATACTGTTTGAGATTTTCATGGACAGGATATTAAGGCACAGCTGGGGAGGGGAGGGGGTCCAGTTTGGTGGCCTTAGAATTGCATCATTGCATTTTGCAGATGACACGGTCCTGTTGGCTTCATCGGGCTGTGAACGCCAGCACACATTGGGATGGTTTGTGACCAAATATAAAGCGGCAGGGATAAGGATAAGTGGACTGTCCTCTCAGAGTGGCAGTGAGTTACTACCTCAAGAGTTTAAGTACCTCAGGGTCTTGTTTATGAGTGAGAGGATAAGGGACAATGAGATCAACATATGGATTAGGGCAGTGAGTGCAGTTATGTGGTTGCTATACTGATCTGTAATGGTGAAGAAGAAGCCGAGTCAGCAGGGTGGCTGGGCTCTCCCTTAGAGATCGAAGTGTTTCATGCATCTCATATGGATGCCTCCTGGATGCCTCTCTGTGGAGGATTTCTGGGCACGACTAGATAGGAGCAGACCCCAGGAAGAACCAGGGCTTGCTGGGAGGATTATATCTCCCAGATGGCCTGGGAACGCCTTGGGATCCCACAAAATGAGTTGGCAGTGGCGGGGTTAAAGGACGTATGGCTCTACTGCTAAGACTGTTGCCTCTGGGACCCGGCTTTAGGTAAGCGGTGGAAAATGAATGAATGAGTTTGAATCAGTTATCTTGATACACGATGAAGGAAAGTTGTGAAAGACTAATAAATATCTAGAGGTCCATCTGAGTAATAGATTGCAATTTATGGAAAGCAAAGGTGTGTGGCACAATAAGGGCGAGAGAAGGCAGTTCTTTCTGAGGAGAGTCAGATCTTTTTTTATTAAATTTGCTAGAATGTTTTACCACTCCATAAAAATGTGCCCATTTTTTTCTGGATATGATTGGGTACCTAACAACCCTATATTTCATTAAATGGATCAGAGAATTTTATGTTAATTTGTTATGTTATTTGTTGTTAAACATAGCTGGTGAAATCTGACATTGCTGTGTGTATTATCATTGTATTTAGCAGTGCAATAACAGATGTTTTCAATCATAAAAAAGTAACTTTAATAACTAGAAAGTATAAGTTAGAAGGTGTCTAGATTAGCATGCCAAAAATCATTAATAGATTTTAAATAAATGTATGTAAAAATGTTATATAGGACTAAATGTTGGGGTTACAGTTTTCTAGTAAAACAAGATATTTCGTTTAGTTTAACACAGGGTGCATTGCTGTAACAAAGGATTATCTATCTGTTGATCAATTTTCTGAAAACACTTACCTAATTTAGAGTCACGGAGAGAAAAGTGGAGGAAGCTGTTAGAAAAGACAAGACAAGAACCAGCCCTATATGGAGTACTGTACTAGTTAATTGTAGATCTCTATTGCTCAAACTCATTCTCACTAACATAAGAACAGTCCTGACCTACCCATCTTTGAGTTCTCATGGAAAACTAGAGCACTCAGAAAAGAGCCCTCATAGACATGTGAAGAATGTGTGACCTCCATCATGGTGAGTTGATAAAGATTTGAGCCCAAAACTCTGGAACTGTGAAGCAGCAATGCTATCTACTGCATCTCCATATCTGTTCATGTACTGGCCTTTCCCATTTACAAAAGAAAATATGTATAGTGTTAATATTTAAGTGATGCCTTTGTCTAAGACAATTTATAATTTCCGAATACATTACAACTGTTAGAAATACTGTGTTTATAGTTGAATTACAATGAGGCTGAAGCAATGAATTCAACTGGGAACATTGTGATTTTAGGAACAGTGTGTTAACCATACTGCCTGCCAGCTTGTATGCCAACAGTAGGCATTAAGACGTGTCAGAGTTTTTTGTCATTATAGTGCAGATATTTGTTCAAGCATCACTTAATTTTTATTTTGCTTCTCCAATTGAGGTTCTGAGTTACATTACATACATTTAAAACATCTTTTTGTTAAATTAAAATTACTGCCATTTTTCACTTAATGCTTCAGTGATGTAATTTTAACCTTATCAGAAAATAAATATAGAAAATCAATAACACAACAAAAAAAACCGAATTAAAACCTGGATGATAACATGGATGGATACTATCAATTAAGATACTAAGACAAGAGATGCACTACAGGAGCCGTAAGATACTCACCTTTAAAAAATGATTGTTGTATAATGGTTTTGGTAACTTAAGACTTTTATTTTGATACATTCCAATAATATGAAAATGTGGGTGTTGCTTATTGTTACTAGCTTCACAATAAATCCACCATAAGATTTGAAGACATGAAATGAATCGATTCAGGGCTACAGAAATAGGCGAAGACAGCAGACAGTGTTCATAATTAGAGTTATCATCAGGGCTACTTAAAAGGAAACAAACCAAAAAAAAAAAGCTGGAGATAGATTCACTGTAAAGAAGCTTTTTTTCCAATAGAGTTAGGAAACACCAATATTATTAATGGAAAACAAAAGCAGATCTTTGATTCAGAGTCAATTTGGGCTCATTAACTATAGCAAAAAATATCTTACAGCTGAGACATTTGGATTTAAAATCAATGCTTCTGCAACCAACATGAAGAAGAAACAGATCTGGACCTTGGAAAAAGATTCTAATGACTCAAATGTTGTTTTTTTGAAAAGTCATTTAGGAAGGTACTTGGCAACAGATGAATATGGAAATGTGACAGGGAACAATGCGAGTCCTTATTTCAATTGTAGGTTTATTATTGTCGCTCATGATGATGGTTGCTGGTCTCTACAGTCCGAACCTTACAAACGCTATTTAGGGGGTACTGAAGAGAATGTTACATGCTTTGCTCACACAATTACAGCAGGGGAAAAGTGGAGTGTCCACATTGCTATGCACCCTCAGGTTAATATTTACAGTTTCACCCGCAAAAGATATGCTCATCTCAATTTCAAGCAGAATGAGATTGCCATAGACAGAGATGTGCCCTGGGGGGTGGATTCTTTGATTACATTAGTTTTTCGGGACCAGAGATACAATATCCAGACTTCAGACAATCGGTTCCTGAAGAATGATGGAACACTGGCTATGAAGCCCGATAAGAACACTGGTTTCACTCTTGAATTCTGCTCAGGCAAAGTGGCATTTAGGGACTGCAATGGTAAATACTTGACTCCTTCTGGACCAAGAGGCACCATGAAATCTGGTAGGAATACCAAAGCTGGAAAAGATGAGCTATTTCTCTTGGAGCAGAGCTATGCACAAGTAGTGCTTACTGCTAGTAATGAGAAGAATGTTTCTACAAGGCAAGGATTGGATCTTTCTGCTAACCAGGATGTGGAAGGAGATCAAGAAACCTTCCAAATGGAGATTAACAAGGAGACAAAAAAATGTGCTTTCCGAAATTGCAACGGGAAGTACTGGACTCTGACTGCTAATGGAGGTTTGCAGTGTACTGCATCTGAAAAGAATGCAGAGTGCTACTTTGACATAGAGTGGCACGGAAAAAAAATCACTTTAAAAGCTGTCAATGGAAAATATGTGGCAGCTAAAAAAAATGGACAATTAGTGGCAACAATTGACATTGCAGGAAAGAGTGAAGAGTTTCTGATGAAACTAATTAACAGACCACTCATTGTGCTGCGTGGAGAGCAAGGCTTCATTGGCTGCAGGAAAATAACAGGAACGATTGATTCAAACCGTTCCTTCTACGATGTTTTTCAGCTGGAATTCCATAATGGAGCCTATAGTTTTAAAGATTCAACTGGAAAGTACTGGATGATTGGCTCTGAATCTAATGTGGTCAGCAGCAGTGACTACCCAGTGGAGTTCCTTTTGGAGTTTTGTGACTTTGATAAATTAGCAATCAAAATAAATGGAAAGTATCTCAAGGGTGATCAAACAGGGGTGCTTAAGGCTTCAGCAGGCTCTATTGACAGTTCAGCTCTCTGGGAATTTTAAAGGTGTAATGACATGTGCACATTGTCTTCCTCTATGTGAAACATGCAATGAAGGAAAACGATGAAGTGTGTGTGGACTGTGCTATATTGAGATTTAGAGTTCAGTTTTAATTAGTTATTACAAGCAATTGTATCTTAAAGAATCTTTTATCAGAAACCAAAATTATTTCATGTTTCTAGACTAGAATTTAGATTGCTGATTTATTATTGGTAAAGAATTGTTACGATATTGAACAGAAAATATGTAAACAATGTAACTACATGGCTTTTGCCTTTTTTTAGTATAATTGCATAGTATACAGCAGAATGAAATAGTTTGATAAAATAAGGCTGGTAAATAATTATAATATGCATTATTACAATTAAGGCTTGTATTTAGGATTTCCTAGTAGGTGTGCTGGTGTTAATATAACTAACTTAATTCTCACCTGTTTATACTACAGTTTTTTTTGTCCTAAAAAGCCATATTATCTGTATTCATTTCTCCTCTGTGGGTGTGGACTGTTTCCTATTTTTAAGGTTTTGAAATAAAGTAGATTTATAGGAATGTGCTTCTAATATATGATACCCATGGAAAAGAATCACAAGCAATGTTTGCTCCAGCACATAGAATTATATAAAAACAGTACCAGATTCATAATTTCAAAACAGAAAAAAAAATTATCAGTGCTAACAAGTTTATAGGGATAGTAACACAGAATAGAAAATCTACAAAAAATATGTAATGTAATGAAAAGCTAAATCAAATCTGAAGATAAAAAAAAACGAATACAAAGTAACCAAAAATATTTGCAGGACTACAAGCAAATGAAGTTTAAATAAAAAATCGGTGATTGGACTCCCCTAGACTTTCTAGTATACTCAGATATGGATATTCAAGGAGTAAACCACAAGACAGTGATTATATTTTTATATTAAGATTATATTTTATATTATTATAAAAGTAAAGTTGAATAAATCAGACTCTGCAGCTGCATGAATAAAAGGTAAAGTACCACGTCTGGTTAATGAAAATAGCCCAAAAGGTGATAGTAGTCTACGTTTTGTATGCAAAATTTGGTTGACGTAAGAGAAAGCGGACTCAAGTTATTGTCTTTACACACACACGCACACGCACACACACACGTACACAAATACACACACAGACATACGTACATAATTCCAAAAATGATATTTTCAGACTTGGGGAGGTCTAAAATGTTGGGATTCATCAAAATCTCAAAATGGAATTTTTGGAGGATTCCAATACTTTCCCTATACTTTGTATAGATTGATACTTTATTAATCCCAAGGGGAAATTTACATACTCCAGCAGCAGCATACTGATAAAAACAATATTAAATTACAGATTGATAACAATGAAAGTATAACAGACAGACAATAACTTTGTATAATATTAACGTTTACCCCCCCGGGTGGAATTGAAGAGTCGCAGAGTGTGAGGGAGGAACGATCTCCTCAGTCTGTCAGCGGAGCAGGGCAGTCACTGCAGTCTGTCGCTGAAGCTGCTCCTCTGTCTGGAGATGATCCTGTTCAGTGGATTCCCCACGATTGACAGGAGCCTGCTCAGCGTCCGTATGAGAAAGTACAAAAATAAAAACCTAGGGAGTAAATTCTCCTGAAGTCAGAGACGTACATGTAAAAATAAAAGATCTGCTTAAACAAAATAGATTACATTTAATAGCTGGAAATTGACCCACATGTAGATGTTAGCATGTGTAGAAATCATTACAAGTAAGACATTCTGTAGGGATTTATTACTTTAGGCACATGTTAAACAGAAAAAATGTTCTTTAGACCTAATTAGACATTATCCTTTTGGTTAGAGTTTCATTTGTGCACCATATTTTCTGCACTAAAGCAACATATTGCAACATACTGCTTTTCGACTACTTTTCATTTCAACTGTTTTCCTCATATACAGGTATATATACATTCCAGAGTAGACAAAAGGCTGGAATATTGTTTGAGTTGGTGAGCTGAAATAAGATACATTTTTAGTCTCTACCATCAGCCAACATCTGGGGATAATTGTGGAGCTAGCCCTCTCAATTTTACCTTCTAACAGCAGCTAATCAAGATAGGGTAACATCTGTTCAATCTTGCCAGAATAAGAGAGCCATGGAAGGATGTCTGGTTTATACTTCGTTACAAGAACACCAACTCTGCTAATCATGTCATGTCATTTTCTAACCTGCTTAATCCAGACCAGGGGTGTTGGGGGTGGTTGGGTGGTTGGAGCCCGTCACACCCAGCATAGGATGCATGGCAAGAACATTGCCGGACAAACAACCACACACATACCAACACACCAAACACACACCCCTAGGCTATTTTAGCTTTGCCAATTCATCTAACCTGCATGTCTTTGGACAGTGAGAGGAAACCACCACAGACAATACAGACTCTACACAGGGAGGACCCATGATGGTGAGGCAGCAGTGCCACCACTGCTCTATTGTGCTACCTCTGATAATTATGCTGAGGCAAATATGAGCAACAAACTTGCAGGCTTTGACAACTATTTGAAAGTAAACTCCAATCCAATGAGCAGACGCTACATAAACCCTTACACTAGTTGAGCACTCTTTGCTTTCTGATGTAATCACACATATAATCATACAGTATGTATAAGTAACCCTGTGTGACTGTTCAAAATCCTGCTCTGAGCCAGTGAAAGAACCCATATTAGGGTAAAGTAAAAAAATACTTACTTAAAGGTGAGAATCTGGATGCCTAAGCCCTGCACCATTAAAACAGGTACAAATCCAAAGCTATATAATACATTGACTTTTTTTATTTTTTCTTAAGCTGCTTTTTATGAGATAAGATAAATTCAAACCTTAAGTAGCTAGAAAACAGTAAAACTGTTACTATGTTGCTTACCATGTTGAGCTGTTACTGAATCACAAGGTTAGCAATAACTGTGTCAGGTGAACTTATGTTTTGAGTATAAATAAAATAATAATAAAATTAATTGAAAGAGCCTTTTCTCAGAATGTAATACCTTAACCTCATCCATAGTGGTGCATCAGAACAAGAGAAAAACCAACAATGATTTTACTTTCATGTCATGTGTCTTTTGTTTTTTCAGCTCTGATATTTTATTTTTTCTGACCATGTGTATCTGTAGTGCATAATAAATATGAGTAATTATCTTATTTTAATTATGTCAATACATTATATTAATCTCAATTCACAAAGAAAGGCAAAGACCATTTATTTCTAATTCTTACTGAAAAGCGTCTTTAATTATTGACTTGGGTTGTTTTTTTTTTTAAATTTGTTTATAGTTAGAAAATAGGAATGGCCAATATGGCATTAAATAAGTGATCAGTGCACTTTTTCATATTAATACTTTATATTAATACTAAGATGAATTTTCTAGTCATGTGCTGGAAATCAGTGTACAATATATTCCTGAGTAAAAGAGTATGACTGAATAGTTTTAAACTGGAGCCTTCCCATTTCATTAGATGACATATTGACATAGATTTTAATGAATCTGTTTAGGATGTTGCTTGACTGAGGTAGTGGAGTAATGAATTTGATACAGAAATAATAATGTTGTCTGGTTGATTTGAAAGAGAGCTCCTATAGTATGAAAAGATGGGGGTGTTTTTCAAATTTATACAAACTCATACAAGGCTTCTTTCAAGATTTTTTGCTTAGTAAAATTAGTATTCTTTGTACGTAGTTTTCGTATGCGTTATTAATTTGTAAACTGAAAAGAGAATATGGAATTTAATCATTTTTAAAATAAACTCAAGAATGGATGGACATCATATAATATGATTTCAGCTCAGTTCAGTTTTTTGTCATAATATTTTAAATGTAATAAAAACTCTTAATTGCTTGCACTAATGGTGCAGAAATATCAGAATGTAGCACATACATACTACAACAGCTTAGTCCTGCAAACACAGATCACCAAACAAAGCAAAGGCGACAGGTCGGTCAGTCAGTCAGTCATTGTCCAACCTGCTATATCCTAACTCAGGGTCACGGGGGTCTTTGAGGTGATTCTTTGAAAAAAATTACCCTAGGATGCAGTTAGAAGCTGAAAAAGGCAGAAAAGGCAGCCCCTGATGTATATGTATGTATATATATATATATATATATATATATATAGAGAGAGAGAGAGAGAGAGAGAGAGAGAGAGAGAGAGACAGAGATGACTTAAAAGGAATGTTTTATGGTGAGTCTTTAGTAGGCAAGTGGACAAGCCACCCACAGGATAGACAAGAGTTCAAGACTTGTGTAATCGGCCTCAGAATAGTTTGTTATCTTTGTTTATGTTTTACTTTGTGTTCTCCATTTTCTATATTGTGCCCTACCTTTATTTTATGTTAATAATCAGCTGTGTTCCATGGCTCTGTCCACGTATTAGTGAAACAGGACAAACATTAAAAATCAATAATAAAAAAAAATGTAATTCTGGCCAAGTGGAAGGTAGGTACACTCCAATGGCCAACGTTGGCACTGTATCTGATCATGTTCAGTTCTGATGAGAGAGCGTCCCCTGTGTGGGGAGAAAAGCATGTGGCCATTATACCTCTGGCATTCAGCAGCTACCCTCTAAAATACATGTACTGTAGCTCTGATCTCTCTCTCAAAAGTATCAAAAGTTACTCCTTAAAAATCCGTAGATGATAATGTCTGTTAAACAAACTGTAAACACTAGCTAGGCAGAGGCAAGGTACGCTCCAACAATTGGCGAGAGGTAGACCAACTCAGTGGTGCATGAGTGAGGAGGGCCTTCTCCCCCTGCTCATGGCCTGCAGCCTCTCTCTTGGATTCGTGCAAATAAATTGGTACCACAAGCGAACTATGATACTTAGCTCAATGAGAGAAGTTGCAAAGTCAACTGGAATGTTCAAGCTGGAGCCCGGCCGGGACGCCCAGGAGGACGAGAGGAGGGCTTGTGCCTCCTCCAGACCGCGAGGGGGCGTCTGTCCTGGTTAGGTTAGGGGCCTCGGGTAAACGGCTTGGAAGCCCAGCCCTGTAGGGACCCGTGGCCACTGCCAGGCGGCGCCCCAGTGCCTTATTATTCCGGGAGCCCGGCACTTTCGCCACACCAGGAAGTGCCGGGGGGAAGACGACCGGGGACACCCGGACAGCTTCCGGGTGCGCAGCCGGCACTTCCGCCACACGGGGGTGTGTCCGCGGGAGATTGCCAGGAAGCAGTTGGAGCCCATCCGGGTTCCTATAAAAGGGGCCGCCTCCCCCCGGTCATTAGTGGAAGTCGGGTGGAAGAGGACGGAGCTGGAGTGAGGACTGGAGGCGGCCAGGAGGAAAAGAGAGGCACAGGATTGTGTGGCCTGGACATTGGGGGAATCAGTGCTGGAGGCACTGGGGTTTGTGCACGTGATTATTGTAAATATTATTGTAAATAAACAGTGTGTGGTGGAAACAAAGATGTCCGTCTGTCTGTGTCCGGGTCCAAGTTCACAATATATATACAGTACAGTCCAAACGTTTGGACACACCTCCTCATTCAATGTGTTTTCTTTATTTTCATGCCCATTTACAGCACTCCATCATTCCCCTTTCTTGGTCAAATAGCCCTTACACAGCCTGGAGGTGTGTTTGGGGTCATTGTCCTGTTGAAAAATAAATGATCGTCCAACTAACATGACTTCTGCACAACAAAACTGCTGGTCCCAACCCCATTGATAAAGCAAGAAATTCCACTAAATATCTCTGATAAGGCACACCTGTGAAGTGAAAACCATTTCAGGTGACTACCTGTTGAAGCTCATCGAGAGAATGCCAAGAGTGTGCAAAGCAGTAATCAGAGCAAAGGGAGGCTATTTTGAAGAAACTAGAATATAAAATATGTTTTCAGTTATTTCACCTTTTTTTAAGTACATAACTCCACATGTGTTCATTTATAGTTTTGATGCCTTCAGTTAGAATCTACCAATGTAAATGGTCATGAAAATAAAGAAAACACATTGAATGAGGAAGTGTGTCCAAACTTTTGGCCTGTACTGTATATTGTGGAAGTTGACCCGGATACAGACAGGCAGACATGTTCATGTCACCCACAAACACGTTTATTTACAATATGTACAATAATAAGTGCACCACAAACCCCCAAAGTCCTGGCCACACAATGCCTTCCTTTCTTCAGGCCGTCTCCTTGCCTTCTCCAGCTCAGTCCTCTCCGCTCCCGACTCTCGCCCTGAATGAAGGCAGGCGGCCCCTTTTATCATGACCGGATGAGCCCCAGGTGCTCCCCTTGACGTCACCTCCTGGTGTGGCGGAAGTGTCAGGAAAGCACCTGGAAGCCCTCCGGGTGACCTTGGAATTACTTCCGACAGCACTTCCTGGTGTGGCGGAAGTGCTGTTATCCAAGCTTCTCTCACTGTCCGGGCGCCCCCTGGCGGTGGGCACGTCCTCTCATAAAAGAGCGTCCCAGCCGTGTCTCTGTGGCCCCCAAATAGCCCCGGGTGGCTGCCCTCTAGTGGCCGAGGAAAAGTATTGTCCAACTCGGGGACTATCCAGGCGTCCCGGCCGGGTAGTGTCCCCGGTCATCTGTGACAATATATATATATATAATATATACTGCTCAAAAGAATTAAAGGAACACTTTTTAATCAGAGTATAGCATAAAGTCAATGAAACTTCTGGGATATTAATCTGGTCAGTTAAGTAGCAGAGGGGGTTGTTAATCAGTTTCAGCTGCTGTGGTGTTAATGAAATTAACAACAGATGCACTAGAGGGGCAACAATGAGATGACCCCCAAAACAGGAATGGTTTAACAGGTGGAGGCCACTGACATTTTTCCCTCCTCATCTTTTCTGACTGTTTCTTCACTAGTTTTGCATTTGGCTACAGTCAGTGTCACTACTGGTAGCATGAGGTGATACCTGGACCCTACAGAGGTTGCACAGGTAGTCCAACTTCTCCAGGATGGCACATCAATATGTGTCATTGCCAGAAGGTTTGCTGTGTCTCCCTGCCCAGTCTCAAGGGCATGGAGGAGATTCTAGGAGACAAGCAGTTACTCTAGGAGAGCTGGAGAGGGCCATAGAAGGTCCATAACCCATCAGCAGGACCAGTATCTGCTCCTTTGGGCAAGGAGGAACAGGATGAGCACTGCCAGAGCCCTACAAAATGACCTCCAGCAGGCCACTGGTGTGAATGTCTCTGACCAAACAATCAGAAACAGACTTCATGAGGGTTGCCTGAGGGCCCAAATGTCTACTGCGCCCTGTGCTCACTGCACAGCACCGCGGAGCTCAATTGGCATTTGCCATAGAATACCAGAATTGGCAGGTCCACCACTGGCGTCCTGTGCTTTTCACAGATGAGAGCAGGTTCACCCTGAGTATATGTGAAAAGACGTGAAAGGGTCAGGAGAAGCCGTGGAGAATATTATGCTGCCTGTAACATCGTTTAGCATGACTGGTTTGGTGGTGGGTCAGTGATGATCTTGGAGGCATATCCATGGAGCGACTCACAGACCTCTACAGGCTAGACAACGGCATCTTGACTGCCATTAGGTATCAGGATGAAATCCTTGGACCCATTGTCAGACCCTACGCTGGTGCAGTAGGTCCTGGTTTCCTCCTAATGCACGACAATGCCCGGCCTCATGTGGCAAGAGTATGCAGGCAGTACCTGGAGGATGAAGGAATTGAAACAATTGAATGGCCTTCACGATCCCCTGACTTAAACCCAATAGAACATCTGTGGGACATTATGTTTCGGTCCATTAGGTGCCGCCAGGTTGCTCCTCAGACTGTACAACAGCTCAGGGATGCCCTCATACAGATCTGGGAGGAAATGCCACAAGACACCATCTGTCGTCTCATTAGGAGCATGCCCGACGTTGTCAAGCATGCATACAAGCTCGTGGGGCCACACAAGATACTGAAAAGCATTTTGAGTAGCAGAAATTAAGTTTTTGAAAAAATGGACTAGCCTGCCACATCTTCATTTCACTCTGATTTTAGGGTGTCTACACAATTGAGCCCTCTGTAGGCAGAAAACTTTTATTTCCATTAAAAGACTTGGCATCCTTTTGTTCCTAAGACATTGCCCTGTCGTTATTTGTATAGATATCCAACTTCATATTGAGATCTGATGTATCTAATGTGTTTCTTTAAAGTGTTCTTTAATTTTTGTGAGCAGTGTATATATATATATATATATATATATATATATATATATATATATATATATATATATATATATATATATATTGTGGTAGATGACCAAGGATTTTGCCCAACCGGGATGCCTGGAAGAAGGACGGACTGGGAGAGGGGCACTATCTTTCCCTGGGCGCAAGAGAGCAGCCCCCCTGGGCAGTATCGGGGCTACAATCATGGAATACTGGAGCTCATGCCTTTTGGGCTCCGTGGCCACCGGCAGGGGGAGCAGAATGACTTAACGAGCTATTTGGGCTGTGATGCAGCCACACCCGGAAGTGCAGCCTAATTAGGCTAATTACCACCTGAAGCACTTCCAGGTGGACTATAAGAGGAGCCTGCAGCCATCACTCAAGGAGCCGGATGCTTAGATGCTGAAAAAAATACTTCAGAAATAAGAATATTGACAAAATATCACCAGACCAAAACTGAAATTTCCCCAAGGTACTACTATCAATGATGTTATTTCTAACATTTTTTACATGTACAGTATGAAAATTTTGCTATGAATATAAATAATTCAAAATGTTTAAAGAAAATGTACTCTTAAGAGTTTTCATGTGTGCTCCAAATTAGAGCCAATCCTGTCCTGGCTATGATCAGTGGAACACTCATTTGCCCTTGCTAATGTATACATTCATAAGGCTGTAGGAGCTTAACAACTGTGTTTATACATGTTTTATAGATATTTATCTGACAAAAATAGATCATGTCTGACATTAAAATAAAGCCTTCTAAAATGGATGTAAGACTCTGCCCAAGGTCTATATATACATTCATGGGTAGGATGTCAAGGTGCAGGCAAGGCCTTAGAGAAAATACTAATGAATTGAATTTCTGTGCACATCCTTCTGGTTTCCTCTGACTGTGTTAACAGCACACACTAAAATAGTTTACAACTCAGAGGGAAGTGGTTGTCATATTCCTACCAGGCTGCACCCACAAAAGCATGGAATGAATGCAACACAAGTTCTGTGGTGCAAGTTCTTTAACAAGCAAAAGTGGATTGTAAGTGTACAGTGTAACATCCAGTCTATATACAGTTAACCTCAAACAATAAAACTCACACCACAGAAAGTGATTAAAAAAAGAAAATCACATTTTTTTAAACCTTTGAAGAAAGAGGAATCTAAAAACAAGATTGATTATAAAACATAAGAAAGCAAAAAAAAAAAAAAAAAAGTTACAAAACTGAAAATGTCTAATCCAAAATAGTAATCAAAAACAAGCGGAAGGGCAAAAGCAGGAAATCTAAACACATAACAAAACACTAAAAATTGGCTTTGAATTAGGAAACAAAGGATTATCTTGAATTAAGTGTTGTTAAAAATTATGTCTCTTGGGGATCAATGCTAGAGCCACTGGACAGCAGATAATATTAAATGTATGCACGTGTGCCTACAAAAACAGTTTCCTAATAAGAAACCAAGGATCATTGCTGACATCAGAAATGTATTAAAGGCATAGAGAGATATGCTTTTCAAAATGGTGATATAGAAGCATACAAGAAATGCAAATACAAATTCAGAAAAGCAATCAGTTTTGTATACATCAGTATAGAAATATACTAGGGACTACAAAATAAAGCCAATATTATGACGTTTAAAGGCACAAAGCATCTGGTCTGGATGAAATTTCAGGGCATTCTTTTAAAAATCTGAATCTAGAGCAACCAATTAACTGACATCTTCAGTTAATATTTAACTAAGATGTTCCTGCCAACTTCAAAAAGACAATTATCCCTTTGCCTAAGAAAACAAAACTGGGCTATTTGAATTCCTACAGACTGGTGAAACTCACTCTGATTGAGATGAAGTGCTTTGACAGACTGGTGCTGGTATGCATTAAAAATAATATTCCAGATAGATAGTTATGTTACCCCCAATTTGCATATTATTACAAGCAGTCAATAGACAATGCCGTATTCCTTGTACTTCATACCGTTCTGACACATTTGGGTAATAAAAACTGCTATGTTTGACTCATATTTATAGATTGCAGCTAAGCATTTAACAGTTATACCAGCAAATATGAAAACCTAACTCAACTATTTAAGGCTTAGGACTACCTTCTACAATTGGAGTATTAAACTTCCTAAGCAACAGATCTAAGCATGTGCAGATTGGCAGCATCACATCCTCAAAACAGGAATTCCAAAGAGTAGTGTGTTGAGCCCACATCTGCTCTCCTTGTTCACCTATGACTATATGGTGAGACACAGCTCCAACACTATTATTAAATTTACTGATGATGCCACCATTATAGGCTTAGAGGCTTAGCTGTGTACTTAGAGGTGAATGGACAAAACTCTCACCCTTTATGTCAGCAAGACCAAGGAGCTAATCATAGTTTTCAGAAAGCAGAAGGCAGATCATATTGTTATCTACTGTAAATTGGAGATGATGCTGTTGAAAGAGTGAGGAGCATTAACCTTCTTGGAATGACCACAACTGACAACTGGAAGCAAACACATTTTCTCTTGTCAAAAAGGCCCACCATTTCCTCTACTTTCAAATGTATGAGAGAAGCTTGTATTTCTCCCTCTGTTCTTGTGAACTTCTATAGGTGCACAGTGGAGTTCATTCTTACTTCATCACATCCTGGTTTGACACATGTTTAGCCCAAGAACATTTTTGAAAAAAAAAAAAATATATCCTGGTAAACTGATAGGTTTTACTAATTCTTTCGGTGAAACCTGTATGCCACATTCATGAACATTCTGTTTCCAAATTGATTTTTCACTGTGAATGAATGCCTTTCCATTTCTTACTTTTTGGCGATTGTTCTGTTGTTTCTCAACACAGATTCACATCTCAGTATTACACCTGCATCTCTCATGATCTGGCAATACGAAGGCAATGGTGAAAACATGTCTCAACAACAATCTAGCAAATCTTGATCAAATCTAAATCAGGTCTAAGCTGAAAATTGATGAGCACCTTTGACCAGGGCTTTGCAGCTAAGTAAACATTAATTGAATATTATTGTATATTAAGTAATTATTAATTGAATATCATTAATTACAAAAAAGCTCTAAACATTGCAAGTTGAAATACAAAATATAATTAGCAACATTTAAAGTGTAACAGCATGATTTAATTTCCATGTCACAACTTTTAAAATATAAATCCTTTCCATATTATTGTCTCATCTTATTTATTCTATATTTCATTTTTCATCTTACCTTTAATTTAACAATGAAGAAAAAGTACCAAAGCAAGACTATTTTAAATCTTTTAATATTCTCGAACATGGTGAATCCAATATAGGGTTGATGGAGATCAGTGCCTATCCCAACAGTACAGAATACCAGTCAGCTGTTTAGCCAACTCATGCACACACCCACATAAGGGCCAATTTGAATTTACCAATCAGCATAGGTAATGTTAATCTGAGGATGTGGAAGAAAAACCCATAAATACATTAGGAAAACAATCTTAATTACACATGAACAATCATGATTTTTATAAACAATGGACACATACGGAAGGGATAATTGAACAAATAAACAAATGAATAAATATAAATCTATCCATAGCTTTCTCAGCATGCCTAGTTACATAGTGTTTAAGTTATATACACTCAGGGCTCTGTCAGTAAGAGGGAAAGCTCTTCCATGTACACCCCACTTAAAATACACTTTGCACGGGTGCCAAAACGTATTCCCAGTCATCTCCCAAACTCTCTTGTACTGTTTACACAAACTTGAAATGCACAGTGACTTTGCCAGTCAAGCCTTTGCCCGTGCTTGTAGGGACTGAATATCAGGCAGTTTTTCTTAGCTCATCTAGAGGTTACTTCTAAGGCAATACACAGAAGTCTTGTTCAGGAATATGCTCAGGAATCCTGATTTTATCTACCAAAAGGTTTATCACGTGGCATCAGGTATCCCTGCCTCAGGAAATTCCACTTCAGACGTTCAGAAGTTCTTGGTATCCCCAACAGCACATTCTGTAGTAGGTGTCAGGGCTCCCGACATAATGTTTGTTATAGACAATCTATGAGTAACGCAGAAATCTAATAACTGAATCACTGGTATTTAGATCATTCTGACCATTCCTCCCAATCTCCATCATAAATGTATCTCTATCATTCCCTGTCATACAGGAGCAATTAAGTCTTACAATAGCACTACAGAGGCAGTAAGAACTGGCCTATTCTTCCCTACCATCCAGCTGTCATTGTATCAGACTGTCACTCTTTTGTCTTGTGGATAGTTTACCCACGTGTTGGCATCATACATGTTGTTGGGCTGAAGTTGTCTAGTAAACCAATAGAAGGTCTCTGGCAAATACCAGACCCCCAGCCATACTGTAGATGCATTCCCAAGTATTCCTGTTCTTAGTTATATTCTCCTCGATTTATTTAGAAGTATCGTGATAGTTGTATTTTTGCATTGTTTTATGCTTTTCAAAGTATAATTTTACATTTGGAGTTTTATTCAGATTGTACTCACTGAAAAACACAAAGGATTGATCGAAGAGTGGATGTAGAACTTTTATTTTGATATATGCAGAACACTATGCTTAACTTAAGGTTATGAAGTTGTTCTTTACAGTTGTTTATCATTGCTTGTTCTTTTTCAGTCTTTCATTTCACAATGTTTGTCTCTTGCATGATCTAAGGACAGCAAGCTTGAATATTAAGTTACTTTTAATACAGATAAATATTCAGGTGGTAGAGATCAACTGAATTAGTACCAATTACCTATAGTGGGATGGCAGCTGGCAGTAAAAGTAAGAAATCCTGGAAACTTCAAGACATAATTGCTCATTCTAGCAATATTTCATCATTGGCTTTGGAGAAGACGTCAGGGGATCTCCTTGCCACAGGTGGGGAAGATTGTTTCCTGAATATATGGACTATTAATCGGCCCAACTGCATAATGTGCCTTACAGCTCATAACACCCCAGTGGATTGCATCCGGTTTAGCAGCACTGAGAAACAGGTAGTGGCTGGATTACGATCTGGCTCACTAAGATTATGGGACCTCAGGACAGCCAAAATGTTACGAACCTTTATGGGACACAAAGCTAACATCTGCAGTCTTGATTTTCATCCCTTTGGAGAACATCTGGCATCAGGTTCTCTGGACACAAATATCAAATTGTGGGATGTAAGACAAAAGGGTTGCATATTTAGCTATAAAGGACATATGCAAGGTGTGAGGTGTTTATGCTTCAGTCCTCATGGAAAGTGGCTGGCATCATCTAGCGATGACAGCACCATAAAATTGTGGGATCTGACTGCTGGCAAAATGATTACACAATTTACCTCACATTCAGGGCCTGTCAAAGAGATAGCATTTCACCCTAATGAATATTTGCTAGCATCAGGGAGCTCTGACAGAACAGTAAAATTTTGGGATCTAGATAAATTTCAGATGATCTGCTCAACTGAAGTTGAAACAAACCCAGTAAACTGTATAGCCTTTCACCCTGATGGATGGTGTTTATATAGTGGATCCCAGGATTCACTGAAGGTTTATACCTGGGAGCCTTACAAATGCTTAGATGCAATGCCAGTGACTTGGGGAAAGGTTGCTGATATGGCTATATATAGAAATCATCTAATTGGTGTTTCATATAACATGACCAATGCCTTCTCTTATACTGTTAACCATAAATCGAGAAACCACGGTTCATTTGACCAGAACTTCATTCAGAATTACATACCACACAGACAGTTAACAGCTACAGACAACATTATGCAAAAAAACTTTGAAAAAACATTTACCTTGTACATCAGTTCTCAGCAGATAAAGAAAAAACCTGACAGTAATAATAAGTGTCCTGAAAAAGTACAAAATTGTTACAGTAATGAAAAAGATACATGTAGGAGTTTTCCTTTTGCTGAAGTCTACAATGAGATCTTCCACCCAAAGAATATTCCTTCTTGGGCTACCCCAGTGAAGACCAATACCTTTTCAAACTCTTATAATGCCAAAAGCCTTTCAGCTAAACTCAAGCCTCAGTTAGATATGGCTCCTGTGACCGAAAGAATTAACTTTGAAAGGTCAGGTTTGCTGCCTTTTTCTCTGTTTACATCTGTTAACAGAGTAAAACCAACTATAGTCTCCCCAACCACCTGGACTCATCGCACTCATATCTCATCACCAAGAGAAATGGAACTTGCATTCATTCATTCCTTCCAAAAACACCCAATTGGATTAAATCCAGCTGAGTTTTTACCCCCAGTGAAGAATGATGAAAACATACTGTTAGAGATTGTAAGGGATCATGAAGATATGTGTGTGGTACTGTCAACCAGGCGCAAAAACCTGAACCAAGTGCGAGCTACATGGAGTACAGGTGATATCAAGACTTCATTGGAACTGGCAGTAACTATAAATGACATGTCCACTATAGTGGACATTCTGAATATAATAAATTTTAAACCTTGCTTTTGGAAGTTGGAACTGTCTGCTTTAGTACTTCCACAAATTGAAAAACTACTGCAAAGTAAATATGAGACTTATGTTCAGACAGGATGCATGTCCTTGGAGTGTATAATTCAGTGTTTACTACCGTTAATAGTTGACAGACTTTCAATACCTCCTTCAACTGATTTTGACATGCTTGACATGCCTCAAGAAGGCATACATCAAACATGTAAGGCATGTTACAAGCAGTTGAAGAATCTCCACAATGTTGTTAAGAGTAAGGCTGGTTTAGTGGGGTATAATGCCAGTACTTTACAAGAGTTATACTTATTATTGACTTCATTAAAATGATCAAGGGTATGTAGGGTGTCAACTGATTATCAGAATTAGAGTGGATGACTGAGAGTCCTGATAATTTTATAAGATTTTGTAAAATAAGTTATACATTTCTGTCTCTGTGTAATACAAAAATTAAAATAACTATTGTAGATAATTCTTCCTGAAGATGCTAACAATAAATGTGAAATGGTGATATGGTTATTGTCAAACATAATGTCATTTACATAATCCAAAACTATGCGAATGAAAGTGTAAAGGTGAACACTGATTATAACTTCGAGAATGATTCCATAGTTTCACCTTCTTCTTCAGAATGCTCCTATTTCCACATGCAAGAGTTCCTTTACTGAAGATCTAGGAAGAATGTTCCAGTTTCTGAGTGAAGTCAGAAAAAGAGGCATCAGTGTGATTTGCAGATACTACAAATTAATATTTTTAGTCTGTTTTGTTTGAAAATCAGACCGGATATTTAACAAACAATATGTTCATTATATCTAAAAGCAGTAGCATTCCAAATCAGTGGCCAAAATGGAATATACTTTAATAACAAATATACATAAAAATAATATAATACTTATGGTTATGTTTATTGTGAAGGAAACACACACAAACTAGTAAAGGGTTAGCGCTCCTGGGGAAATCCTGTTTAAAGCTTAGAGCTGGGAGAGGAGAGTAAGTTCTTGTTTGTTTTGAGGTTCTGGTAATATTGTGTGTATCCCTTGCTCTCTACTAAGACAAGTTCAAGCATCATTAATGGGTGCTCTATTTTCCCCATGGCTGGTCCCAAAATGTATGCAGTCTCCAGTGAGGTGGTGGTTTACATACCCTGGGAATCAGAAGAGCTGGGGTTTGTGGTATTAAGGCAGAAGTGATGTCAGACATCTTCTGGGGGCTTCTCCTTGACTCCATGGGTGGAAGTGCAAACTGGGATAGTAACTGTGCAACATCCTTCATCTACATTTATTAATTCAGTATATTTGACAATAAATACCCTATGCATCTATACTACACTTGTTGCAATGAAAAAAAGACAAGCTTATGTCTTAGTCATCATGATCTCTTTGTCAGGCTCTATATGCCACATTTTTGTAGCAATCAAACATTTTTAATTTTTCTCCTTTTTTCAGTTAGGGAAGAGGTACCATTTTGAACATATGCCTATTTGTAGTCACTATGTTCCATTTTGAGCGCAGACAAATCAATAAATGCAGATACACTAGGACCAGAAAATTATCTTTATTGGTCAACTGTCATGCTTAACCCACAGCCCTTCAGTAGGCACGTGCATCAAGACAAACCCCACCTCTCCATGTCATATTATGGTACAAGCTGCGGCAGTGATGGGTTGGCTACTGCAGTGGGTGCTTACCTGACAGCAACAGAAAGTATAAAATATTGTGTACAGGCTTCACCAGCGGCTGATATTCACAACAAGATTTATGATAAAATTAAATGAACAAAGTTGTCACATTATAATGCTGTTTACTTGCAAATAATGTTTTGGCATACATCACCTATGTTTTACTGTGCTTGAGAGTGTGGTATCACATTTTTTAATGCATTGCATTAAAAATGAAAATGATCAAACATTTGCAATAATTCCTCAAAGATGATGCTTCCCATGTCATAAAAATTAAGACCCATATGTTCCCTCAAAGGGGGGGGTTCAACAGATGACAACCTTTTCCCCACTTTTTGCTTTTTCATTCCAGAATATTAACCCAAGAAATATATATATATATATATATATATATATATATATATATATATATATATATATATATATATATATATATATATATATATCCCATTCATTTTGTTGTGTTTTTGTTCATTTATATGTGTAGAAACTGAGCAGTTAATCAAGTAAACATCTCTTTAGCTATTTATGTGCTATTTACTTAAATGTACATCATGTTTTGTCATTTTTTTCTTTGTTTGTGCTGTACTTATGGAGGCTTCAGATTGGATAAAGATGGTGCAATACACTATAAACATCTTTTCATGGGTGTTTTCTCTTTTCCTTTATAATTTTAGATATGTTGGGCTGATTATCACAATTAAACAGAAATATTCCCATAGCTTCCTAATGAAATTATATTATCTGAGCCACTTTAGACACTTGGTGTTAGTTGACAGCATTTGTGAGATTGGCTTTTTTGGACAATGATTTATAGGACATAACTGAAGTAAATAACAGTTTCACTTTTTAAAAGTTCTCAAAAGAACTTTTTACTCTTAAATGTGTTTTGACTTTATAGTGTGTCTTTCAAATAGAGTGCAGTGAGAAGGCCTAGTAAAAAACGAATGAGAAGACAGACTGTGGTAAGGTTAAGTTGCACTCTCCTGCTAGGATACAAAACAGTTATCACCAGAGACTAGTACCCTTTATAGGTGTGCTGGGTGCCTTAGGAAACTATTAGGCAGAGACACTAACAAAAAGGAGAGTTCTGATAGAAGAAGAAGAAGAAGAGAGAGAGAGAAGTGTATGACTTGGATTTGAGTAGGCTAGTTTTTCCTAAAGTGTTAGGGAGAGATGACCCAGCAGTTGCTACGGGTGTCTGAGCCTATGTTAAGTAACAGAATAGGGCCATAGAGGAAATGACAAAGGCAGCAACACCTCCTTAAAGTTAACTGCATACTGTCACAGCATGGTACAAAGGGGTCAATGCTATCCTTTTGATTAGACAAGCATCTAAGGAGCTGCTTTGGAGACCTGGAAATTTACAGGTAATGGAAGTCTTTAGGATCCAAGAATAAGTGCTATCCTAATTTTCCTGACACAAAGGGATCTTCTAAAGATAACTGGATCCTAGTTCCCCCATTGCTAAGGTATTCTTGCCAGCTGCTGCATTGCATGCCCTGTAGCATCCTTTTACCAATGGATTGGGTGCTGTGTGCTGATGTGTTATTTTTTGGTGGATCGAGTGCCAAGTGTTGCATCTGTTTGCAAGTTTAATTAAATTATGGTGATAACCACAAAAAGTTTGTTTTTGTTTTCTACTAAGGGTCTGTGCAGTAGTTTTTACTGCTTTTTCGTTTCAGAAACATTTTTGGTATTACTTTAAGAAGCCTGGATTCACATTACTGTGAATGTAAAGTGTAGGACATATTGGGGATAGTGCTAGCAGCAGGCAAGGTAGAGGCATTAGCAGAGGAAGTGTAAGTAAAACAATATAACTGCTAATAGTATATAAGAAAGTTAATTACCTTACTAAAAAATCTGAAGTAGTTACTTTAAACTTATACCTATTTTTTTAATTTTTAAAAAGCTTACAGTTCCCTGAGAAATTTTAAAAACAAATCTAATACAATACAATTGCTTTCAGGATGACTACTTCCAGGAGGCCTACTGTATATACGCAGGAGATGCCAGCTCATCGAGCACCAGGAGCTCAGTGTGGCTGAACTGGAGGAGGTGGCTATCTAGTCTGCATTTTACTAGAATTGGAGGATATTTGCAGAGATATTATGTTAAGCTTTTATTAACTTATGATATGCTTATGATTGTTGACAGAAGAAAAAGAAACAGAACTGCAGGAGATTTTAAATTATATTAATTAAATTGATAAGTTCTTTGGTATGAAGATGAATGTAAAGAAGACAAAGAGCATGCTGGTAACAAGAAATTAGACAGTGCCAAGGATCATGATTAAGATTGATGGGGAAGTCATAAAACAAGATAGAACAATTACATACTTGGATGTTTTATTGAGCTTTTAGAACACCTAGCATCTTAGATTCTTCTCTTAAGGTCTTTAACATTTTACCTGTACCACTTTAGGTTTTTTTTTAACTTTGTGTATTCAACTCTATGGTCTTCTAACGGCAGGCTGTTTGCTGAATGGAACTGTCTTTCAGAGTAGATTAGATAAGATAAACTTTACTGATCCCATGGGGAATTTCAAAAGCATATAGCTGCAGAAAAAAAAAACAAGCATACAGACTCATATGACAGGAAATACATCCAATCAATAATCAATCAATTGACAGGTAAATCAGTCAATAATTAAATAAACAGATAAATACATAAAAATAAATAAATATAAACATAACAACTACAGCGAGTGGAAGCATTGAATTTCCTGATAGCAGTGGGCAGTACAGACCCCCAGAGATGCTTTTTGGCACACAGTGATGTGCTTCTGGTGGGGATGGAGAACATTTTTATGATAGCATTTAATTTTGCCATCATCCTCTTTTCCACAATGGCTTCCACTGTGTCCAGGGTATTGGCCTGTGATGGCTTTCTTGAAAAGTTTGTGCTTCTTTTGAGCTCGGACTGCTTCCCCTGGAGACTGCAATGTAGAATACCACACTGGCTACTATGAACTGGTAGATCATTTCCAGCAGCTTACTGCACACACCAAAAGGCCAGAGTCTCCTTAGCAAGTACAGACTGCTTTTATTTATTTCATGCATTTTCTTGGGGAACAACCTAAAGACTTATGTGAGTGTAATTTACCGCTGAAACATGAAAGGGCACCGTGTAATAGCATTCTTTTTTCTCCTTCCCCTTCTGCAGAAAGGAAGATTGACACCTCTTCCAATGTGATGTCACTTCAGAGGTCTGACCACCCGGACCTGCCTCTTCCTCCCTGAATCCAACATAAGAGGACGCAATGTCATCCTGGGCATACTGTGTGAATTTAAGAAGTCTCAACCTTGAGCTTTAACATGTTTTATTTTTACACCTTTTGTGTAACCTCAATATACAGGGTTTGCCTTTGGGTGCTCCAGATCCTTTATCTTGTGCTCTTTACTCTTTATAATATTTATTTATTTTGTTGTAGTTTTGTTTCCAAACCTTTTACCTCAACTCATTTTACCATCAATAGAGGTTCTCAAAGGCTCACCTTAAACCCTTAAGGGATTACAGCTAGATGAGGAATGGACAGATTAGTCCCTTGTCTTATTGGTTACAATAATCACACAAACACTTTGACCTTTAAGCTTTTACTTGTAAGTTCTATTTATTTGCATTAAAATCAGCATAAATAAGGAGATACACAGAATCATACAACCTAGAACATTTAAATCTTCATCTATTCCAAGTAGTAGTAAATGTTAATACTCATTCCTTGTGACTTCTTATCTTGCAGGTTATGTATTCTCATGGATACATGGCTATGTTTAGTGAGCAGAAATATTAAATTGAATTTTTTAATCCAAATAAAACTGGTTTCATTTTTTGATCAAATATATATTTATTCTCGGTCATCATTTCCACTTCTAGAATCATGAAAGTTGAACATACAGTTTTCTTCCTTACACAAGTGAAATACCATGTGTTTAATCTTTTGACTTTTGCACCACTTAAAACTCAATTCTTGTAATGACTGTAATTCTCCTCAGACATACCATGTACAATGTTTATACTTGAATAATAGCCATCTTTCTGTTTCAGGCCACTGGCACACAACATAAAAAGAATAAAAGAAGGAACAAAAACTTATACATTCTATATTTGTATAAAAACCTTAATCATCTGGAAATAACCCAAAAGAAAATTCTGAATCCATACTATAACAAATGAATGCAATTTATCAGGCTATACGTGAGATTAGGTAGTACTTCAAGGTAGAGAGCAATTCAAAATTACAGTAACGCTCTTGATCATTATGTATTGATTATGTCAGTAGCCTTTCCCTGTTATGATGTCTTTTGGCAAAACACTGTGTCATTTCCAGATGTACGCCTCACATTATAAGCTCGCCTACACTTTGTTTACAATACAGGAAAGACTTTTTTTTTGCTAAGAATTAATTAATTCAAGGTGCAATAAATAATTTAATAAAATCGGAATAAATTTGAAATATTTCAATAGTTACAAGTCTGGTTGATTAACCACCAGTGCAAATCTTCTTTTACTAAATCAGCGTTTCTCAACCTTTAAGTATTTGTGATTCGAGTTTTCATAACAGTTTTAATCGCGCCCCCCTAAGGTTTTTTTGAAAAGAGCCCACTAATAACAATTTGTTCTTTTTTTTAATTAATGATATATCATAGATGCATATTTTATTATACCTACTTAACTTTTATCGACATTTATCTAACTGTATATTTATTTTTCTAGTATCAGAATGTAGTTTAAGTTCATTTGTTTTGGTTTCAATAGATGTATTTTTCATATTTTTGATTCTTGTTTTCTTTTTTTCACATCTTCGCGCCCCCGTAGGGGGGCCTGTCCCACAGTTTGAGAACCACTGTACTAACATATTGTTCAAGACAGCATTTTTCAATTAATTAATGAAAACACAAAAACATTCTCATTTCAAGGCCATAGCCATTGGCATCATTAAAAACTATATATATATCATTTAAAGAAAATGTTCTTTTGAAACCCTATTTACCACTGTAATCACTTTGTTAGTTCATTAGTTTTTTTGTTTTTCCTATGGCTAGTTCTGTTTTTTCAGCATCTACTTCTGTTTTGGTTTATTTAAATGATAATATGGCCACACTTTACCTAAGTTCAAATGGAATGAACGCACTGATAGGAAAAGACACCCACAAGATAAGAAGACTGCAACTCAATGTGCATATAATGTGAAGGAGGTGATGCCTAAACAACAGAATCTGGTTATACCACTCAGCCAAAAATAGTAGGCATAAATTATAAGTGTAAAAACAACCAGTGCTTTCAAAGTCAGTCTACTGTAGGATCATCATTGCTCTTTTCTGAACAGCAGTATTGTTCTTAAAATACTGAAGTATCAAAATAAAAGCATACTTGAGTAAATTCTTTTCTAACTCCATTTCCAGAAAGTACTTTATTATGTTCTTATCTTACTTGATGTTCGACAGTAGCCTGTGGTACTACTCACTACTCTGTAGTTGCAACAAGCTCCTAGAAAAATGTTATTTTTTACATTTTATATATATATATATATATATTACTAGATGTTTTGCTTAATAATTACTCCATATTTTAGTCATGAACAGACTACAAATGAAATTTTGATTATATATCCAGGTGCAAACTGCAGTAGAGCTGCAGTAAGTTGTTTCTGCTCAGTTTTCTTTTGTTATAATATCCCAGATTAATGATAGTCCTTTAAATAATTTGTGTGATTCTGCCATTCATATCTCACTATTTTCCTCTTCTTTGTGTCCAGTGGGCTAATTTATCTTCGAAATATTATCTAGGGTCACATTATACATATGACGTTAAATCAGAGACTGCATCACACTTAACAACTGTACTTTCTGGATCTCATCGTCTTGAAGATAATATCACAGGGAATGACAGATTGCATTACATGAGTCTCTTGTGACTTCTTAGCACAGCTTCAGGTTTTCTGTTTGTGCTATCTCCACCGTTTCACGAGTCAACTCTATATGTGCAGTTCAGCACAGTCATTTTCTTTGTTCTTTAAGGCTTTCATTGTTCTTCTTTTTCTTGTAAATCTGATTGGATTCTTTTTTATTTGTGGCTATTATATGCATTGTACTGTATTTTCAGATGAGAACACATTCAATGTCTCTATGACTTACAAAAATATAAAGTCAGTTGCATTTTGAAACCACTATGAAAATATTTCTGCTAGCAACATGTTGAAGAGTAACCTGATTTCTATAAAAACCTAAAGTGCAATTTTTACATTTTGCTCCTAATAAGAGAATTATATTAAATAAGAAAACTTTTGATGAAAAGAACCTACTCAAAACAAAGTACTGCAGTAACTTGCAATATTCCATTTGCAGTGTTAACTTGTAATAACAATATTTGGGACTTCATGTTGTTTACAGTATATTTAATTAGAGGTTTTTAGAGAGTCATAGGAAGGGTGTTTGCTGAGCCAATCCCAGCAGTACCCACAGTTGCAATTATCTCTTGGCCGTTGTTTATGGCATACATCCAGTGGCATAGCTGGGGCGGGGGGCATCTGTCCTCGGAAACAGCATCCAGGGGGTGCCAGATTGATGTTACGAAATTTTAGAATGAAATGTTTTCCATTCTTAAATGCACTAAAAAGTAAATAAAAAAACATTTGCATACTCAGTCCATCACTCCATCAGTATGAGGATATCTTTTTCCTATGTTTTTTGTCTCTTTCTGATTTCGAAGCATGTGTTAGTTCTATATACCCAACAGACAATAATTTATCCCCTCCACTACTCTAACATGCTTGACTCCCACCCAGAAACATTTTTGACGTTATTAAACAGGTCGCGTGACTGACATGAGGCATTCATATATCATTGTCTAAGTTGTTGCAAACACCATTTCCATGTGCCAAGTGATTTGTGTTTATGTGTTTGATAGAAAATTGATTGGGCTGTGGTGAAGTATTCTAGTAGATGGTTGCAAAAGTCTAGACATTTCCCTATCATATTTTTGTACGAATAAATTGTAAGTAATGCAGTTTTTATAAATATATAATTATTTTGCTTTATAATTTGCTATATACTTTCTTTAAAATCATTTTTAGATGTGGAAAACTTTTTTTTTCTTACAAAAACTAATGACGGATTTAGATTTTAAAGAACACGAAGCGGCGTTATCATTTTCGGAGACTTATATGAAATTTTTTTCTTAAAATACTATTATTTTAAATACATTTTTAAAAATTTTCTTTCTCTTCCCCATTGCATTTTGGCAAACAGGAAGGGGTGCGAAATCTTCAGTTGTCCCCGGGCACTGAAAACCCTAGCTACGCCTCTGCATACATCTGTGCATATTCTCTAATGCTGGGACAGGTTTCCTTAATAAGGCAGTTTAAGTATCTTATACAACATTATGACTGTACTCTGATTAGCCTAAAAGAGATGCCTCCCAAAGAGTCATCCACAACCACCAGTGTGCTGTAGATGAGCTCTTGTGGTAAGGCTTCCTGTGATTAGGATGGCAAACTCATTAACTTGCACCCACCACCACTGGACCAATAGGAGATACAATGAGACCACATCCAGCAAAGGTAGATGTAGGACCTAGAGAAGAGAAGGAAAGGAGACACAGTATGTACACATCATATTTCTAAGTGAAAAGAAAAGTTGACTCCATCTCCAAAACTGGTCCTTGATGCTCTCCGCTTTATTACTCAAAGTATAATAAAACACTTTTAGCTGGGAGAAGAAAAGAGATGATTAAGAACAGAGGCATAGGAAGATTAATTAAAGCTAAGACATTAAATGTCAGTGAAAGCAGCTGTTGAGTTTTATGTGCCATGCCAAAGTGATGAGGGCAATGCCACTTTCTCTTTCATCAGTCTTCTATGAAAGTTGCTCCAGGGTTGCTGTACAATGGCTAACCCTGCACTCTGACCCCCAAAGGTCATGCAAAAAGACAATTTCCCCTCAGGGTTTTATACTGTGTATTAAGTAACAACAACAACAAAAAAATTACCAAATACCAAACAATACCAAAGATGGCTGCAAAGAAAAAATATGTCTAATTTTAGATTAAACAAAATAGCACCATAGCACCTCAAACTTCCCTCCAATTATTGGTATTTTTATTTTTCACAAAGAATACTGTCTAAAGGTTCTTCTTGCATACTTATGTTTCTCGCAATCAGAGAAGTGATGGGAAAAACTGTTTTGGATCAGTAATCCTAACAAGAGATACTGCACTTGCATTGTCCTAGTAGTTGTATAAATTAACTATCAACAACTGTAGCCAGTATTTAATTAATTCATTCAAAAACTATGTCATGGTGTGTGCCATAAATTGATCTTCTGCCACTATCTGTCAATTATTTTCATGTAATTTTTGTGCTAGTTTTACAGTAACTGCAATTGCAATAACTGGATCATAGGGTTCTGAAATCTCTATTGATAGAGTCTAACATAAAGCAGTGATTGCCAATTTGTCAATTACTTACATATGTAAACTCAAAACTCAGTGTAATGTCAGTCACTTAGCCCAATGTGCTCAAGTACCAGGTCCGCCTATGGGCATCCTTTTTTTTTTTTACAACTTGTCCTAACAAAGCTTCTTTCAAATGTTCTCCATTAAAATAAGCAAACCTGGGCTACAGTAGGTGCACCACAACCCTCTCTGGAGCTAGGCTTAAGAAGTGGTGTTCACCTTTTAAAGGTGACCAATATACAGTAGTCAAGTTAAGTTTAGAGTGAAGTAGGTTTATGAAGATATCTGCAAAGTCTAACCACCTTATGGGTAAATGATAATGATCAAGAGTAATTATAGAGATGTAACATACAGTGCATCCGGAAAGTATTCACAGTGCATCACTTTTTCCACATTTTGTTATGTTACAGCCTTATTCCAAAATGGATTAAATTCATTTTTTTCCTCAGAATTCTACACACAACACCCCATAATGACAACATGAAAAAAGTTTACTTGAGGTTTTTGCAGATTTATTAAAAATAAAAAAAATTGAGAAAGCACATGTACATAAGTATTCACAGCCTTTGCCATGAAGCTCAAAATTGAGCTCAGGTGCATCCTGCTTCCCCTGATCATCCTTGAGATGTTTCTGCAGCTTAATTGGAGTCCACCTGTGGTAAATTCGGTTGATTGGACATGATTTGGAAAGGCACACACCTGTCTATATAAGGTCCCACAGTTGACAGTTCATGTCAGAGCACAAACCAAGCATGAAGTCAAAGGAATAGTCTGTAGACCTCCGAGACAGGATTGTCTTGAGGCACAAATCAGGGGAAGGTTACAGAAAAATTTCTGCTGTTTTGAAGGTCCCAATGAGCACAGTGGCCTCCATCATCCATAAGTGGAAGAAGTTCGAAACCACCAGGACTCTTCCTAGAGCTGGCCAGCCATCTAAACTGAGCAATAGGGGCAGAAGGGTGGTGACCAAGAACCCGATGGTCACTCTGTCAGAGCTCCAGAGGTCCTCTGTAGAGAGAGGAGAACCTTCCAGAAGGACAACCATCTCTGCAGCAATCCACCAATCAGGCCTGTATGGTAGAGTGGCCAGACGGAAGCCACTCCTTAGTAAAAGGCACCTGGCAGCCCACCTGGAGTTTGCCAAAAGACACCCTAAGGACTCTCAGACCATGAGAAACAAAATTCTTTGGTCTGATGAGACAAAGATTGAACTCTTTGGTATGAATGCCAGGCGTCACGTTTGGAGGAAACCAGTCACCGCTCATCACCAGGCCAATACCATCCTTACAGTGAAACATGGTGGTGGCAGCATCATGGTGCGGGGATTTTTTTCAGCGGCAGGAACTAAGAGACTAGTCAGGATAAAGGGAAAGATGACTGCAGCAATGTACAGAGACATCCTGGTTGAAAACCTGCTCCAGAGCGCTCTTGACCTCAGACTGGGGCGACGGTTCATCTTTCAGCAGGACAAAGACACTAAGCACACAGCCAAGATATCAACGAAAGTGGCTTCAGGACAACTCTCTGAATGTCTTTGAGTGGCCCAGCCAGAGCCCAGACTTGAATCCGATTGAACATCTCTGGAGAGATCTTAAAATGGCTGTGCAGCGACACTTCCCATCCAACCTGATGAAGCTTGAGAGGTGCTGCAAAGAGGAATGGGAGAAACTGGCCAAGGATAGGTGTGCCAAGCTTGTGGCATCATATTCAAAAAGACTTGAGGCTGTAATTGCTGCCAAAGGTGCATCGACAAAGTATTGAGCAAAGGCTGTGAATACTTATGTACATGTGATTTCTCAGTTTTTTCATTTTTAATAAATTTGCAAAAACCTCAAGTAAACTTTTTTCAAGTTGTTATTATGGGGTGTTGTGTGTAGAATTCTGAGGAAAAAAATGAACTGAATCAATTTTGGAATAAGGCTGTAACATAACAAAATGTGGAAAAAGTGATGCGCTGTAAATACTTTCCGGATGCACTGTATGTAGGAGAGGTTTTAAAATAACCCATTTTAGGAATGATAAATAGCTCTTGGGGCATATAGTTTTTCTTCAGTGGTTTTGGAGAAGCCCGTTCTTCTGAAAGAGATAAAAAAGAACTAGTTAAAAGGAGGACTGCATGGTAGCAGTGATAGCACCTCTTCTTTGCAGTAAGGAGATGGTTCACGTCTTGGGTTCTCTCCTTGTCTGTGTGGATTTCTTCCAGGCGCACCAGTTTCTTCTTATAGTCCAAAGACATGCAGGTGTGGTGAATTGGCGTTGCTAAACTGGCCCATGACTTTTTCAGTATCAGTTCAATTTCTTAACCACTTTCCCATATCAGATTTATGATAAATGTATATAGATGTATGGCACAATCATGAGATATTGGTACAACTGTTAGCAAATTATTTGCAGACTATTTAGAATTTTTAGCCTTTAAATGCCTTTCTTGTTGTGATTTAAAGACTATGACATTTCCCAAACATGACTTTTTGTTTCATCAGGTCTTTCTTTCACTTTATGTTTCAGCCGGTGTTTTAAGGTGTTTTCCCATGAATCTTCTGAATCTTACAGAACACAGCAAATGCATCAAATTGCTCAGTGAGAATGTTTCTTGACTACAGAAATAAAAATAATAAATCCATATGAACATGCAGAGAAATGCTGAGTTAATTAATTGGGAAGTGGAGCTGAATTACAGGAGTAACCTTGGACTAACTGAAAACAGCAGCTAAAAAAGATGATGATGGCAACATTAGAGGCCATCATGGCTAATCACAAGTAGTACTGAAACAAATCTTTACTGACCATGTTATTTCACTACAGTGTACTAAGAGGCATTACTGTGACTTTTTTGCCTACAGCTTTGATAATATATTGACTCTTCCTATTGTGCCTGTCTTCACTCTTACACAGTTATAACAGACACATTATTACAGAGGCAATATGTCACAAGAAAGACGAGGTCAACAGGTTATGATTAAGATTAGGCTTAGTCAGATTCAAGAGAAAAAAGAAGACATGAGAAAGTCAAGAATAAATAATCGAAAAATGAAGATGTGCTGTACTGGCTGGAGAATGCTGCAGGTTGCATTTCATCCTCTATCTAACTGCCTGACCATTCCTCTTAACACTCTCGTACTCAGGCCGATAATCAGATAAGAAAAATCAGTAAATAATTTTTGATTGGCAATTTCATGATATTCTTCTAAAATAATGTCATGTATTATACACAAGAGCTCACTTGATTCTCTTCAAATGTACATATTTAAGAGGCCAGTGTTTCTTCAAACTAAACCAGTTGATGTTTATTTATTCATTAGTCTGTAATTTTAAAACTTCTTTTCCAGTTTGATCTTCATAAACTATTCTAGACATACAGTATCTGCCATGATATTTGTCTCATCACTGTCCAGCAATTAGACAGAACTGCACATTTCCATTAAAAAAAAAGCAATGATCTCTCCGAGGTTCAAGTCTGTACTTTGGTTAGAACTTGCTTCATCATTAACAATTCCTCACAGTTGTTCAGGAGTATCACTAAATCATCTGCCATACTACTGATGATTTGTTGTAAGGCCAGGTTCTCTTTCTTAAGAGTGCTGATCTTATTCTCCATCTGTAAAATGTGCTCTTTAAGCATCTGGTTCTGATTCTCTCTAAAGCATATACCTTTAATTAGATAGTGGTATGGCTGTTGTGCTTGGTTTATGAGAGTGTGGGCCTCCTCTAGCTCTTGGGAAAATTGATCAGTAAGCTTCTTCTGTTGCTCCAAGTGCTTTCTCATTATTGAATTCTCTTTTTCCACTTCTAGTAACCTCTTAGCCAGGCAAACACTGTTTTTAATACCTTTTTTTGGTGTTGTTCTGACATTTGTTCTATGTCCTTTAGAAAAAAGACCGTTTCCTAAAGTCTTTTTTTTCTTGGTTGTTGCATTTTGCATGGTGGCCTCTGAAAAGTATTGCTCCAATTTCTCAAATGCTGAGAGTTTAACCCGGTACTCAGAATTTTGCACTTGCAGTTCATTAACGTGCTGCTCAGCTGCCACATGAAGTCTAGAGAATTCTCCAGCTAAAACTTCCAGTTTCTTCTGGTGCTTTTCACACTCAGTTTGATACAGCTGCATGTTCTTTGCTATTTCTTCTTGAATCATGAGAGCATTATCCACTTCTTGTGATTTTTGTTTAACTCCATGAAGCAGTTCTACTAGTTTTCTGTCTATTCTAATCCAGATCTTCATGAACTGTTCCAAAAGCACGTTATATTTTTCAACAGTGTCCTTTTCATCTTTAAATGCTTGCTCTTTCTCTTGTGCAGCATCATCTAAGGAAGCACTGTAAAAATTGTAAATGTCGTCATTAGCTTGATTTTCAATTTTCTCTGGCTCATCAAAATGTTTGCTTTTATATTCTTGTGCAGTGCAAACACCTGTTGTTTTACATTTCTTGTAAAGTTGTTTAAGAATTTTTTGTGTTCCTGGAGTCTCATTCTGTAAATGTCCTATTCTATTTGCGTCATCTGCATAGCTTGTATTCAACTGCAGATTTTGGAAGTTATTAACCTGTTGTTGAAAAACAACCATCTGCTGCAGAGCTGCCAACTCTTTGAGTATGCTATTCCTTTCTGTATTTGTTGTTTGTTGGGCATTCTTAACTGTATCTAACTTGCTACTAAACTCTGGAACCTTATATAGAAGTGTTGCCTTCTCTTGTTTTACTTCATCATATATTTCTTGTCCAGGTTTTAACTCCAGGTCAAGGTCTTGTCTTCTGACTTCTACCTCTGGTTGTACTTTATTTTCTTCTTTTCTGCTTTCTGATGGTGCTTTCAGTAGAAATCGGTCACTGAAGGGGATGTTCTTTGAATACAAAGTGGAAATCTCTGTTTTTAAAGGCTGAAACTCTTTATAGAATTGAAGAGGTATGCATTCAGAGTTTGATTCTTGTTTCTTCAATAGATCTATCAGTTCTGAACTTTTTTTCTGTGTGACTGCCGGATCATGGATGTTACTGCATTCACCCCTTGCTTTTTCATTCTGTTGTTGATTGGTCTCTTCCAATTGAGTTTGGCTCAAAAAAAGAACATCCATACCCTCCCTGATGTATTTTTGCTGTTTTCTAGATTCTTCTTGTACTTTCTGCTCATGACCTGCTTTTTTAGTCAATCTCAGTATTTGAGGAATTTCACAATCAAGTTTATCTTCTGACTGATCTAACTTGCTGGATGGACACACATGAAGATTGTCATTTGTCAAATTTTGCTGGTACAGTTCACTTTTCAAGAGCTGGACATTATTATCAAACAGAGGACTGGAAATATTCGTATTGCTGATTGTCTCTTCAGATAAATGTGTTTCTTCTGTTTCTGTACAAAAATGTTTAGTTTCTATAAAAGTGGAACTGCAGTTTTTAGAGTCTTTTGACTGCATAGCTGATGCACTGTCTCAAGATCTTCTTCCATGTAGAAAACTGTTTCTATTAGAGCCTTTTACAGTCTTTTGGATTTTGTCACTGTTCAAAGTAAAATATTGAAAAAAAAAATGTTAGTTCACATGCCCAGTTAATTATTAAGAATTTCTGTTGTTGCTCTAACATGATAATCAGTCAAACAAAAGGATATAAAGTTGAAAGTTTGCAAGAAATACTTCAAATGCTCAGTAATATTTTGTAAATAAAATGTCATTATAATGTTGTATATTCATTACATTTAATTTATTTACCTGTTTTTCCATTTACAAAACAGGACAGTATTCACAAGTGCTAGAGTTGATGATAGTTATTAAACATGTATTAACATTGGTTTAGTTTTACTTTTGTTGTTTAAGGCAGGTACATATTTGATTGTGAAAAATGTTATATAAATAGTGGTTTCTCAGGAAATGTGTGCTGGGGTAATATTAAAATTAAAGTTAAAATTGAACTTTTATACCAATAATGGCTGTATATTTTTTATAATAATGAATGTAAATCTAAATGCCATCATTCAGCAATATAAAAAAGAAATGAAGCATCACTGAATTTGTACCTGTTCATCTTCAGTAACTACACAGAATGAAACTACTTATATATGATTATCTATTCATATTTTCAGAAACTAATTTTTCAATTACAAGATCACGGAGCCCAGTAAAAGGCTAGCACAGTTTCCAAACTGAAAAGCAGTCCTCCTCATTATTTACCTACCACAGACATCTTTGGGATTGTTGGAGAACAGCAGAGCAGCCAAAGGATGTGTAAACTACACGTCAGACAGTGAGTGCACAGGCTGCATCTACAGTATGACCCTTGTGCATGCACTGAGGTTACAACCTGTAAACACTGCACCAATAAATACCATATACATAAAATATGAAATCACATGTTGAATAAAGTGGATGAATAATACACTATATAATACATAGCTACAAAACAGCTATATAAACAGAAATCTTTATTCTCTGCTAGTGGTAAAGACACAAGAATTGAGTGATAATGCACAGTAAGTTAGGAAAATAAGAGGAACTATCTGGTAAAAAATCTGAGATATTTAAAATTGGAAAGGAACAACATATTCTTTCAAACAGCAATTGCAAGAGTGGTAGTATTGGTTCATGGTTTATATTCTATGCACAAGGTATTTATTTGTACAAAGAAATACTTAAGCATGAAACTGATTACCCAGCACTGCTGTAAAGAGTCATGCACTGGGGAGCTTTAGTCTCTTGGACAAATAAGCACAAATGGACACTGAAGGTACGAATGCTCCTCTCACACAACAGATTTTTTTCTTTATGGTTTGTTTTACAGTGACCTCTTCTTACCACTCACTCTGCCTTTAGATGCAGTGTGGAACTAGCAACTGCATGCAACACTAAAGAATCCTTTCTTGTTGTCAAGTATTTTTTATGTCAAAATAAAAGTTGTCTCGGATAAACAGTCGGCATAGTACGAAAAATAGATAGATAATGAGCTAGTGGGCGGCACGGTGGCGCAGTGGTAGCGCTGCTGCCTCGCAGTTAGGAGACCCGGGTCCTCCCTGCGTGGAGTTTGCATGTTCTCCCTGTGTGAGTTTCCTCCAGGTGCTCCAGTTTCCTTCCACAGTCCAAACACCTACAGGTTAGGTGGACTGGCGGTTCTAAATTGGCCCTAGTGTGTGCTTTGTGTTTGTGTGTGTCCTGCGGTGGGTTGGCACCTTGCCTGGTATTGGTTCCTGCCTTGTGCCCTTTGGCTCCAGTGGACCCCTATGACCCTGTGTTTGGATTCAGTGGGTTGGAAAATGGATGGATGGATGATTTAGTGTTTTTCAAGTACACTTCTTACTTTTCATATATGACTAGAAATATACTTTTATCATTTAAAATTTAAATAAATTATCATTCAGAAAAAAAATAATATAAATTAAAATGTTCAAAAACTTTTCAGGTAAAAAAGAAGTTTGATGTATGGCAGTCATCCTTACTAATCATGGCACTAGAGAGTGGCAGCATTTTGGACGCTGATAAGCACATACAAGTACGAATTTCACTCTAATCTATACACATGACAATGTTCTAGTTATAAATCTTTAAACAGGTTAACCAATATGTCTCATTTTCTGGATTACATATACCTTTATTTTTATAATTTGTAATATATCAAGGTAGTATTAACCGAGCAGACATTTATGTTGCATAAGACTCTTTGTGGAAAGCTTAGGAAACATAGCAACACAAAACTTCAATTTACCCTTAATTTGATTTAAAATACAATTTTCCCCCTGGTGAAATATCCATTCCTTCCCTTGTTTATAAAAGAAAGACATTAAACACCAAGCAGAAAGAAAGGTCTAGCAGCTAAAGTTAAGTAAACTTTATTTTTTTTAATTTAAGACAGTATAGCAGGGTACTCTAAACAAATTTGAGAAGTGAGCAAGAAATACAGCAAATAAAACTATTAAAATTAATATTGAACCTGTGTGTTCTATCCAAGGTAATGTGAAAGGGGCCAGCCGACAAAAGGTTGAGGGCCTTTTGAAATTTAAAGGCATCTGGCAACTTAATACAAGTAAATGTTCAGCAGAATGAATATACTTACCAAGAGACACTGGTAACACCGCATGTGGGTGAGGACTAAGCCTGGATTGATTTTAGTGGCTTTTATTAAATAAATACAAGCGATCTGCTTACAAATGAGTAATAGAAAAATCCCCTTATTTTTTTCAATTCCTGCAGTCTCCCTACACAAAACAGAGACAAAATTAATTCCATGTTCTTTAGCCTGGTATGGAGCAGGGGCATAGCCAGTCATCTAGATGGGGATGGGTCTTTATTTCAAATAATTTGTCTTTTTTGAATTAGCTTACAGCTGCCTTCATTTTCATTATGTGTTTCCTGGACTAAGTATTCTTCTGAAAAGGTTTAAATAAATTGAGATACAAGACAGACCTATTGAAACATTGGCATTTATTTTGTATTACATTCAGTGCATATAGCTTTGTTCCTCATTCTAATTCTGAAAGCAGTATCAACTTAGAGTTCATTTCAAAGCATAATGCAGAAATGATTTTGTTTATAACTAAACTATCTAAATAAATAAACCCTTATCTGAAAAACAGAACACAATGTTTGATAATACAAAAACATAATACTGTCATACTTTTTGACATCTACAGTAAAAATTTTCCTTCAGTATTAATAAAGTTTCTATCTACAGTATCTATGTAAAGCAGCAGAAGCAAACACAAAAAAGCACTATAGAGAAATATAAGTATTATACATTAAGTGGCATTTTTCAACTTTGATCTCACCATGTGGTATTTAAAATTTCATCCTGGTTGGCCAATAATACCATTAAAGACAGGAATTTCCCTGGGTTCACAGATTCACTGTTGCCTCTAAGACTAATAAAATGGCAACCACAATACAGTACTGCTCTGTTTTCTTTGAACAATGAACAAAACCAGACTGTTAGGTTTTCAATAGACTAGACTCTTTTGGATGCAGCCTGAAGACAAGTTTTGCTTTCATGCTTGCCTATACCTGCAGACATTTTATGCCACTTAACACTTAGAGAATTGATTAAAACTTCCATGTCAAATTAATACTACCAAACACAAAAGGTACCATCAAGTTTTGTGCTGTATACCAACCAGGAACCTCAGTTTTCAAGCCAACTAAATTTAAATGCCTGGTTACATCCAGTAAGAAGAACTGTTAGACAGATGTACTTCTCTGATGGTTTGTCATGATTTCTCAGTAAATGGTATGTTTGACCATCTAACATACAGTATATTGCCCTCTTTGGTAGATTTCTGTTAGCGGTTTTTTGGTCTGCATATAAAATCCTAAATCACTAACCATTTCCTCAGTTTCATTTGGTTTGGATAGCTGAAGTAATGCACGTCAATTATCATTAGCAAAGTTACTTATAATAGATGATTTGATAAGTGCATAGTGTATGATGTTAAATATGCAGCCATTCAATTGTAACATAAGTTTATTTCAGAACATCTTTAGAGCTAGAAGGACCATGAGATGTCCCTGGTCGATGTTCAGATTCATCAGTGTCTGAAAATATGACTGCATGTCAAGCTGATATTTTACCTTAGTCACTATCCTATGAAATTCTCATTTATTCCATATTTAAAAATACAGATGTACTGTAAATAATAACATGTAATCTATATTTGCTTGATTATTAAACTGTGTAAATAGCATTACCTTGAAATCCAGGGGGCAAATTTATAACAATCTCCCTTTATCTATTTGAACAGCACCCATTTTACTTGCATTTAGGTGTCCTTTGAAAACACATCTTTTTATGAAATATTTTGGAACTGATTAGTTTCTCTCCTACAAGGTTGTTACAATGAGTTTAGGAGCTTAGTAATATTCTAGCTTCATGTATAATTATGTAGATTTTCTAATTACCTTGTCCTCGTTTTGTATCTTGTTCTCTTAGTTTTTATGCTTGTACCTTATTTCTAGTATCTATTTATCTTGGTTTGTAAGTCGCCTTGGATAAAGGCATTAACTACATAAATAATAATAAAACTTGCACATGCATAAAAAGAGGCTCAAATTGCTTACAGCTTTCCATGGAAACATCAAAATTTATAAAAGAAAACTTGACAAGAGAACTGGCATACATTTACAGCAACTCTGACCCATTTCAGAATTTCAGAAACTGGGAAATGATGACACCCTTGAACAAATAGGGAAATGCAGCCAAACCAGCTAAATAATGACTGTCTGTATAATAATTTTTAGCAACTAGCCTTTATTATAATGTGCATTAATGTGACAAACATATTCAAACTGAAAAATGATGAATATGATGCATAGACTTTAGTTCCATTTTACTTTAAGAGGGCCAATGCTGTGTACTTGTATGAAAGATCATTTTTGTTTTTCCATCAGTTTATATATAGCCTATGTGTTGGCACTTCTCGGGACTAGAAATCAAGGCACAGTGAAAATGCAAGCGTGAATCACTCTCTGAATAAAAAAGACCTAAAACTCATGCCCTATAGGCTATTTACAGCTTAATGGTTTGGCACAACATGGCGTGTTTGGCAATACTGTACTTAAAAACTATGCAAATTATCATATACAAAGAGAACAATATTTATAGAGGCTGGTCAGATATTTTTATTTTTTGACTATGATCATTGCTGCCTTAAAAGCTAATGTAGGTTCCCAAGAGCTATTTGGTTTTCTTAACATAATCAGGGCAACTGTCAGCACTCATAGCAAAAAGGTTACCTAGTGAGAATGACGCTGCTATTGTTAACCATGTGTAGTGACTTTCACTTAACACAACGTTGTGATTCAGTGGCTTGGGTCAAGCCATGAGAAATATTTCAGATAAAGTAGCATTGGCAGATGATTTGCTCATGATGCTGCTGTAAATGCTGACTGGCTTGTTGATAAGGTAACTTCCTGAACCCGTTTATTTAAAACCGTAAATGACTTTATTTAATTCCACAGCCTATAATAATACTCAGCAGCCGAGAGGTATAATGTTATACTGTTATCAGTTTTCTTATGAAAACTCTTGTAATGACAGTAGATTAAACACTTGGAATCTATATCATTGGCATTGTGAATCAATAACTGTGTGGTGCAAATTGTGCAAAGGGGCATTACTCCCATACTGTATGTTAAAACAATGGTGTGAAAATATTAACACCAAAATTAACTCTAAGAACCATCAATTCAAGTTAAAGCAGTAGGGTTAGTTTGCAAAGTTTATAAGATGATTACTCGGTAACCCAACCACAGGGGATGCACAAACTGGTGTGTTTCTTCGTGCAGGTCCTAAGCCCGGATAAATGGGGAGGGTTACATCAGGAAAGGCATCCAGTGTAAAATTTTGCCAAATCAATGTGAACAACAATACAAATTTCCTTACTGGATCGGACCAGGATGATGGCTGACATTGGGCTACTGTTGACTTGTCCAGAGGTAGGAGGAGAGGAGGAAGGTAAAGAGAGTGGAACTGAGGGTAGGGACTTTTAATGTTGGCAGTATGACTGGTAAGGGAAGACAGTTAGCAGATATGATGGAGAGAAGGAAGGTTGATATATTGCGCATGAAAGAGACTAAATGGAAGGGGAGTAAGGCCAGGTGCATTGGAGGTGGATTCAAATTTTTCTATCATGGTGTGAATAGGAGGAGAAATGGAGTAGGGGTTATTCTGAAGGAACAGTATGTCAAGAGTGTTTTGGAGGTGAAAAGAGTGTTAGACAGAGTAATGATTATGAAGCTGGAAATTGGAGATGTGATGATGAATGTTTTTAATGCATATGCCCTGCACATTGGGTGTGCAATGGATGAGAAAGAAGATTTTTGGAGTGAGTTGGATGAAGTGATGAATAGTGTACCCAAGGGACAGAAAGTGGTGATTGGAGCAGACTTAAATGGGCATGTTTGTAAAGGGAACAGAGGAGACGAGGAGGTGATGGGTAGGTATGGTGTCAAGGAGAGGAATGAAGAAGGTCAGAGGATAGTGGATTTTGCCAAATGGATGGACATGGCTGTGGTGAACACGTATTGTAAGCAGAGGGAGGAACATAGGGTGATGTACAAGAGTGGAGGAAGATGCACACAGGTAGATTATATCCTATGCAGAACAGTTAATATAAAGGAGATTGAAGACTGCAAAGTAGTGGCAGGGGAAAGTGTAGTTAAGCAGCATAGGATGGTGGTCTGTAGGAAGATGTTGGAGATCAAGAAGAGGAAGACAGCGAGGGCAGAGCCAAGGATCAAATGGTGGAATTTGAAAAAGGAAGACTGCAAGGTTGAGTTTAGGGAGAAGGTGAGACAGGCACTGGGTGGTAGTGAAGAATTGCCAGACAGTTGGGAAACTACAGCAGATGTAGTAAGGGTGACATCTGGACAGAGGAAGGAGGAAAAGGAAACCTGATGGTGGAATAGAGAAGTACAGGAGAGTATATGGAGGAAGAGGATGGCAAAGAAGAAGTGGGATAGTCAGAGAGATGCAGAAGGAAGACAAGGAGAGTATACAGAGGAAGAGGATGGCAAAGAAGAAGTGCGATAGTCAGAAAGATGCTGAAGGTAGACAAGAGTACAAGGAGATAAGGCACAAGGTAAAGAGAGAGAGGTGGCGAAGGCTAAAGAAAAGGCGTATGATGAGTTGTATGAGAGGCTGGACACTAAGGAGGGAGAAAAGGACTTGTACTAATTGGCTAGACAGAGGGACCGAGCTGGTAAAGATGTGCAGCAGGTTAGGGTAATAAAGGATAAAGATGTGAGATAAAGATGGAAACATACTCACAAGTGAGGAGAGTGTGTTTAGCAGATGGAAAGAGTACTTTGAGAGGCTGATGAATGAAGAGAATGAGAGAGAGAAGAGGTTGATGTGGAGATAGTGAATCAAGAAGTGCAATGGATTAGCAAGGAGGAAGTAAGGGCAGCTATGAAGAGGATGAAGAATGGAAAAGCCGTTGGTCCAGATGACATACCTATGGAAGCATGGAGGTGTTTAGGAGAGATGGCAGTCAAGTTTTTAACCAGATTGTTTAATGGATTCTTGGAAAGTCAGAGGATGCCTGGGGAGTGGAAAAGATGTGTACTGGTGCGGATATTTAAGAATAAGGGGGATGTGCAGGACTGTAGTAACTACAGGGGGATAAAATTGATGAGCCACAGCATGAGGTTATGGGAAAGAGTAGTGGAAGCTAGGATAAGAAGTGAGGTGATGATTAGTAAGCAGCAGTATGGTTTTATGCCAACAAAGAGCACCACAGATGCAATGTTTGCTCTGAGGGTGTTGATGGAGAAGTATAGAGAAGGCCAGAAGGAGGTGCATTGAGTCTTTGCGGACCTCGAGAAAGCATATGATAGGGTGCCTCGAGAGGTGGTGGTACTATATGAGGAAGTCAGGAGTGGCAGAGAAGTTGAGTTGTACAGGATATGTACGAGGGAAGTGTGACCATGGTGAGGACTGCAGTAGGAGTGACGGATGCATTCAAGGTTGAGGTGGGATTACATCAGGGATCGGCTCTGAGCCCTTTATTATTTGCAATGGTGATGGACAGGTTGACAGACGAGATTAGACAGGAGTCCCCATGGATTATGATGTTTGCTGACGACATTGTGATCTGTAGCGATAGCAGGGAGCAGGTTGTGGACACCCTGGAGAGGTGGAAATATGCTCTAGAGAGGAGAGGAATCAAGGTCAGTAGGAACAAGACAGAATACATGTGTGTAAATGAGAAGGAGGTCAGAGGAATGGTGAGGATGCAAGGAGTATAGTTGGAGATGGTGGACGAGTTTAAATACTTGGGGTCAACAGTAAAGAGTAATGGGGATTTTGGAAGAGAGGTGAAAAAGAGAGTGCAGGCAGGGTGGAATGGGTGGAGAAGAGTGTCAGGAGTAATTTGTGACAAACGGATAACAGCAAGTGTGAAAGAGTAGGTCTACGGGACGGTAGTGAGACCAGCTATGTTATATCGGTTGGAGGCGGTAGCACTGACCAGAAAGCATGAGACAGAGTCTGAGGTATCAGAGTTAAAGATGGTAAGATTTGCATTGGGTGTGAAAGGGATGGATAGGGATAGAAATGAGTACATTAGAGGGTCAGCTCAGGTTGGACGGTTGGGAGACAAAGTCAGAGAGGCGAGATTGTGTTGGTTTGGACATGTGCAGAGGAGAGATGCTGAGTATATTGGGAGAAGGATGCTAAGGATAGAGCTGCCAGGCAAGAGAAAAAGAGGAAGACTTAAGAGGTTTATGGATGTGATGAGAGAGGACATGCAGGTGAAGGGTGTAACAGAACAAGATGCAGAGGACAGAAAGATATAGAAGATGACCCGCTGTGGTAACCCCTAACGGAAGCAGCCGAAAGAAGAAGAAGATGATAAGATGATTACTCTGTCTGAAAATTTTCTTTATTCAATTTTCAAACCATTCAGTTAATTTATTGCATGCTGCTAAGGCAGGTCATAAAAATACATTATCTTGCACATAAATTTTAACAATGATAGAAGTTGTAAAGAATTGGGATGCACTGGCTGCCCCAACCCGACACAGACAGGCACAGGCACTATTTCCATCCAATCAAGCTCATTACTGAGGGAAAGAACCCAGCCACTAAACAGTCTCTAGGAACTGATACCCACAGACACAAGCAGCACACAAAACACTCTCTCTTTTTCCCAGACTCTTGCAGTCTCCTTCTCCATGCCTCGTTGGCAGGTTTCAACCCTCTTTCTTCTGACTCTGGCTCCCATATGAGGTGGGGCTGCATTCTGCACCCTGGGAGTACTTCTTGTGTTGCATCCTTGTGACCCGGGAATACTTCTGGGTAAGGCGGGAGCAATGTACACAAGGGCTAATCAATCCCTGCAGCACCCTCTGGTGGTCCTACCAGAGTGCAAAAGGGCTGTAGCAAACTCCAACTCCCAGCATGCCATCTGGGAATCCATGGCAACCCTGGGGGGCTGCCAACTAATAGTTCAGTGTGTGTAATGCCCTTCATAAGTCACCTCCCCGTCCTTCCATTCGGGAGGTGTCCCAGCCAGGGAAGAATGCCAGCCGCATCTTACAAAGCGTTGAAGTCAACAAAATAATTAAAATTAGTTTTACCCTGATATTATATTCTTACTTTATACATCTGCTTGTACCAGAGAGCCTAAGAACACAGCAGATTGTGGGCCGTTTTAAAAAACATCTAAAGACTTTTCTATTTAGGAAAGCTTATTAACAAGAATGCTATAATTATTGTTGTTTTATCTCTGTTTTTATCTTGCCTTGCCTTTTTTTAATCTTTTTATGTTACACTTTGAGAGTTACTGCTAATGTAAAGTGCCCTATAAATAAAATACATTATCATTATTATTATTATTATTATTATTACCTGTGTTTCTTCAGCCAGGAATTAATTTCGTGGGTACAGGGTTGTTGACACACACAAAAAAAAACAAAAAAACACCACACACAAACATATAGAGCTTGGTTATATGGCCAAAACTGTTTATCACTGTTACCATAATATATTTTTCAACATCATTCAAAATTTATAATTGTTATATTCATTGCATGATGCTCAGGTTTCAAGTTTAATAGTATTTTGAAATAAGAACATACCAAAAGACTTAATATTATGCTGTGAACTGCAACACAAGATAATATTAAATTCTGATAATAAGTATAAATAAAATAAGAAAATAAAAATCGAGATTTTGAACAACTTTTGGCAATTACTGTTAACAACTAACCACATTTACGAATTTAAACATGTAGAAAGACATTAATCTGACTTTAAGGCAACACCTTATCTTAGTCCACTACAAAAGGAACACAATTAAATCATTTTACATGTGAACAATGGAAGAACTACACCATATTAGCTTCGCATACTGACCAATAGGAACATTTTTCATTTACAGATTTTTCACTGGAATTCCTAGTCTATTACCTCTGGCTTTGGAATGCTCTGTGCCAGGATGCAATGCTGCCACCTGTACTAAAGACACAATCCTAGGAGGAACTGTTGCAAGACATACTGGAATCAGTAGCTGGTAACGTGTTCATAAAAAATTACCCACAATTGTGAAAAGGCTATCGAAATAATGCACATCATAAGTAAAATAAGTCATATGGCAGTAATTATCAGTGGTGTTGATCAGTGAAGAAGGCAGCAATGTTTATTTGCTGTGATATGTTTAAGTTTTGGCTTGCAATAAGCAGTAAGCAATCAAACTCACTACTGGGTCATTGTAAAAGAACTAAACTGACGTTTCTGAAACGTTCAATCAAAAAATCTGCAATGTTAGTCTGCATTCACATTTTAACAAGATATCATATTACTATTACAAATACTATGAATATTTTGTCCATAGTGCCAACTAACAAATGTGTTCCTCAGCCCATTCTTGTCATCCATGACTATAATCACATTTATCTTTTGGAGCTAATGAACATTTTCACGAGTACTGCAAAACTAGTTTCTTATGGAGGTACGTTTTCTGTCTTTTCAATAAAATTAGGCTAGGTGCACCATGCAATTTCACATGTTCTAATCAACTGAATTATTTTTTTACATTGCTAATTTCTGTGCATGTTATTAAATTTATACTCCCTTTAATGTAATTTGAATGTACTGTATTTCATCAAGTTTTTTTTTACTTATACACCTAAAACATTTTAACAGCTATAGCTATTCATATATATTTTCTACTATATGTAAATGCCACAATGGTAGTTATAGTGGTCAGTTTACTGTGTTATTATTGACAAAAAAACAATGTCAGTGTAGCAACCATAAATCCTTAAAATATACTTAATATACACCACTATTTTAATTTTAAGATAGAAGATGAGTTAAGAATGTAAATTTTGATCGGTCTAGCAGCACAGTGAATTATGATGACATTAACATGTTTAACTGTTGTATTTTCTCTGTCCAACTGGCTGTTGTGTCTAAAAAGATATCACCCAAATGGCATGACAATTATAAAGATCCTAAAGGTCAGCAGATAATGACCTAGACAAGGAAGAAGTGATAATTTGTACAGTTAGCCTGGAAGATATGCTTTGCAGAGGTGTCAGTATTTTTGAAATAATAGACTAAATCTGTTCCATCCTGAATTTAGTGTGGATATAAAGTGATCCATTGTTTCTGTGTTTGTGATAGGCTCTCATTAAAGCCCTACAAAAAGCTTAGAAAATTTCTCTACAGAGGTCGAGAAGGTGTTTATGCATGGCCTAGTATATATTCTGAGGCATGTAATTTCAAGCAAACAAGCCCTTTCTTTTTTCACTATCATTATTCTTTCCAACAGAACATCTTTTGGTTGTAGTGTATTAAAATAAGGACATAAACTAATTATTAAGCACCTACTGTACATTTTATATAAACTGAAATTTAAAGTATATATTATTAAAACAATTTCAGTATTCATCAAACACCTCCTTTTAAATGTATCCTACAAGTACCACAGAGGTCTCTCTATTGTAAAAAAAAAATCTTGGAAGGAGATGATACGTGATTTTCTCAGAGACACTTTAATGTCCCGTGAGAGACACTTTAATGTCCCACAAGACAAGGCAGTGAGACAAAAGGACAGCTGCTGTACAGGCTTTTAAATGATCAACATGCAGTGCGACACGCAGCACAGCACAAGCAGCAGCAAGCCAGCAACTGATCCGACCGCATCTTGTTAGCGTGCCTTCAGCCCCCCCCACCCCTTCACAACATGACCGGCAGAGACGTGAAGTGGCTGGCACGAAGCGTGCCCTGAGAATAGGGAGCCAAGGCCTTAGTATTCTAAATATTACAAGGTTTGTCATTATGCTTCTTACACACATGAGTCTTCTCAGATAGGGTTAGAAAATAAGTTTTTAGGTTTGTTTAACAGCAAGAGACAAACATTTGATATACTTGCATTGCCACAAAAGGAAGCACAAGTACAGCATTGAGACATTTGAACTCCACTTCATTAGTGTACCAGTTTTATCTCATATGTCTTCTGTCCTTAATGTTGTTACTTCTAAATATTATAAAAAATCACTACCAGAACATTAAGAACAAATTCATTTGATTAAGTTTTGATGTAAATACAAAAAGAAGTTTTATGTTAACCAAATTTTCTATGAATCACAGATGTCACAAGGCCCTAACTTTTTGCAGATTGTTTGCATCAATAACAGCTAACATGTTCCATCTACTTTTTTATTCTTTTATATATATTGCAGTAGACATAATGTAGTTTTAACAGACCAATTTACTGTTTAGTGTGTTTACTAAATTTTGTTTTCCTCGGTTGTGCACTTCAAGAATTTAAATGAAACATTTCTAATGTTAATTGTATTTTATTTTACAGGGTTACACAATTTATCCAGAATAATTATAGAAAAAACCCAATTATTTCGAGTAATCACAATGCTGAGTATTTATTCTGCTTTTCCTTCTGCTGACTCAATAAAATGTCATACAGCTTAAAGATAAAATTTTATGATTTTTACCTCAACCCCCCACTTAAAGAAGTTTAAACAAATTGTACATCAGAAAGATCCAACTCCTTGCAAGCTGAACATTATATTAGGTTCTCAGACTTGATAGACAGCACTTTAAAGTTATAAGCCATTTGACGTTTCACATAAAATTATAATCAAAGTTCAGCAGCTAAATCAATTACATAATGCAAAATCTGTTTAAATATGATTGGCAAATTAAAATAAAGGATATGACAAGATCTTCTTAGATATGACTATCTTTGGAACTTTCCACTCTTTGAGCTGGATGGTTGTACCTTAGTTTTGTTTTCTCCTAAGTAGAAAGCTGTGAGCCTCTCGTAAGGCTTCCTGCATATCCTGGTACCCTGATAACTGGCAGGCCTTCTCCAAGCCCAACCAGCGATAAGCTTGATGCTCCTTTGATAGGCATATTTCAATGTTGTTGTCTCTCAACTCAGCCAGCCAGTACACAACAGTCTTGGGTTGACTGCGGACCTCATACTGCAATTCCTTTTTGAATCCATCAATAATTTGAAAATCCATGGATTTTAGTCCTGCTTCTTCTTCGGTTTCTCTGAGAGCAGTCTGTAGGTCATCCTCTCCAGGATCTACATGCCCTGAAGACAAAAGATACAACATTAATATGCTCACTTTGAACTAATATTTTTAGTTGTGGGTTGTTCTGCAAAGTAAAGTTCTGGATTCAATAATATGGTGTTTTACCATGAATTATTTCTCTTTCACCCTCCATGGTTCAAAAGACTACAGTGGAGAACTCTGAAAGAATGATGAGCCAATGCCCCTGTAAATGGTTGGGTATACCACACTACCTATGCCAAGGCATCCATTCAGGTTCCCAAATAAAAAATTTGCTGTTTCTTCTGCGGGAGGTGTTACAGTAAAAGGAATTTGGTGACACTACACCCTCTCTGCTTAACATGAAACAAAAGAACTGGGTACAACTTGAAAGTACAACATGCAGTCCCGACAACCTTCATCTCCATTTTAAAGATATGTGGTAACTTAAAGTAGACCATGACTCTGAGAAAGTAACTTTCATTTGAAAAATACCAAACTTATCCTTTAAGCAATTTTTTAATGTTTGCAGTATTATGCTGAGGCTAAACTTATGGATACAAATAAGTATTAACAATGGCTAGGAGCTTACCGTAAATAAAAAAAATTGTATTGCTGTGGATGGACATGGGCAAAAAGTGATTTAGCCTCTGTATTAACTATATTTTTTGATTCCTGGACTCTTGGTTTATAACAAAGTGAACAAATGCATTTTTTTATGAACAAAAATTAAATTAATTTATAATAGAAATAAAAAATATTTTGCCTTCATGGTAGTCAAATGCTAACATTTTATATTGCAAATATAATATTCCTGAACTGTGTGTTGCCACTTCAGCTTTCTACTGATAAGGTATTTATCTATTTGTTTTCAATGTAGCATAACAGGATCTGAGGATCTGAAATACTTATGGATGATGTTAACCTTTTGGGGGTGTCCAGTGATGACGACCATATGATGTCTGAAGAAGTAAAAACTGAATATTTTCTTCTGGCTTTGATGATGCTTGAGAAAGTCTTCGGTAAATGATAAGCCCACAGGCTCTTAATGCCATATTGATCTATAGAAAGAAGAATTAAGATTAGAAGAATAACACTTTTAACTTTTAATTACTGCTGTTAAAGATTAATGTGACAAAATGGCAACATGTACAAATACAGTTTATATTTAATTGTTTAATTCCCTAAAGCAATATATTCTTCTACAGTCCAGATACAAAATGTTTAAAGCAAAATAGGAAAAGTCTGCCTCTAGATTAAGGTTTTTTTAAATTATTAAAAATAATATATATCAAATTTAAATTCACGGTCACAGGTACATTCTGACCCTTACAGTGTTTTCCAATTAAAAATATAAAACTCGGATCTATATAATCTTTTTGTAAATAAAAACAGGGTAAAATGGTTTTAAAATGTTACTTTTGTTCAGAATTAGGAGTGTAGTAGTTACTTAGAACAGCCCAATTGTTCTTATTTTTTTATTATGAGTAATGAATTAACATAAAGCACCAATTACTACTAAAAGTACATAAAAATGATAATGTGCTAATTATTACTGGGACTGATTGCCTCTCTCGCTTCTGTCAATTCCAGGGTAGGTGGAGCTCTCGCAACTGCTCTGAAATAGAAAGAGTGGAGGTCAGAATTGCACATTTTTATTCTCGTATTCTAAATCAGTTAATCTAAATGTAGTTTCGTAAATCAGACTCCGGAACACAAAAACACGCCTCCCGACACTGCAACAGAGTCTCTCCAATTACCTTTGCACGCATACACAATACAATTATCATAATGTGTTACATTCAGTATATAAAATCAAAAGTCTTATCACTCGCATCTTCATTTAAAGGATATTTAAACTGATACAGTGCTAATATAATGAAAAATAAACAAAATAGTGATCATAAATTCTTAAATTGCTTAACAAATGTGGGCATAAGTTTTTGTTTACTATTTCTTAACAAGTCCGATACCAAACTAAGCTTCAGCTCCTCACTATAAGACACGTAAAAACACTGTTAAAATTGAAGTCGGTACACTTACAGACAACTGGACTTTTACGTCAGTTTATAAAATAACGATATCAAACATGAAGGCAGTTCACAAAATTTAAAACACTGTGCGTTAGTATTTTGAAATGAATACAAAAGTGTATTCCAACCAAATCGTCTCACGATTCAGAATGCTTTCTTTTCAAAATAAACATACCTCTATGCCAACTTCCGGTCAGCCTTTGTATCAAGACAGTAAAAGTGTGAGTTTTTAACCAGATGTATTTAAACTGTCACCGGATCATTTTATGAAGTATTTTATAGCGTTTTAAACTTACCGAGGTAGCAAGTCAGAGGTTAATAAACAGATATTACAGTACACAGTCAAAACTGTATTCAGTCATACTTGGGCTTTTATTTTGATATCTATGTGTAGCTGTAGGAAGGAAGGCAACGAGATGATCCGGGTTAAACCATTCAACTTTGTGGGTAGAGTTTGGTACTTCACCAATAAAATATTAAATACAAATAAATTAATGTTGCCTTTCTAGGACTGAAAATTTAACTGATGCTTAGAAACACAAATAGTTGTGTTTTATGTTTATTTTAGAATAATGTCTTTATTTGGAAGAAAATAAATTTACCCTGGATATATTACGGGTGTCAGTTTCCACAAGTGACTTTAATAGGCATATGGGTGGCGCAGGAATAGTCGTGAATTCACATCAACAGTGAATTCCGAGGTACTGGCTACATAATGCAGCTAAAAGTAGAGACGTGATAAGGACATGCTGCTGTACTTGCCAGACAATCACACGGAGACCCTTTGAATAGATTTATTTGGAAAGTTACCACAGTGAATAAATACTGGAAGTAATGTATGAGGGGCCAAACAGGCCATAAATCATATATTTCTGTGTGTAATCTATTGGTTTACGTGTGAATACTATTGGTTTATGAAGATTTACTATCGGTTTGCGTGCATACTTAATTGGTTTGCCGGCGTACGATACTGGTTTCATTCATATGAACTATATTAGTTTGTGTCTGTATATTATCCGTTTGTACGTGTATGTCACTGGTTTGCATATAAACTATATTGATTTGCGTGTGTATATCACTGGTTCCAGTACGTTTGTTATTGGTTTGTGAGTGAACTGCATTGGTTTACGCTTGCATGTTATCGGTTTGCGTATGAATTATATTGGCTTGCGTTCTGTGTCGGTCTAACAATGGATTTGCGTATGCACTATATTGGTTTCATGCACGTCTTATACTGGTTTCATGTGGGTAACCTGTCGATTTTGCGCTTGAACTCTATTGGTTGTATGCGTGCACTATATCGGTTTCGCGTATAAAACATATTGGTTATGCGTGCGCACCCTATCGCAACTCTGTGTATGAACTATATCGGTTCTGCGTGTGAACTCTATTGGTTGTTCACGTGATCTTCAGAGGAAATGGGCGGGGCAAGAAACAGGAACTCAAGGGCCGGTAGAGTCATGGAGTGTAAAGAGAAATGTCTAGGAGACGCATCTGCGTTTAAGCGGCACTGTATATTTTTTCCGCACCATACGTTTGCGAAAGGACTTGGTGGTAATTATTACTATTTAACAGAATCTACCCTTGAGTCTGTAATGAACACAAGGCTGAAGTTAGGTACGTATTCGGCCGTCTTCTTATTCGGTCCCATCTACATGCTTGCTTGCAACCCGCAGCTGTACTTGTTCACACAGTATTTGCAAAATTGTTACTTATTCTAAAGGCAAAATATTCAACATTTACGATTGACGTCTTTATGCAACATAACATTTAGTTACTACTAGTTACATTTATTATGCCCGGTGACCCCGCACAGACAGGTGAAGTGACTTGCTCAGGGTCACACAGTGTCAGTCTCAGAACTTGAGCCCACGAACAAAGGGTTGAAAGTGCAAAGCCATAACCGAAATGCTTGCACATCTGTAACGTGTATATTAATTCACTAAACGTGTCCATTCTATGAAAAGCTAAACATTTAACATTTAAGACCTGCATGGGTCAGTTACATCATATTGGGCCACCTTACCTTTCACAGTTTTGTGAAAAGACAGATGCGTTTTTTAAGATGCAGCGGAGTTTTGCTCTGCCCAGTGCGAGTATCAGGGTGAAACTGACAATGTATTCCCACTTCAAGATCAGATAAATGGGATTTACTGTGATATTTAATGGGCACTGTAAAGTGTTAAATGGCGTTGGGCCACCTTAATTTTCATAGTTTTGTGACATTGGCATATATGAACTTGTCCAGGACAGATTCCTTTGTTAAATTAGAGTTTAACAATTTTGACCCGTGCAGGACCAAAATGTGGAATATTTATTTTTCAAATAATGGATCAGTCTGTAATGATGCCGATTAATGTACACGCTGTAGAATATTTTGCATCACTGTTATAATAGAATAAGAAGCTGCTTTGCAAAAGCTGTGTGAATAAGTAGCTGACTGCAAGCTTATACTGGGAGTAGCTGGGAGTGAATAAAATGCCAGCCGAATGCAACCTAACTTCAGCCCTGTGATCATTTCAGAATTAAGGGAAAATACTGGTGAAAAGAATTACCACCAAGCCCTTTCACAAACATACAGTGACGTGCAAAAGTATTCAATCCCTTTAAAAGTCATCCTAATTTTCTGCATGACAAAAGATTTGTCCACATATTTATCCATTTGTTTTTTTTAATGTGAACTCTTGTGTTGTAACAAAACATTATCAAACTCCAAATAACTTAACTAAAGAAAAACTCCAAAGTGATTGTTTGCTTAAGCATTCAAGCTCAACATATTCATACTTTGTCAAGAACCTTTTTGCTGCAGTAACAGCCTTCATTCTTTTGGGGTACGTAAATATGCCCCAGTTCTGCACATTGCTCAGGCGTGATTCTTCCCTATTCTTCTTGGCATGATTTCTAGGTACCCTCTATGTTGGTGGGATGGTATCTCTGAACAGCAGTTTTCAAACAGTGCCCCAGATTCTCAACAGGGTTAAGATCAGGGCTTTGACTTGGCCATTCCGAAACATTCACCTGTCTGTTTTTGAGCCATCCCAGTGTCACTTTGGTCTAATGCTTAGGGTCATTGTCATCTTGAAAGCTTTAAATTCATAGTAGACTGGAACGAGTTCACTTCCAATATTGTGTGGTATTTGTGCCCATCTATTGTCCCTTCAACTCTGACAAGATTCTCAGTCCCAGGACATGAAAAACATCCCCAAAGCAAGATGCTGCCACCACCATATTCCACTGTAGGTCTGGTGTTTCTTGTGGCATGGGCAGTGTTTGTTTTATGCCACACATTCTGTACCTCTTTGAAGTCTGAGAAAAAAAGTTCTATTTTAGTTTCATTTGACCATAAACCCTTCTCCCCACATTTAACTGGAAACACGCCATATGTGTTTTTATGTGGACCATCATAAGGAATGGGTTCCTTCTTGCCACCTTCCTGTAGAGGCCTGTTTAATGGAGAGCTCTTGAAATTGTGGACCCCTACACCTTCACTCCAGTTTCAGCCAAAAAGCATTGCAAACATCTTAGAGTGACGTTTGGATTTCTAGTTTCCTCTCTCCCGTTGATGTCTAACTTTGATGTTCAGTCTTCAGGGACGGCCTGTTCTAGTAAGAGTCAGGGTGCTGTGATGAACCTTCCACTTTCTGATGATGGATCCAGCAGTGCACAATGGGACATCAGACTCTTGATATTTTTATAGTCCTTTCCTGCTACCTTGTGCATTTCAATAACTTTGTTTCTCACATTAGCAGAATGCTCCTCTCTCTTGATTGTTTCAGTGACTGTCCAGCAAAGACTACGGCCTCTACGAAGGGGTCTTTTATAGCCAGAGAGAAAGGAGCACCTCATTATGTTTAATATGACTGTCAAATGTCTGCCACCTTTGTAATTAACTTGTCATTGGTGTAAACCTGGAGCTTCCAAAGCACAACTGCAGAGGTTTAAACACTTATGTAAACACTAACTTTGGAGATTTTCTTCTTCAATTAAATGTCTACATAAAATAGTTTATTTTGACTTTGGAAATGTTTTGTTACAGCATAAGAAAAAATACAGAATGAATAAATATGTGTACAAATATTTTGTCTTGCATAAAATTAAGACAACTTTCATGGGGATTGAATACTTTTGCACGTCACAGTATGTTTGTGAAAGGGTTTGGTGGTAATTATTTTTAAGTTAGGTTCACATTCAGCTGCCTTTTTATTCACTTCTAGCAGTCAGCTACTTATTCACAAACCTTCTTCTATATTAACAGCAAGGCAAAATATTCTACAGTGTGTACATTAATCCGCAAACTGATCCATTATTTGAAAAAATAAATATTTGAGATTTTCAACCAAAACTTGAACAGGTTGAAAATGTTAAACTCAACTTTAACAATGGAATCTGTCCTGGACAAGTTTATATTATCCTAATTAATATACATGTTGTAGATGTGCAAGCATTGTGGCGCAGTGTTTAAGACTGCACTTTTAAACTGAGTTCGTGGGTTCAAGTCCTGATAATGACACTATGTGACCATAAACAAGTCACTTCACCTGTCTGTGCAGCACTGGGCGAATCTAACCAGTAGTATCTAAATGTTGTATGTTGGATAAAGGCGTTAGTAAATGTAGAATATTTTGCCTTCAGAATGAATAACTGGTTTCAAAAGTTGTGTGAAAACGTACTGTGGCTGGGTGCGAGCAAACATGATCCAGGAAGCAAATAAGAAGACGGCCCAATACGTACCTAACTTCAGCCTTGTGTTCATTACAAACTCAAGGGTAGATTCTGTTAAATAGTAATAATTACCACCAAGTCCTTTTGCAGACGTATTGTTCGGAAAAAAATACAGTGCCGTTTAAACGCAGATGCGTCTCCTAGACACTTGTCTTTACACTCCATGACTCTACCGGCCCCTGAGGTCCTGTTTCTTGCCCCGCCCATTTCCTCTGAAGATCACGTGAACAACCAATAGAGTTCACACGCAGAACCGATATAGTTCATACACAGAGTTGCGATAGTGTGCGCACGCATAACCAATATGTTTCATACGCGAAACCGACATAGTGCACGCATACAACCAATAGAGTTCAAGCGCAAAATCGACAGGTTACCCACATGAAACCAATATAAGACATGCATGAAACCAATATAGTGCATACGCAAATCCATTGTTAGACCGTCACAGAACACAAGCCAATATAATTCATACGCAAACCGATAACATGCAAGCGTAAACCAATGCAGTTCACTCACAAACCAATAACAAATCGTACTGGAACCAGTGATATACACATGCAAATCAATATAGTTCATATGCAAACCAGTGCTATGCATATACAAACGGATATAGTTCACACACAAACTGATAATATACGGACACGAACCAATATAGTTCATATGAATGAAACCAGTATTGTACGCACGCAAACCAATTAAGTATGCACGCAAACCGATAGTAAATATTCATAAACCAATAGTGTTCACACGTAAACCAATAGATTACACACAGAAATATATGATTTATGGCCTGTTTGGCCCCTCATAGTAATGTGTGCATATGTTGAGAGTATCGGATTAAGTATTTTACAGAGTAAAATCCTTGTGTAGCTAGTAAGAATGGTTCATTTCAGTAATACACAACTGGGGTACTCGGATATGGTCCTGGATGACAACAGTAGCTCAAGGTTTTTGTTGCACTCTTTTTTCTTTACTTCTTTAATATGAAGTTCTTTCAACAACAAATATTTTACTTCATTTAAATTGGTCGCATCTATCCTCATCCTACCATATATAATATTAATATGTTATTTTCTCAAATGTTTTTTAAAGTTTAGTCATTGATGCCTATACCAAAGGGCATTCGCTTACATCTATGAATCTGTTAACTTATCACGCATGTATTTATAGTGATGGTTGAAGTTAAAAAGTATCAGATGTTTTTGTGGAGAAAGGAGATAAAATCATGAGATTAAATTTTTTCTGTGTCATTGCTACAAAACACATGGTACAAGTAACATTTAAAAATATTTTGGTGGATAATTTCTTTAAGATGCAGCCTATTTAGTAATTCCAAGTATAAATAAATACCGTACCTAAACTAAGGCATGAGCAACCTAGAATTGTCAGACACACCACAGATCCCCCATCTTTTAAATCATGACTCAAGACTCATTTTTGTCATACCATTTTCTTTTTAAAGCTACTGATAAGGATATTTACTTGATTTCTTATACAGTACTTTTAAACTAGTGCTTACAGTTGTGATTTGCCATTCTGTCTTTCCCATTTCTTTCCTTTCTCACCATCTGTAGTAGTACTTTGTCTGCTTTAGAGGTGATGTGTTAACACATCTTGTACGCATTAAAGATCTTTTATTCCAATAAGGTCTATATCTTTTGCCTATTATGTGACTCATTTGGGAGTATGGTGATCTAAGATGGTTAGAATCTGATGATATGTTAATACAACCTTTTTTGTTAATGTTGTATGTTTTTCTGGCATTATTAGTAAACTTGTGAAGTTCGAAGATGAAACTAAAATTGGAGGAATGGTAGACACTGAGGGTGAAGAAAAAACAATTCAAAGAAGCTTAGACAAATTTCAGAGCTGGGCAAACAGTTAAGTTAAAGTAGTTTAATACAGAAAATTGTGAAGTGCTATACATGTTGACAAAAAGAATGTCATTTAAATAGAAAATGGGAAACACTGTACAAAAGTAAGCAACTTCCGAAAAGGATTTAAGGGTTGTGCTGACTTGTTTTCATAGTCTAAGCAATGTTTAGAAGCTATGAAAAAGGCAAATAGAAATGTTAGGTTATACAGTATTGTCAAAGCTACTGTATAAAAATCAAGGGACATTATGCTTAGACTATATATTGCACTAGAAGTGAGACTGCACCTGGAACATTATGTGCAGTTGTGTACACCACACTACAACAAAGACATTACAGCACTTAAAGCTGTATGGAGGAAGCAACAAATTGCATCTCAGGATTTAAAGACATACAGTATTTCATTTTGACAGACTCTGAGAATTAAACCTGTTTAGTCTCAAGCAGAAGACACTGCGTGTGGACTTAATATACAGTAGGTCTTCAAAATAATCAAAGACATTGATAAAGCAGTTCCAGCAAAAATATTTCCCCTTAACAGTCAATTACATTCTCAAGGAAACCAGTGGAAAGTAAAGGGAAGTGAAGTTAGGGCTGAAGCCAGGAAGCATTGCTTTATGCAAAACATGGTAATCTGGAAAAAACTACCAAGACATGTAGTGGAAGCAGAAACCTTGACAAGCTTTAAGATGTAAATGGATGAAATATTGTGACAACTGCAAGCCAAATAAATGAAACTGAAGGACTGAATGTTCTCTTGCTTGTTACAATTCTTATGTTGTTTAGACATGAATTTGTGATTATTGTAATTATACTATAATTACAATATAATTATACTATTTACTACTTATTATACTATTGTCTGTACTGGGATCTTAGATAATATCCACAAAAGCAATAAAGTGAATTAAAGTATCCATCTATCCATTATCCAACCCGCTATATCCTAACTACAGGGTCATGGGGGTCTGCTGGAGCCAATACCAGCCAACACAAGGGCGCAAGGCAGGAAACAAACTCCAGGCAGGGCGCCAGCCCACCACAGGTGAATTAAAGTATTTTGTTTTTATTCAAACAGCTTCATTTTTATAACTACACATTGGCAGACATAGTAGAATGTTAAAATTTCCCCTTTCTTATTTTCAACCAGTGGTAACTTAGCCTAAATAATACTTGGATTAGTCATATTAAGAAATAGTTATATATGAAGAAACCAATAGTCAGCTAACAATAAGGTGCAAACAACATCATTCGGTATTAATTTCAGACATGAAACTTTAATTAGGTAGCAAATAATTTAATTAAAAGGTATTTTTATGTCAGTAATAACATTTTTTATATTTACAAGGACAGAAAAAAATCTAAGCCCACTCATGACTTCGAGAGCAATGTTGTGTGAACCAGATATACAGTATAATTTTTCCTTGGACAATCTGTTCTTTCTTCCAAGACAGCATAGTGAATCACAGACGACATGTGTGCCACAGAAGGCTTTTTAATTGATAAAATAACATCTAATAATTTTGTTCATGTAATTACTGTAATATTTCACCTTTATTATGGAACACATTTTTTTCAACAGAGATAAAAAGATTAATAGGACTGAAAAAAAGGAAATGTTTGTATTTTTCTTTTTTTTTTTACTATACTAGGTGATGTGACGGCTGAGAACGAAATTATTTTTAATTTTTAATTTATTTCTCTACATAAATTTGTATATATATATATATATATATATATATATATACATACTCATATATATTGCTATTTTAGAACAACGCATTTCTTACAACTTCACCTAAAAGATACATAGGTTTGAGCATGTGATAAGTTGTTTACGGTTCTAATTTTGCTTGTAACTTTTCCACTGAGTACAGGATGAATAACTACTTTTTAGCTGCCACTTCTTATCTATGCCTAAAGATTAGAAATGTTTGTTTAGTCAGTCGCTCAAGTAGAATGAGAGTTTACTTTACAGTCACCAATAGGTCTAAGAAGTTAAATATATATTAAAGTTTATAAAGCGTTGCACCCGCAAAACCTAGCATTGTGTAGGACCGCTCCCTCCCCTCCCACAGCGTCTTTGCACCGCTTACATCTGGCAACAAAATACCGTAACGTTTGAACCAGTTCAGCCGCTTCAAATCTATGGAAGCTTTACGATCACGTGATTGATGACGTCCGCTACTTCAACAGCGCCCTGACGGCAGCTGTGCAATCCCACAAACGAAGGGGAATGTGAAACTACCGCTCGTATTTTATACCATAGCATTGAATTAAATTTGATGACTAGAAGTGTGGACTCTGATATCGACAATAAAGTAAATAACACGATATAATATTCTTCTGTACTGGAACATTTTCTGAACTTCCTCAGTGTGCCTAGTTCCACAAGTACATTCCTTAAACCCTGTTATGATTCTCTTTGCCCTTACGACTATTATTCGCCAAGTAGTAAAAGAACAATTCATTTTTCACATAATCTCACAGCAGAAAACGCCCTACGCGATACATTTGTCATATAATTATGAATCAGTGGTGGAATATAATGTATGGTAACGTCTCTCCTGTACTGGCCGGTGTACTGAGCGCCGATGCATTTTGTTGTTTACATCGCAATAGTAGCGGTACTGTCAGTAGTCTGTAGTATTAAGTTGGCGTTTCAACATACAAATGAGCAGTTTAGTGCCAGCTGCAGGGGAAATTGATAAAAACGGTAAGCTTGCCAAAGTCTCGAAATAATTCCATATACTGCGACAGCAGCAAGCGGTCCTTCTAAGGATAGTGAACTACCTGAAAGAGCCATTGGGACTTGGTACAGGTCAGCACTGGTGCTACAAGTCATTATTCATAATAGTAACAAATTACATATTTAGAACTAATAATAATATGATTAACATAAGATGAAAATGAACATACACGTGTTCTTGGGCTTCTAGCGTTTCAGAACGCCTGTCCGATTGTACGTATGCGTTCAACAACTACGAGGAGTACTGTACTAGGGTTTTGTCAAGCTCATGGTTGCTATGATTTCTGTAATCCACCAGATGTCACTATTTCCCGAAACTTTTTCCGTCATAATTAGGAAGAAGCTTTAAAAGCTTCAAGGGATTCATTTGTTCACCACTAGCGCCGAGCTTGTGCAAATAGATGTACTGTATTGACCTCTTCAGCAGGCAGTGTCATCGCTTTAATTGGAATGATTATCATGAGGTCAGGTCTCCTTGAAAGGACACCCATTTTGTACACCGCAACCCGAGAGGCATTCGGTTATAGGTTTTACAGCTGTCTATCATTTTTATTAACCAATCATCTATGGAGCTCTCGGGCCAATCATTTGGCCACATGTTACAGACTAGGTTTGGCGGTTTTGGTTTCTCGTTGCCCTTGTTTAAAATGGTAATACGTAATTTGACCTTTGACAGAACTGTTAAGGGTACATAGTTGATCTGGAATCTGTCCAAGCTGTTACGACGTATCACATTTCATTACGTTTTCAGCATATACACTTGTGCAGTATACTCTTTTACTGCGTTATCATTTAATTTTGGTTCATATGTAAATATTGTTTAACCAAATCTAATAAAAACTAACCTAAATATGAATACCATGTGAATCTAAAAGTAACGACGGAGTAGATCGCTTTTCCACCGAAGTACCTCCTGCTGAGCCCTGCTGAAATCTGATCCCAAAGGCTCCAGCCGGCAGCTAAGCGCTGTAAGTCACACCGGAGCACATTCATTAAAACCAAGCGATAATTAAGGACCAATCCATCATTACAAAAGAGTGGCACAAAAAGTACGACCCACTGTATCAAAACTAATTTATTTGTGAATAAGGTAGGAATCGCTACAGTATGTTTAGGTTGTTAAAACTGACTGCCACGACAGAAAAGTAGGGGAAAAAAACAGGAAGAAACAACATACTATGTTTATTACAATATTAAAGATTCGTTTACATAATTTCTAGATAAGCCTAACTTGAGCTGTAAGTATTGAGTTAGGTGTATTTATTCTAAAATTATTTTTTGTATTATAATTATTAGGGACTTCAAAGATGGTAATTTTTTTTTTTGTTATAATGGTGATTTACAGATGTCATTGCGCCTTTTGTCTTCTGTTACCGCGTAAGCAGGCGCGAGTTGGAGTAAGATTGTTTGAAACGGCTTGCGTGGTCACCATGGAAACTAGCTAAGCGGAAGCCACTTTGAAGTGACGGCGGGTTGCGGACGGAGAGTAGTTAAAAGTTACAAAATGAAAATGCAGACGAAAATATTCCGATCTAACCTATGCATTTAATTCACTCAACTTAAAAGGGATATTTTCTCAATCCGCAAGGATCCGCAAGGACCACATAGTGAAAACCCGAGAACAATTACCATTCAGAGGAAGTTGAGGGTAAATCCACGAGTAAACCAGACGGGGTTGAAGTTGTTGGTAAGTAACTGGTTTACTTACTGTCGTTAAATATGGTTTGGTACTGGGGAGGATATGATCTTGTTTATAATTGAAATATGTTCCTTAGATTCAAATGTGTTCAATTTAACTGTTTAGCCTGGTTACGTTTTTCATTAAGACGGACCCTCCACCCCTACATCTCTAATACTTGTATTTTTTAGTACTATTTATAAAAAAAGCTCTGATAACACAAAAAACACTATATAAAGGCGTATCATCATGTTTCACTTGAACTGAAACAGGTTTTGGTTAAGTTTTTGGGCTTGTAGTGATCCACTTATATACAGCGCTCTACCTGCGATAGTACAACTGAGGTATATATGTACTTAAATCCTTTTATATACAGTAAAATTAGCAGAATCTTAACAGAAGACCGCAGTGGTTGCACTTCACTAGAAGGCCAATCACGATGTTTTTGTAAAGGACTCGTAACTTCAATCCACATAAGGTAAAATAGATTACGTCACGCTAGTTATAGAACTTAAGTATTATAAAACATGAATATAAAATTTGTTAGTGTTATATGTAATTATTCAATCAGGTTTTAAAGCTCATATATTGTGGTGATGTAATACATTTATGATGTATTCTACACTTAACACCATGACTGTAAACAAGATTTGTCAACACCAATTAGGAAATGTACGTGACAAATGCTGAAAAAATTATTCAATCGGATTTTTCAAGCATTGATATTTTTGACGGCATAACACATTTATGATGCAAAACAGACTTAACTGTAATTGTCTGTGAAAGGCCCATGAGCTATAAGAACTATGTATAAAATGTGAGGTAATACTTCAAATAAAACATTCAGGTTTATGAATCTATATTTTCTTGATAATAAATATAACCTGAATTTCTGTCCTGCTCTGTTTATTCTAGCGTTGCAGAATATCAAGGTTTACTCCTTGAGTATCGCATGCAAGGCAAAAACCAACTTTGTGTGGGATTCCAGTCTATCATAGGGCTCACTCACTCACACCCTTCTCTCCTGTCATACAGGGCCAATGTAGATTAACAAAGGAAGAAGCCCTGGAAAAAGGCGGGCAGACGCAAGGGGAAGGTTCAAAATCTACGTTTATAGCATGTAGGCCAGGATATAAAACCAAGGATTCTGGAACTGTAGTACAATAGTGTACTTTTGTGTGTTTGTGTTCATTTATATTTATGTATTTAAGTAGAATCATGCAAGTCTGTCTAGCCCCACTTTTATTTTGGACTGTTTATACAATGACACAATCCTCTGAATATAACCAAATGTTTTCTGTCTTTCATTTTTGCACATATTTGCAAACTGCATACTGAGTTTATGTGTTTTGTTATTGTATTATATGCCTATTCTGGGATGTCTTATAATGATTTTCAAAAACGTAGGTGATATTGTTCTGCATTCAACATATTTAATTGCATTTTAATAAAACTCTAGTATACTAGTAAACTGCATCATGTACAAAGCCATCTCCTTTACTTTCCTCCGGTTCTTCTCGCTGTTTTCCAGTTAATAAAATCAAAGCCTGATTAAAGCAGATTGCTCACTGAAAAGTGCCAAAAATAGTCTGTTACACTAAACAGCACCCATTCACATTAAATGACAAAATTAAAGGCACTTACCCCAAACTCCAATGCACCAGAATGCACCAGTTGTGATTTTAATGACAGGTTCTTCTGCTATGCTATCTTCCAGAGACATGTGGATGAGTCAGATCAATAAAGTAATTCTAAATTTTACATTTTTTGTAATTCTTGAGACACTGAACATTGTTACTTAAAAATCTAAATTATTAGTTTAGGGTTGTACAATTTTTACACCTATCCATTTACTTGTTTCATTAGAACAAATAATGGTTGAAGGACACCATAGCAGCATTATGTATATTATTTTTTATTTTAATTTTTTTTGTTAAGCTTTTGACAACCTACTAGGTGTCATCATGAGAGGAAAATGATTTACAGTACAGGAATCAAAGGCAATATATAGCAGGTGGAGGGGGAGGGTGGATTAATAAGGTGGGGTTTGGAAGGTGTTGGTCATAAAGTCTTTTATTATTTGGATGTTCTTCTTTTTAAGGCTGCATATGCTGGGTTCAAGTACAAGAGTCTGTTAATGGCTTTTTCAATAGAGAGCCATAATTCAGGCAGCTCACTGGCACTCTTGGTATTGGCTCTTAATTTTACTTTCACAATGTTCCAATTAAATGTGTGTCCGGTGGAACTTGTATGTGTGTAAATCAGAGTCTGGGGGTCCTTCCTTCTGACGGCATTGTGGTGTTCCTGTATATGTGTTGTGAGTCTTTTAGATGTTTGTCCCACATATACCGCTGGGAATGCACTGCACTGTGTTTCGTGTCTCTGTGGTCGACTTTTTGCTTTTGGCATTGAAAAGGACAGTCCATAAAGTGTTTGCTGGTTTGTGCGCTATCTTGATCCCAGATCTGGACAGGATGCATGCTACTGTTCTGATACGCCACAATGATAAGGCAGGGTATGGTAAGTGCTGTGGTGGACCAAGTTGAAATGGACTGTTTGTTGAGGTCTGGGGAGTCTCCTATGTAGGCATTGTTTAATAAATGTCTTGGGGTAGCTGTTTGAGGTGAACAGATGAAAAAGATAATGTCTTTCATTGTTTTTTGTCCATTGTTTTACTATGGGTGTTAATCTTTTTGAATATAGTTCCAACACAACTCCATTAATGTGATGAATGGTGGTTGCTAGAAAAAGTTTTTTTTTTTTTTATTTGCATAACATTCCTTGTGATAAGCACTCATAATTAAACTGGTGTCGTTACCTCTTTCAATAGAAACATCAAAGAAATTGATGCAATAGTTTTTCTTTTTTCCATCGTGATTTGGATTGCTGGGAATACTGAGTTGATGTAGCTGTAGAATTAATTCAGCTACTTTTTAATATGACGAGCGTGTTGTTGAAGTTGCTTATCCAGAGTTTAAGTTTGAGCTGAGTTAGAGCCGAGCTTTCAAATTGCTGCATAACCAGTTCACCTAAGAGTCCTGATGACGGAGATCCCATTGGCATGCCTCCTTTCTGTCTGTAGTATTTTCCATTAAAATGGAAGTGGGTATTTTGACAAAGTGATATTAGATGCATTATGTCTATAGTAGTCATCCTCATTTATGCCATTATTGGTGGAGTTGTTTAGTTTTGTCAGTAAAGTTTTTGTAGCCAGATGAATTGGGATCTAAGGACACATCAAAAGAGACCATGATCTCGTCATCACCAATGAATACATTCTTTAGGCACTGTAATACCATCTCAGCTGTATTAACAAAATAATTTGAGTCGTATGTTAAGTGTTTGAGCATATGAAAAAGTCTTTTCGATAAATTGTAAATTGGTCCACCTGTTAGGCTGACCACAGGTCTGAATTTTAAAGGGGTCTTGTGGATTTTTAAGAGACTGTTGAATTACGGGCAGATTGCATCATACGATTTAATTTTAGAGTAATCTTGTAAGTGTAAATGGTGGTTATTTCGCAGTTTACCCAGGATGGTGCTGATTTTATTTAGAGTGGTTTTTGTAGGGTTGCTGGTTAATTGCTCATAGGAAGTGGTATCAGAGAACATTTCCTTGATTGCGGTAACATATTGCTCTTTATCCACGACTGTCGAACCTTCTTTGTCGGCTGGTATAATAACAATGCTGCTGTTATTACTTGGTTCTTAAAGCCTTCTGTTCGTGGGTGGCTGCAGCACACTCTATTTCCTGTGCACTGTTTGCCAGTATCTTTTTGGTTTATGAACTCTTAATCCAGGACAATATGCTAAACGTAATCTTTAGCCTAATATGGAGCAGGCTAAGAGTTGATGCTTAGTTGCCTCAGTTACAAAAGGTTGTTACTGAAACCTGCTTAGATAAACCATGTATCACAATTTACGCAAGGCTTGCTCTCTGATCACTCTTTGTGTGGTTCTATCCCCTCCCCGTAGGACCAACTCCAAGTAAAAATTGTTTCTGCATATGTCTGACTATAAATAGAGGAATTACTTGTGCACACCCACCAATATGTTAGAAAAACCATGAAAAAAAAAATAATTTCCCACAATACTACAGCTAAATCACTACAAATTTAAATAGTTCAGAAAAAGAAAAAAATAAAATAAAGCCAGAGGTCATTTATGATTATGCTTTGCCTTTCCATCAGAACCCTAGAGTAAAATTGTTGATTCTGAAAAAAACAGTGTAAACTACTGAGAAATTTCTGTGCCAGAATTAAATGCAATCCATTATGCAAAATACATTGTAATATGATACAGCTTTGTTTCATGCTTTTAATTTTCGTGTCGTGTAGCAAAATAAAGAAATCAAAGTATTCATTACATTTGCAATATGTATGCCAACCTGAAATGCAATATACAGTAAAGGCATATTGCAATTTAATTCATGTTCATTAGATTGAACGCTGAGTGTTCCTTAACATAAAGTAAAGCAAATCCATTACATTTCACTTAGTTTGCATGAAATGCCTTGCACTTTTTGTACGATTCATTTATTTTTAAATAGAACACACAAAAAAAAACATATCAAAATTAAATGCATTACACACATGCTATGTGTAGTTTGCTAGTTGAATTACATCTAATTTGGGCACAGATATTCCTCCATAGTAAATAATATACCTGATCAACACAAGCAGCTCAAACAGGACTGTAAGAATGATATCTTGATTTATAGGAGTTCAAGCAGGTACACTTCAGTTTAAACTAACATTAAATTAACAACTAGCATCATAATGTCTTGTCAAAGTGTTCATATCTTGAAATACACTTGAGATATCCTGCTATTTATTGGTTGATAGAGAACTGTGTTGCACATGTTTTATATGGTTAAATGATACATTATGTTACTGATTTAAGCTGTATTTTGTAGAAACATTTTTACCATTTAGTAAAGTTTTAAAAAACATAAATGGGAGTTTTATTTTCTGCAAAAATCTAATGAAAGAATGTTTTGTCAACAGGTCAATACATTTCTACTTCTTATTGCACTGTCTGAGTTTATAAAAAGATGCATAGTTTAGCAGCCCAAACAAACCTGATCTGATCACTCAAGGATGTCAGAGTGTAATGTATCATGAAAAACGGCTGCTTACTGACTAATCTAATCAAACACACCAAGTAAGCATGTAATTCATTACTCTGGAATGATTATCCACCTTAGCTTCATATTTCCAAAATATCATGAGCTCACTCTTCAATCCCCCAACAGCATATACTGTATGAATGTTTTCCAGGAGCGTTCTGCCACAATCTCGGGTGTTTTTTCTGTTTCTCCTCATTCTGTCATGGTACATAAATCACAAGACATTAAACATACAAACCTGTCTATTTGTGAGGCCCAAAACACTAAAGTTTATTCATCATAGCTGCATTATAAAAATTGTACGTTTAGCTGAGAGCTCACTGGATATTAACTCTTGCACACACAAGTAATCCTATATGACTTATGACAAAAACAAACCTGTTCGACTTTGTCGGAGTATAACACAGACAGAATGGACTAAGTTACTGGGTATGTCATACTACCTGACTGTTAATCACAGGAGCAGTCCAGTTGTTCTTCTCTGGACTTTCTCTAGTGCTGCTCTGTCTTTTTTTATATATGGAGACTATAACTATACATACTACTCCAAGTGAGGTCACACTAGTGTGTTATGTAACTTAAGCATAACTTTCCTTGTCTCGTACTCCACATATTGTGATATCTAACCTAATATCGTGTTAACCTTCTTCTTGATCACTTCTGAACACTGTTTTGATGTAGACACTGATAAGTCCACTATGACTCCTAGATCCCTGGTCAGCTATACATCCTAGGTCATAAAAATACGTTCAGACCTCCTTTTCAAACCTTTTTGGTCATTTAAAAAAAAAAAAAAAGAGTTCAACAGAACATCCATAACTTCTGTGTTTGTGTTATGTTGACTGGCTGCATCATAGTGAGAAATTTTTGCATAAGTGTTTTTGTACTTCTAGTCAATTTGCACTTTTCATCAGGGTATACTACCAAATTTGGTGTAGCTCATCAACAAAGCCATTTAAATGCGGTGTTTAATCTTTAGTAATTTCATACTTTTTCTATAGGCATTTTTTTGTGTATTTACCCTTGTCTGTTGCAGAGTGTTGTTTCACTGTGTATTTTATTATTACAGCACATTTAATGTTTCTGCACACTTTGGAACAAGCAATGACAAAAAATGCACTTCCCCCTTTTTCTGATATCCAATAGAATAGAATATCTGCCTGACAGAACTGGTGCTGTATGAATTCTTTCCTGGTATGACAGATTCATCCACAATCTCATTCTGTTGCGATATACTGTATAAAGCAGAAGAGAGCTGCAAGATAAGCCTCTCTTTTGTTTGCACGTTCTGAAACACCCACATTCCTTATGTCTCATAGTTGCATTATATGTATGCTGTGTATGTCCAGCTGAGCGTTCATTGGTTCTTAATTAGATTTGTGACTGACTGAAAATTGCTTGAAAAGTCGTGTAATGTGGCAAAGCCTTAACAGGTAACATTTTCATCATTGACTAAAGACATTGAAACTGATTGCTATTATCTCTCTCTCTCTCACACACACACACACTTTACAAATGTAAAATATTTTTCAACACATATTATGGAAGGTTCATCCATGTTTAAATTGGCAAACTATTGCAATTTTTTTGTAATGAAATAAATGACTGTCAGGTTGTCTTTACTTGAAGTATATATGCCAGTGTTGGATTTGGAAGTCAGTGTTCTCATTTTCATCCGTGTGTTTACTGGCTTTATTTTTTCATGGTGTTCATATGGTTCTGCCTGTAAAGCCCTGCACTCAAAGAAAAACATTCTTTCTGTATTCTCTCATTACACAGCTAACTTAAATTGGCTTTAATCAAAAGAAGAAGGTTTCTAGGCTTTAATTGTCTACTTCTAGTACAAGTGACTTGAAGCTCATATGTGGTTCATTTAGAAGGATCATTTATGTAGTAACATTGTGAATGAATTGCATTTCTTTAAATATTAGTATCATTCTTAGATACAATTTCTAATGTATATTGCCATTACCAGTTGTTTTAAGTTGACTTTAATCAAAATGAACATATTTAAAGTTTTAAAAAAATTATTTTTGGAAAATGTTTAAATTACTCAGCTATTTTAAGTTGATTCAACTAAAAGATTCGTATGTTAGTAAGCTTTACATAATTGTTTCTAATGCAACTGACAGTTTACTTAGATGTCATTGTAATTCTACTCATTTATGTAACCAAAGAAAAAACTCTTATTGGCAAAAAAAAAATGGTATTCATATTGGAATGACATGCTGAAATCTTTCCATGTGGACAGGATCCACAAAATAAAATTTTTTCAGCAAGGCAAAAAGGGATTGGGTGTTATTGCTTTTAAAGATATTTCCCAGAATGGTATTTCAGTTACTTTTCTTGGTAAAAATAAATACCTTATTAACATAATTGTACTTAGATTACTTAAAAAATGCCCAAATTTGTCAAGAGATTTGAGGAGTGTTTTGGTTATCTCGGGGGGGAAAAATATAAAACAAATATTTTTAAAGCAGTGAAGATTTATTGGTTATAAAAGTGTCTTTTGGATACTGTATCTTGGATAATTTGGCAAAGTCATTGCACGTCCTGACCCTACATCACAACCAGGCCAGTGGAGTCGGTAGATAAATTCTTTGACTCCAACAACTTAGTTTCCGGTACTTCTGACTCCGACCCCGACTCCGACTCCCCTGTTTTTAATATGCTAATGTATTTTCCATGTTGATTGAAGGAAAGCAGTATAAACTTCATTTAACCACAACTACTGGCTAGGAAGCTGACTCTCTACCATATTGGCCAGTTAAACAAAAAAACAAAAAAATGAAAACAGTAAGGTTTTATTTATTGTTTTTATGAAGTGGCTGTAAAGTAGTAGCGTGCATAAAAATCAGGAACAGGAACTTTAATATAAACCACATTCTTCGGTAGTTTTGAAACAAAAACAAAGCTTAACTACATGAACAAAAAACAGTTTATATTTTAAACTTGGAATACAGTTGTAGAGTAGAATAGCTGTTAAATGCAATCCAAAATTAACTCAATGCAATGTTCTAAGAAACAGGATTGCTTCTGCCAGATCCTCTTTCATAGAAGCTGTTAAATCCGACTTGTTTAGTTTTAGAGCTGAAAATAGTCTTTCAGCACTGACTTGGGTGGGGAGGCATTGCTGTTACAGTTCTAGCCACATCACTAATAATCTTTGGATCAACAAGGATGGCTTCTTCTACAGTCAGTTTCGATGTGTGTTCATACCTTTCAACTACTTTTTAATTCTTTAAAAAAAACTCCTGCTGGAATCTCTTTATTTGGACATTTTACTAGTTGTTTATCTTTCACGCATAGGTGATGTCGGTTTGGTTTTGAAACTTTCCTTTTGTCCAAGTAGGAATCAAAGTGTAATTCTTTTTTTTTTTTATTGATTTTATTGTAAACATTCCATACAAATAGATCAATTTTTATAAAAAAAAATAGGACTGAGAACAAATCAACCCCCACCCCTAAGAAAGAGAGCTTGGCCAACAGAGTAAAACTTAAAGCTAATAAAAATAAGTAAATCGGTGAGTTTCATAAGCAGATAAAGATAAATGGAGAAGAAAAAGAAATGGGAAAAGAATCTGCTTTCTCAGTGCTTTAAGAGCTTAATCTAAAATGTTATTACTGTAATTAGATCCTGACTGGTTTTGAAAAAGTTCTGCACAGATCCTCTAAGTGAGAATTAGATTTTTTCCAATTTCAAATAGCATAAAACATCAGTTACCCACTGACTTAAAAGAGTAGAGTTAGGATTCTTTCAGTTGAGCAAGATAAGTCTACTTGCCAATAGTGTAGTAAAGGCAATCACAGTTTGTTTGTCCTTCTCCACTTTAAGCCCATCTGGAAGTACACCAAACACAGCTGTTAATGGTTTAGGAGGGACTGTGACACCAAGGCTGTCTGAAAGGCATTTAAAGATTTTGGTCCAGAATGATGTTAATTTGGTGCATGCCCAAAACATGTGACTCAGTGAGGGTGGAACTTGATTGCAGCGTTTGCAGGTTGGATCTTGCCCTGGAAACATTTTGTACAATTTTAAATTGACAGATGCGCTCGATTATATAATTTTGAGTTGAATAATTGTATCCTTTGCGCATATGGAACTTGAGTGAATTCTCTTCATTGCTGCCTTCCACTCCTTTTCTGATATGTTGAGTGAGAGATCCTTTTCCCACTGTCCTCTTGGATCTTTGAAAGGGAGGGACTGTAAAATAATTCTATATATTGCAGAAATGCTGACCAAGTCCTTGAAACTGAGCAATATTTTTCCAGCATAGAGGAAGGTGGAAGATAAGGAAAACCAGGCAGATTCTGTTTAACAAAGCTTCTAATTTGAAGATCGTGAAAGAAATGTGTTGCTGGAAAGTTAAATTTGGAATGTAATTGTTCATGGGATGCAAAGATGTTGTCTATGTAAAGATCTCTAAGTGGTTTAATCCCAACTGTTTACCAGATATTAAAAATTGCATATGTTTGCGAGGGTTGAAAAAGGTTCTTGTGTAGAGGTGCCACAGATAAAAGATTCTCTATCTTAAAATGCTTCCTACATTGGTTCCATATTCTGAGTGAGTGAAGCACAATTGGGTTGTTAGTATATTGTAGATAACTTGCATTTATAGGGGCACAAAGCAGGGAATATAAAGAAGTACTGCGGGATTTTATTTCTTTTGGGACCAAGCCTGTATATGTTCATCTATCTGTGTCCATGTCCAGGTTTATATAGCACGTATGTTTGCTGCCCAGTAATAAAACTGAAAGTTAGGTACAGCCATGCCACCTTCTGCCTTAGGTCTTTGTAGGGTTGCTCTTTGGAAACGTGGATATTTTAAGTTCAAAATAAATGAGGTTATGGTTGAATCTAATTGCTTAATGATGTATATTGTAAGTCTTGCTTAATTTTTTCCATACAGATGATGAAATTTTGTTGATAAAGAGCTTTATGTTTACTTGTGATGTTTACCCCTAGGTATTTAAATTGATCTGCAATTATAAAAGGGAAGGTGTCCAATCTAATATTGTATTAGAATTCACTGGGAAGAGCACACTTTTATTCAAATTAATTCTGAGACTGGAAATCTTTGAAAAATCTGTAAGTGCTGTTAGGACTGCAGGCACAGTATTTTGTGGGTCTGATATATTGTATACGTTACCATATCATCTGTATATAGAGACATTTTCTGTTCAAGTCATTCTCTGATAATTCCCTTTATCTGATAAGCATTTCAATAGTGAACTGCCAGTGGCACAATGGTGATTGCAGAAAGTAGTGGTGACAAGGGGCATCCTTGTCTGGTACCATGTTCTAGTTTAAAGTAGTCTAAATTAATGTTACAAAAAACTGAAGCTTCTGGATTGGTATACAGTAGTTTGATCCATGCAGAAATGTTCGGGCCAAACCCAAATTTCTCTAATGTAGTGAAAAGGTAGTTCCATTCAATCATATCGAATGCTTTTTCTGCATCCAACGAAAATATCATATCTGTGGTGTTTGACTTTGTGGGTGAATATATTACATTAAACAGGCGTTGAAGATTGGAAGCTAAGTGTCGACCTTTAAAAAATACAGTTTGATCTTGCGATATTACCGAAGGCAGCACTTTGTCCATCCTTCTAGCTAGGACTTTGGAGAGTATCTTAACATCATTATTCAGAAGTGAAATTGGTCCGTATGATGCACATTGTAATAAGCCCTTATTTTTTTAGGTGAAAAAGTGTTTGGTGAAAAGTTTGAGGTAGAATTTGATTATCTCTAGCTTATGTAAATGTTGCTAAAACAAGGGGAGCTAGCTAAGTGGAGAAATTCTTATAAAATGGCCGTCAGGGCCTGCTGCTTTCCCACTCTGAAGTGATTTTATAGCATCTAGTATTTCTGATAGCGCCAAAGGTTTATTCAGTTCCTCTTCACTAAGAGTATCAATTTGTGGTATCTGTAATGCATCCAGAAATACATTAGATTGTGTGTTGTCTTCTTTAAACTCGGTAGAATATATGGATTTATAGTAGTCTCTAAATGTGTGCATTATATTTTTATAATCAATGAGTTTGTCTCCATTTGTATTGGTGATTGCTAGGATTGCATTGCGAACTTCTTGCTTGTGGATTTGTTGAGCTAAGAGCTTATTAGCTTTCTGTCCAAGTTCATAGTAATGACGTCTTGAAGAGGATGATCCTGAGTTACCAGTGCTTATAGCTTCATCCAGTGGTGGTGTTTCAGGTAGTAATAATCCCTTTTTTCCATTAGCAACCTGGTCACTGCTCAACAAAATTTGGCTCATTGGATCAACTTAAAAAGCAGCTATTTGATTATCCAGTAGGAGACTCTCTCTTTTCTTCTTTGACGATATGATGCCATCAGCAATTAACCCTCCACTTTTGTTCAGGCAATATATCAAGCTCTTCCATTCCAAGACAATTTTAATAGGTGTTAGATTTTCATTTTGCAACCTCTTGGCGACAGTAAAGGGGTAAGAAAGTAGACTTTCCATTTCTTTTACTTGTGCCCACTGGCTTTCAGTTAATAAAACATTTTCATTATCCAGTTCTTCAAGAAAGTCTTTTAGTTCAAGCAAACACTTTACCATCAAACAGGTGCCTCCCCAGTGTGTTGTTTGATCCAAAATGGCTCCTTTTCCTGCATGTCTTTTCAAAATGGCATCTGTTTTAGGAGCCCTGCCTGCAACAGTTACTTGCCTCAATTTACCAATTACAGTAGCTGCATGATGATCTTTCAATCCATCTCTTATTGCAAGTTGCAGAGTATGAACAGCACAATGCATATGTTGAATGGTAGTAAGCATAGATGATGCTTCAGCAATGTTATCCAAAGTTTCACCTTCTCCAATACTGGCAGAACTGTCTTCCTCTAATATCTGTTTGCCACTTTCTTCATCTATTTTATTCATTTTCTCAATTGTGCTTAACATATTGGAAGCATTATCTGTCACAATACATAGAATCTGTTCCTTTTTAATTTCAAAATCTTCTAGAACAGGTGGTGTGCAAAGTTGTGCTAAAGTTTAGTCCTGGGTGGGAGCATACGTGGAGAATGCAGACAGAACCCCTGAACACACATCAGGCCATGGCACACCCACCTACACCTACATCATTACGCTTTTTTTACACTCAAATGAACTTGTTAAACACATTATATCTGAAATAAAATGAAAACACTTTCTGTAATGTACCATAATCCAGATTACAATATGTGAATGCCTGGTTGTATAATAGCTCAGCTGAACTTCACACTAGTAGTAACACAGCTATGCACGGCTTTATTCTTACACCAGAGAAGTACTTAATTATGACTATTGTTTGTGAAATGGGACATTTGAACTTGCTGTATTTTTTTTATTTTTTTATTACCATTTAAATTTATTAGGAGTTGGAGTTGGTACATTTTTGCCGACTCCGACTCCAGGTACCCAAAATTGTCTCCGACTCCACAGCCCTGATCACACCAACATGTTTTTTTCTTTCTGTGTGATAATGCCATTCATCCATCCTCTTCCGCTTATCTGAGATCGGGTCGCGGCGGCAGCAGCTTGAGCAAAGATACCCAGACTTCCCTCTCCTCGGCCACTTCTTCTAGCTCTTCTGGGGGAATCCCGAGGTGTTCCCAGGCCAGCTGAGAGACATAGTCCCTGAAGTGTGTCCTAGATCTTCCTCTGGGCCTCCTCCCAGTTAGACATGCCCAGATCACCTCACCAGGGAGGTGTCCAGGAAGCATCCTGATCAGATGCCCGAGCCACCTCATCTGACTCTTCTCGATCTGGAGGAGCAGTGGCTGTACTCTGAGACCCTCCCGGATGACTGAGCTTCTCACCCTATCTTTAAGGGAAAGCCCAGACACCCTGTGGAGGAAACTCATTTCAGCTGCTTGTACTTGCAATCTCGTTCTTTCAGTCAATACCCACAGCTCATGACCATAGGTGAGGGTAGGAATGTAGATTGACTGGTAAATTGAGAGCTTTGCCTTATGGCTCAGCTCCTTTTTACACCACGACAGACCTATGCAGAGCCCGCATCACCGATCCGCACGTCGATCTCGTGCTCCATTCTTCCCTCACTCGTGAACAAGACCCGGACATACTTGAACTCCTCCACTTGGGGCAGGATCTCACTTCCAACCCTGAGAGGGCACTCCACCCTTTTCCAGCTGAGGACCATGGTCTCGGATTTGGAGGTGCTGATTCCCATCCCAGCCGTTTTACACTCAGCTGCGAACCGATCCAGAGAGAGCTGAAAATCACGGCCTAATGAGGCAAACAGGACAACATCATCTGCAAAAAGCAGTGACCCAATCCTGAGTCCACCAAACCGGACCCCCTCAGCACCCTGGCTGTACCTGGAAATTCTGTCCATAAGTTATGAATAGAATTGGTGACAAAGGGCAGCCCTGGAGGAGTCCAACTCTCACTAGAAATGGGATTGACTTACTGCCAGCAATGCGGACCAAGCTCTGACACCGATCGTACAGGGACTAAACAGCCCTTATCAGGGGGTCCGGTACCCCATACTCTCGGAGCACCCCCCACAAGATTCCTCTAGGAACATGGTTGAATGCCTTTTCCAAGTCCACAAAACGCATGTAGACTGGTTGCGCAAACTCCCATGCACTCTCCAGGACCCTGCTAAGGGTGTAGAGCTGGTCCATTGTTCCACGACCAGGACAAAAAACACACTGTTCCTCCTGAATCTGAGGTTCGACTATCTGATGGACCCTCCTCTCCAGGACCCCCAAATAGACTTTTCCAGGGAGGCTGAGGAGTGTGATTCCTCTGTAGTTGTGTGATAATGGGTGGGTTTTAATGTGTTTCGGTTAGTTGTCTGTCTTATTTAATAATTATAAGATTGGGAAGTTGATATAATGTATGGAAATACACTTTCTGGTTTTAATTCTTTTTAAGTAGTTATAACATTACATGAGAATTACACAATCAACATATCAATTTACTCAGTTAGCATTAAGTTATTGGGTTTAACGTAACTGTTTGTTTAAAAAGTTATCAATTAAAGTAAGTTTGAGTAACTCAATAAGTTACATTAACTTATTCCACTGTAATTGGAGTAACTGATTTGGCAAGTGTTAATGATTGGAATTTGAATTACTTGATTCATTTATATGGATTTTTTTTGTTTTAAACACACACAATTGAACTGAGATCCTCCAACAATTTTTTGAGTAATATAAAGTTCACTGTATTTTAATATTTATGAATGCCAATACTACTGTAGCTTACCTAAATGACAGTTGGGTAACTACTTGAGGGATATACCATTATTTTGAAGTTGCTGTTACAATTAGCATTTTTATATTGTATTACAAGTAAATGCTGAATATTATCATATTACTGTTTTTCGATTAAAAACTATTGTTAAGCTATATATAGACTGCGTGCCATTGTCTGAAGCTTTGTTTGCTTATGTAATTTTTTATTTTTTTAAATGACAGAGTATTTTGAATGGGATTTATTTATTTTTTCCCTGAGGTACCAAATGGAATTTGACTAGTATGGTTTTATCAACTGCAAAAAATTGTAGTGTCATCACATACCTCTTGCTCCACTAGTACATACAGTAATGGCCCCAGCACCCATTACTCTTGCATCACCTTCCACCAGATGCCATGATGCATATGATCACAAGTCTTTCATAAGCTGACAAAGTACATGTTAACACAATTGGTAATCTCCCATGACACCTGATGTATCTGAATGTGGAGGACATATAACATTTTATTACAAGGCCACCATTATTGTTTATTATGGGCTTTGTGATGTTAGATGTTACAATTGCTGTGGTTTAGCTATCCAGGGATGACTGGTGCCAGGAGGGAGGCAAGGTTATTATTGTTTTGCCTTTTTTATTTCTGTATTTTTTCCAACCTTACTTGGAAATTCAGTTTAGTTTTAGTTTTCCTTCATTGTGTATTTTTAGTTTTTATTTTACAAATACATTTCTATTTTATATAATATTTTAGTAATTATAGTATGGTTAAAGAGGTACTATGGAGTTTAGTTTTTGTGTCACATTGAGACAGAACTGTACACTTATTTGGTTTGGATATGCTGCAATATGAGTTTAATGTTAGTGGAAGCTTACTACACTACACAACACACTTTACTATTTGGTTTTGGTTTTTTTTTTTGCTAAAAACAAGCATACTCAAAACCAGGTAGTGAATATGAACAATTTTACATAATTTTTAAAATATTTTCTATGTCATTTGTGCTGAACAAATCTGCGCTGACTGTTGGCACTTTTTTCTTTTCCTTTTTTTGCCCAGAATGGGCCAATTTTAATGAAAAATGGATGAATTTTAAGGTGAGGGTTTTTTTTTTTTTACTCTAAATGTCTAAGCACACAACATATTCTGATAGTCTAATGAGAGCATCTCATCTGATTTCTGGTATGCACTGGAAAAGGTTGCCTCTAGTGTGAAGTGGCTGGGATGAGATTTATTACCTTCATTGCCCTTTTCTGAAAGTGGTGAGAATCTTTCCGGTAAGGGGAAAGAGGCTGTCCCAAATGGAGAACTTTGAGTAATTAGGGAGCTTATCCATGAGTGAGGGTACAAGTGATTGTGAAGTTGAAAAACAAATCGGAGCAGCAGCAGGATTTTTATTAACATTTTACCAGCTGGTGTAGCCAGTTTACATCCTCATCCTTTATATATGATTTGTGAGTTCAAAGTAATAACTGAAAGAATATCGGAAGTAAAAGTACCCAGAACTAAGTTTCTGCATCTACACAGGGTTTCTAGATTTTTCTTTTCATGATGGGGGAGGATCTCTAATATAAGAGGACCTCTGAGTGGAACAGTTGCTCCTCCATTTCAGAAGGTGGCACTTTTGGTGGTTTGAGCATGTACCAAATCTCCCAGAATGTAGTGCTGCATTGCAAAGATGAAATAATTAATAAACTTGACACTGTTACTCAATAATGTAATGAATTGTTGAAATGTTTATACCAAATTCAACTTAGCTTTCATTAACATATTTTCCCAATTCTCAACAATATGCTTAATACATGCACTTGCTCACCTAAAAGCCATCTGCATAGCATTTAAGGATAGATCTGACACTTCTGACTACACATCTTTCCCAGGTTCATGTGGCCCTATCCATTTTCATTGCACAAATGTCACTCCTGAGTGACCTCACAAAAGACTGTAGGAATGTCCTGGAGATGGGAAGGCCTTGGGATTTTGCTACAGTAGCCCTCACCTGAAAAGGGAGAAATACAAATACTGATGATGCTTTAGCACTTTTAAAAATGGTCTATTTCACAGTAGATGGATTTTTACATTTTTTTTAAACCTCATTTAGTCAAGACCAATTATGCAGATAAATACTCAACCAAAAATGACTTTCATTCAAAACGAGAAAATGACTTCTGAAAGGAATCCCCAGTCAGATTTACTTATTCACATATTCCTGTTTTAAATCTCTTACTTCTTCCAGCATCAATCCAGTTTTGAGTTCATGTTGCTAGTGGTTCAGAGTCAATACTTTTTTAAACTTGAAAATGCATATTTTTTTTTTCCCATTGGGAAAATGATGTATTTAACTAGATTAATTGAAAGCTTATGTTTCCTCTTTATTTACATCTTTTGTGTTTTTTTTTCAGAATATATTTGCTCCAATTCAGGGTCACTTTGAGCTGGAATTAATTCTTTGGGCATTGTGTAGTGTAACCTTAGTCAGCACATTCATACTGGGCCATTTTAGAGTCGCCAGTTAATTTTGCACAGATTTGTGATGTTGAAGGAAGACTAGAGTACCCACAGAAATATTAACATTGAAGGAAGAGCAACGTGCACAGTTTCTCATAGACTATGACCTGGATGTAATTCAAAAGAAGTCTTTTGGAGGTATGAAGCAGAAGTTCAAATCAACATGTCAATTTATAGCCAATCCTTGTGGAACTCCTGTATATTACTAAAACATTATCTCCCCATCTATGCCCCAGTTTGGTATTTGCATATGCAAGTGCATTGAATAGCTGATTGTCTCTCTGTTTATAGTTTACTTCCATCAACGTAGCTGTGATACATATTAAGTATAGATTAGCCTTTATGTATTTAGGAACCCAAGAATCTATAAATGCTCTTGGGTAGGTATTTCCAGTCTATGCATTTTATTTGCTTTTGGAATTTGTAATCCTAGTGACTTATCTGCATTATTTAGTGGTTCTTTAAAATTGCCTGTAGCTGCTGGCAAGTTATCAATTGTCTTACATTTTTAAACCTTGAAAAAAATGAATTCCTATTTGTAGTATGATTATACTGCTAATGTAGTGTTTTCATATTGCTTAAATACTGAACCAGATTAGCTTTATGTTTATATTAATTAACTGTATTCTTTTCCTAGCTGCCTTTGGCATCTTCATCTCTCAGTTTTACACGTTTGTCATGTTCATAAACTTTATGGTTAGTTCTGATGTATAATTTCTGTTTTATGAATTTTAGAAGTTCCCTTTGCTCCAATTTGTGATCAAACATTTAAGTCATGTTTTTTGCATTTGTTTAAAGTTTTAGCTTGCTTGCAAGGCTAAAAACAACAAGGAAATATGTTTATAATGATTAAAATGAAATTACTTATTCAGAATTCCGTCTTGATTATTGCAAAATTAAAAATTGTTGGTGTTTTTAATCAGTTTTAAAAAAGGAAAAAAAATTAAAACATGCATTACACTTACTATTCTTTTGCTCCACTATTTATTGGTTTATCCCCATTTATATTTGGAAGTTTTGCCTATTGTTATCCCTGAATACTAGCATTGTATTGTTGTTAGTAAAACTGATTTTTAAAACCTCTGTGTTTAGGGAGGCCTGTAAGACTCTACCAGTGTCATACTTCCATGCTTTTACTTTTTAGACTCGCTTGAGAATCCTCAGGAAAATAAGGTTTGATTTATTCAGTTTGCTGTAGAATACTATTATTTACTAGCTGTGTAAGCTAGTGCTGTAAAAAGCCAGGGGTCCTAGAAACTATTGAAATCATCAGAAAAAAAATTAAATGCAGAGATGTCAGGTAATTGAAAAGAACTACTCTTTGGACATCTCTCTGCTAGGAGGATTCGTTTTGCCGAAACACTTGTGCATTAGCGGCAGGAGGAAAAGTTAAAAGGATACTGTTTTGCCGATTTTAGTGGCTAAGGGACTTTGTCTTTCTTGTGAGGTTTCGTTTTGGTGACATTCTGGCCTCACTTGTTTTATTTGGGCTAAGCGAGTTTTCTGTGTCCTCTGAGGCGGAACCCTTACCTCGACTCCACCTCTCACTGGAGAAAAATAAATTACTACTTCTGCCAAACTAGTGTTAGGCCTTTATATCAAGAACAACAAAAGGTATGCTTTGTAGTTAGCATTGCAAATATTGTTGTAGAGCTTACTTAGAATTAATAAAGTATTCCTGCAATAAAATGTTGATGCTTTTTTTGACCTGGATCAATGCTAATTTAATATATAGAAAGTTGTTTTAAAGTACCACTGTCATACTTATTTTTAATAACTACAATTGTATTTTGGATGATAAATTCTAATCACAGGTACCTGCAAATCAGTTTTGAATGTAAATGAGCTACGGATCTTTTAATCAAAGATGCCTTTAATTACAATGTGACTTATTGAAATTAATGTTTTTTTTTTAAATTACTGCCTACATGCTGTTTTTGCTACTTAATGATTTTAAGTTGTCAAACTTAGTTGGCTGTTTCAGCAATTGTAATTTAAATTTTTCAAAATTATACATATCTAATTTTCATGGCTTGTAGATCAAAATATTACAGTTCTGTCTAAATGAAATTTGAGTAGTCAAAATTTATTTTCCCCATTTGTGTATATTACAAAGTATATTATAGATAACTCTAATTCTAATGTATTTATTGTACGTTGTAGTTGCCTCAAATTCAATTTGTGACTAGCTAAAGTGTGACTTTGAATTGTCAGAATGTATTTCTGACTTATCAGAGGAAGCCATTAAATGTTAAAAGAAAGCTTGACAAACAGGCCAGCATTCATATTTCATGCTTGATCATGAAAAATCATATCTTCAGTGCTTCTTTTGTATGTAGGAAGGCACAGTACCACTGCTGCTTTTATAGGTTTAGAGTCTTGGTTTTGAATCTCGTGCCTTATTGTTGTTCTTGTGGAGCTTGCAAGTTTTCCTAGAGAAAATGTGGGGTTTCCTTGCTCATCCTCAAACACAAGGACTAGCAATTACAAATATGTCTGTGTTTTTTTTCTTTTAAGAAATCGAGACAGGGAGCCTGCTTTATGCCAACTGTGCCTTAAGCACTCAGATCAGTCTCTGCTTTTTATTGTATTAAAATTATCAGGCGATAGAGTGAGAATCTAAAGCATAGCACAAGTCAATACAGGGAGATCAGAAAGCCCATGATATTGCCAAATCTGTAGACTATACAGAGTTAGTGAGGATCACAGAAATTTAAAATTATAAACTGTAAATAACTGCCAAAATGAAAATGTTAAGCAAACACATCATCAAAAACACATGCCATATTCTTAACGTATAAGATCAGAACAACTTTTTTTTTTTCTTTACAGTTCTTAATTACACTGACAAGAAATAAAATGGCATTGCAGTAAGGCAAACATATGAAAATAAAACTTATTAACAGATATCTAGAGAAAATAATTTGCAAAATTTAATGGAATTAATCTGAGCAGTAACAGTCTTGGGCTAAACAGCAATTACAGCACTAATGAAACCACAGGATACAATGTTCTGAAGGGCAATATGTTATTGTGGAGGAAGACTTTGTGGCTAGACTTCTTTTAAAATGCCGAAATTTCACAAAATATAATGTAAAAAATTTTCATAAATTGATATGCTATTTCAATATATTTGCAGTCTTACAATTTAGATTCATAGGATGGAGTGGTGGCTCTGAGGATAGGGATCTGCACTGGCAATCAGAAGGTTGCCGGTTCGAATCCCGTAAATGCCAAAAGGGACTCTGCTCTGTTGGGCCCTTAACCTGCAATTGCTGAGTGCTTTGAGTAGTGAGAAAAGTGCTATATAAATGCAAAGAATTATTATACTTGAGAACATTATTGGCTTGACATTGGACATATTCAGTAAGTTTAATTCTTTTATTTTTTACATTTACAATGATGTCCTGTTGACCTTATTTTAAACCACAAGAGTAGAAATTATACATATCTTTTATTAATAAAACATGCTTAATTTAAGAACATGATTTTCTGTGGCAAATTAATGTATACAATAATTATGAAGAAATAACTTTGACTTGAAAAATCCTGTATCGGTCCTTTAAGAATGTATTGGCTAATGTGCAACACAACAAAAAAAAAGAACCACAGGGCATAACAGCTGAGGAGTTAATATTATCTTCCAAAGAAGGATATTTGATTATCATGCTGTCATATTTAAACTGATGTGCACATCACATACAATAGTTCAGTGCAAATGAGTGCAAAGCACCACTCTCCTCTTTATTTTCTGCTCAAGCACCCTCGGAGACTCTGTCCATGTCTGTAAGGTGCACAAAACAATTGTTGCATGCAACTATGGTGTTAAATCACTGTGCTTTAATTGAATTAAATGTTTGCATTCCTGCAGAAATTCCACAGTACACGTAGGGCCTGACTTAAGGTTTATTGGCACAGGACTAAGAGTTAGGAGCAGTTATAAGCAGATAGACTTTATTCATTTGGTTGGGAGCAGGGATCACAGTATAGCTGAACCTCTCAGAAAATTGCATCTTGAAAAGTTAAAAAAAAAAAAAAATTCACTGTGGCACATGTGTATAGTAGCTTGTAAAAGATGCATAATAGTGAGTACTGGATATAATATTGCTTTCTTTTGATGCTCATAGTGTCATTTTGGACAAAGATTAAATATGTAGTAAGGCATTATATTTATATCTTACTACTTTTAACTAATGTTTTGGTCAGTTTAGCATTTCTATTGTTACTATATAATTGTTTTAATAATTTCACAAATGCAAGGTTAAAATATAAAAAAAAAATTCACAGCACAATATTTTCTTTTTATTCAGTTTTATTAAATGAAGGAGATCAACATCAAATATTCAAAACAGAACAAAAGAACCAAAATTTGGTACCAATGACTATACTATAACAAAACTAACTACTAAGATGAAAGTTCACAATCAAAAATTCAAAATCGAAAATACCAAACAAATTTTATGTTCCAGACAAATCCCCCCCAAAAAAGGCAAAATGGTCAAAGGTTGCGAACTGAAGCAGGTGCCTTTTATGTAGGATTCTCAGGTTACTACAGATGGAATTTAATGCAACACTTGAGAGTTCTTAATTACCAAGGTTAGGTTAAATCAGCAAGGTTTAAAGACAGAATCAAATAAAAGCATTATAATGATTAAACAAAGCTAAAATTCTTATAGATTTAAGTAGATAAATAATGTGCACATTAAGATTAATATTTAGCCTCTGTGACTTTTCCCTTTCTTGATGCACGAAATATGTGTACTTGTCCTCCATAATATGAATATGTTTTTAGGAAGAAAATGCAATAATGAAACGGATGATATATGCTACCCTATTTTAATGTAATGTTTCAAAATATAACTATTTCTGTATTCATGTCTTTTTCTAGAGTAACAACTCTCTTGGTGACTTGGAGAAGATGGCATCCTGCCTATATGAGTGTCTTTGTGAAGCAGGCTTGCAGAAGTATTTCACTCAGTTCACCAACATGGGTGTGAAGAATCCTCAGGAGCTTTCAAGAATCACCATGCTTGACTATCCACAGCTGGGTATACATGACATAAAAGACTGTACAAGACTTTTTCAGCTAGTACAGATGATAAAAGCTTTACAAGCAGATGATGGGAAAAGGGACCCAACAAGGTCTAGGTCTAATCCTTGTCGTCAACTAGACTTCAGTATCTCTCCAGAGGGAAATACAGCAACGTCTCAAGGATGCTTTATCTCTTCCTCCTTCTCCTCTTCATCCTCATCCTTAGCTTCTTCCTCCTCGTCAAAGAAAAATAAACAGAATTGCAGGAAAACCTGTCATGATCAGTACTCGCCAAGTGACAGTCTGGAAAGCAGACCAATACTAAAGGAATTGGCACAGGATGTTAATTTAAATGAACATTTTCCAAGTAGAACTTGCATGATGAGTCCTAAAGTCTCAAACAAAGTTTTGCATTTGAAGAAATTGGTACATACTACAGGATATAACTATGGTGTCCCCCATGCATCCCCCAGGTAGTAACCATTCTTAGCATAAGGTCAAGAATACTTTGAGATAATGCAGCTTATTATCAATGTTCTTTTGTTACTTTTTGCTTTAGAATTTTTAAATGGTAAACTAGGTAGGCAGCTTGTTAGTGAGATGTATCTTAAAATCCATGGTAATTGCCTATGTCGCTCTCTCTCTTTTTTTTTTTATATAACCCTCCTGCTGTTTATAGTATAAAACTGCATTTGGTAATTTTTAAATAAACTTTCCATTATGAACACTGTTTTTCAAGTTCTCCCATGAATATGTTTAGAATTGTTATAGTGTGTGTGTTTTGGGGTGGTATGTGTTAGTTCTTATTTGGGCTCAGATATTCATGAACTTTTTTTTTTGGTTATTTTTAGCTATCTGTAGTGAAGCAAATGACATCCCCTGATTTTTATAAAAGTGCATTACTTTCCAGGTGTGTTAGTTGCAATAAAAGAGAAATGAGGTTCAAATTGGACATTGTGCTACATATGTAAATACTAAAACTACTCTAATAATCATTTATCCAATTCTCATTGTTTTATATCTCTATCTCTCTATTCTGATATACCTAATCACTCAATAAATTACTATAATATTTTTTTCTATTTTTTGTTTGTCTGATATTGAGCCTTACATAGTTTTATAGTCTGTCAGGCTATCCATGCAAAGGAATGACTATCACAGTAAGCCAATTTTAATAAGAGGTATTTGGCTTTTCAGAAACTGTTGAAGTTGTATCTCTCTTACTACATACAGTGGAATTGTTACACACATTAATAAATTAAATCATAAAAAAGAGTCGCTCAAATATTATTACTAATATTAAGAGAATAATGTTTTAACATGTTCACTTAAGTCAAAAGTACTAAAAAAAGCTATTATTTGATCAACAACATGTGTCTATAGGTTTGGAAGCCAATTGGTTTTTTGATCTTTCTGTTGATTTAGGTTTGGTCTATTGAAAAAACACATGATTTTTAAATTGGTTAAATGGATTTTATTCATACAAATACTTATTTTTCAATTTCTATGAAAATTTTATTTTAGGAAAGGCAAGTCACATCAAAATCAATGTGAAGATCAAATGGAATGCCAAAAGATTCGAGTATGCATCAGGAAAAGGCCCATGGGAGTGCAAGAAGTGCATCGGGGAGAGACCGATATAATTAGCACCTTAGACAAAAAATCTGTGTTGATCCATGAAATGAAGGAAGCAGTTGATCTCACAGAATATCTCTTGCAGGTATTTTTTTTTACATTTCTAATTCCATTTAAATGTTTTAAAAGCAAATATTGACCAATTAAAGGGGCATAACAAATTAAATAACACACCCTACTCTTTTTGGACCAGTGGGCCAATATGGTTATCCTCCTCTGCTTCAAATGTAATATATACCATACACCAACATACCATTTATACAGATAAAAAGCCTGATGTTTTCAGATGTGCCTATAGAAAATTGGAGGATATGTCACAACTTTGACTTTACAAGATGATGTAGTCTTTTTTTAAAATAATATAATAATGTACTGTTTTTTTTTTTTTTTCCAGCATGAATTTCACTTTGATGAAGTCTTTGATGAAACATGTACTAATCAAGATGTATATATGAAGACAACCTTTCCCCTGATCCAACATGTTTTTAAAGGGTATGGACCCTGTTACCTCTTAATACATTTGCAAGAAGATCCATCCATCCATCCTGTACTGATTTGTCCACTTCATGGTTGTGGAGAGTGACTGTCTTGGCTTCAATGTGCCTTAAGGCAGAGACAATCCGGAATAGGATCCCAGGCCAGTACAATACTCATTCATGCCAACTTAGATTTGGTAATTAACATGTACATTTTTCTAGTATGGGAGGAAGTCCCATGAAGATATGGAGAATATTTGGCCCTGGTAGCTACTAGACGAATTCAAAACCAAGACCATGGGTCTTTAATGCACAGGGCAAAACACTATGCCACCATGCTGCCTTTCTAAACGGTCCCCTTGTTTTTAAGTAAAGAATATCATTGCATATAAATGTAATGATCTTTTTTTAATTGATGGTTGCTTTTAAACCATCTTCAACTTCTTTGCCTTATATTGAGAACCTAACTGTTATCAATCAGGATTCAGTGATTTATTTTATGATATCACCAACTAAATAATTTTACATTGAAATACAACACATTTTATATATGTGCAATAATAGACATTAAGTATGAAGTAGTGTTTTAAAGTTACAGCCAAACAGAGCAAAATTCTTCTCTTGATTCGTGGTATTAGGCCAGATTTGCAAGATGTACAAGTTATTTCAGTAAACATTCTTCACTTTTTGAGTTTTTTTTTTTTTCCTCTTACAGAGGGAAAGCTACATGTTTTGCATATGGTCAGACAGGTGCTGGAAAAACGCACACCATGATTGGGACACGGCAAAAGCCAGGGCTGTATGCATTGGCTGCAAGGGACATCTTCCAGCTGTTAGACAAATCTCAGCTATGTCAGAAATTTCATGTCTATATCAGCTTCTTTGAGATTTACTGTGGGCAGCTGTATGACCTCCTTAATAGAAAGAAACGGTATGTATATCTCCTTCTAAAAAACCTTGTCAGACCAATATAAATTTAGTATGAATATTGCAACATGATGAGCTGTTTATGTGTTGCTGGACAGAGAAAGGCACATATCTATGCCTCTGATTTTGGCACAAACAAGTGAAACAAGGCTAAAATGGAGAGCGTCAACTGTGAAAAGAAGATATTCTGAGAGTATGAAACCTGATTAATGACTAGAGGTAGTTTAGCTTTGCTAGTAAAGATAGCTATATTCTGCCTTCAGAATCTAGCAGCCCAAGTTTACATCCAGAAGCTCTGAGTGATGGGTATGTTGTGAACTAATTTCTCACTAGTGATGCATGTTTTGTATCAGTCGTGTGTTCAGTAGTACCGTCTCATCCTGAAGACAAGACATAAATACACTGGTGAGTTCCTGATTATAGTAATGGTCTTCACAAGGAATAGTGAGTAAAAGGTGTAATTCACAATTAATTTTCCTCAAAATACAAAGGTTGCCCACATTGTATCATGTAGTGCCAGTTCCTTGAGTTCTAGTACTGTAGTAACTGGGGTATACAGTGATTCACTGTGGCTTCAGAAGAAGCAGTGACTGGTATATTCCCATGCCCTAGGAATATAGGCGATGTTTAAATGCCTTGAAAAAGTGATCGTGGGAGGTGGTTTCATTTGACTTTGAAAACATTTACTTGTAGTAGCTACCCTTGCTTGGAATTTTTAGTTTAACTAGGGGTCGCAGGCTGTGAAAGTGTCTCTCTGAGAAAACCCAGGCTGAAAAGAAAATAATAACATTTGCTGTTTTGTTATCGTCTCTTTTCTGTTAGGTTTTATTTTCATAATCCTCCTTATATTTTGAAAATTGATTTTATTAGTATGTAGGATTCTTGATTCTTGCCAGTTGTCTCCATTTTAATATTATAAATTACCAATCCTTACTTTGCAGGTTGTTTGCCAGAGAAGATGGAAATCATGTTGTTCAAATTGTAGGACTACGTGAGGAAAAGGTTGCAAGTGCTGACATGCTTCTAGAGGTGAGAATGGTTTACTTACTTCCACATGTTATTTGGATTAAATTGTACTGAAGATCTTGCTGAAATAAAAATAAATAAATAAATAAAAGTAATGTTTTTGAATAAAACAAAATAGTACAAGACATTAGAAGAAGATAAAATCATTTTAATATATCAAAAGAACAAAACAAATTATTTAATTTTTATAATTGTCAATGTGCACGAGCAAATTTTATTATTATTGTAAATAATTATTACTGTAAATAGTAAAAGAAAAAAGGAAGACTTTGTTCTTGGAAAAGAACTCTTGGTTTGTTATACTGATGTAGAGAATAGGGACTGCTTTTCGCTATCATTTTTTATTGATGAGTATTTACTGCAGTGTTTTTGGAATCTGACTGTACAATTTTTATTTTGTCATACCTTTTTGCTCCTAAAATTTGGTCTTAGTTGAAGTGCGGCTTTTCTGCCTTCTAGAAGAGATTTGGCTTTTTTTTTTTAAGACTGTTAATTAAATGTAACGTTTTGTCTAAATACAGTACAAAGTGCTAAGAGTGCTAAAGTTTAAATTTAAAAAAACATTTGAATTAAATCTGCGGTGGGTTGGCACCCTGCCCAGGATTGGTTCCTGCCTTGTGCCCTGTGTTGGCTGGGATTGGCTCCAGCAGACCCCCGTGACCCTGTATTCGGATTCAGCGGGTTAGAAAATGGATGGATGGATGGATTTGAATTAAATAAAGCCAGCAGTGAAATGATTTTAGGTAAATGTCAAGGCTGTTTCGAAAAAGCTGAAGAGTTGGAGAGAATGAGAACAATAAACTTGTAGAAGAAATGAGAAACAGTGAAAGCCTAGACTCATCTTGAAATGTTTTTCCATATGCATGATGAAAAGACAGCTAATTGGAAATTTTGTTAACAAGGTAGTGTAAGGCATTTGAATGTTCCTGTCCACACTAAAAACCACATAATGAACTTCTAATGGGGCATGTTCAAATCGTAATCTAAGAGCATTTGGATACATTTTATCCTCAACTAATGGGGAAAATGTATCAGGTAGCACTAATAGTATTTGTATAAAATATATTTAGAAGATGAGAGAGGAGCAGGGTATATAATAACTTTGTAATTTTCTTTAAAAGGAGGTTGCTTGATATTTTAATTTAGCAAATATACTAGATATCCACATTTGTGAGAGATTAGATCTGTTCCAACACTTAAGTATTATTTTACTTAAATTAAGAAGGCCTCTCTTGCAGTAAATATGTAATTATAAGAACATGTAGACTAGAAGAATGTGTCAATATTTTACTGTATATAGCCTTGTGTTAAATTAGAAAAAGATTAATTATCCTGAAGTGTGAACACATTACTATCAGCAGCAGTTTGAGTGTTAATTTAAAGCTGGAAGTTTTGCAGTGTACAAAAAATATATATGTAGATTTATTGGTGAATGCTCCATATAGGGTGAAATTATAGCTAATTAAAGCTAAAGTTGCATGTCTGAGACAGTGAAGTCATGTGTGGTACCTTTATGGAATGATGTTTTCCAGTATTCTGATTAGTTTTGCATGATCACCCAGAGACTAAAAACTTATGATATGATGAAACTGGCAAGGAAAAGACACAAAGCAGCACATAATATACGGTTTTAGAAAAGAAAAAAAAACATATTAAGAAATAAGGGCAGAATATGTGAAAGAAACTATCTAGAATTCCATGGATACACACAACACCGAGTGAATCTGATGTAAAACCTCGTTTTCGTTTGTGGAATTTAAGATATATATTTTTTTTTTGCACAAAACCGTATCAATATTGATGAATTGGATTTTTGTAGCAATTGAAGAACAAATCATTTTGATGTGCTTGGAAGATAAGAAAAGGATTTTAAGTCTGCTTTATATAATAAATGGTTAAAGAGTTTTTTTTTTTGGGATGATAGTTTAGTGTTAAAACAGTGCAAATGTGTTTAAAAAAAAAATGTAACGATGGACAGATGGTGTGGATTTTCATAGCCAACTAAAGCTTTAAATAAAAAGGAATAGTGAAAAATATTGAGAGTAAAAAAAAAAAAAGATGCACAGTCCCTTGCTATCCAAACTATAACGCATTACAAATGGTTTCTACTTAAGCCATTTCAACATACATACCCTTTATCCAAAGCGGCTTGCACCATTTGAGATGCAATTAGTTACATTTCTAAACAAACCAGAGGAGGGAGGCAAGCATAATTTTTGGCAGAGCAAGTAAACTATGCTTTACTCTGGGTTTACTTCTGTTTCATACAAATGTAGTAATCATTGGATTATGTTTGAATACAGAAATAGTAAGAAAGGGAAAGGGTGTAAGGTTACAGATTTTTAAAAGTTTAAACATCACACAAAGCTTATCTTACTGTCTGTGTGATTGGTAAGAAGTGAAAGGCAGAGTTTGGATGTGAAGATGACGTAGACCTGTTCATTCTGTATCAGTGTTTCAAATCCATGAAGTAAACTCCATACCAGTGCATTACCTGTTGACAGTAGCAGATTTACAAGTTTGGCACCCCAGGAATAAATCTTTTAAGGCCCACCTACATCAGATTGCCCTTAGCTTTGACAAAGCTGCTATTGGGGGCTAAAATTTAATGTCCTTCAACTCTGAAATACACCAGTTCAAAGGAACGTTTTTGAAATTCTGAATGACAATGAGAAGGGGCATTTTTAGTCAGACTTAAACCTATCTTTGAAAATAGTCAACAAAGGTCTTTATAAACTGTAGTCTATCATGAGTTTCATTCTTGCTAGATTGGAGGTCAAATTTATTTTTTTTGTTATGGAAGACATATATTGTTACATCTCATGGCGAGTTCAGGTAGTGTGAAATTTTGTGTACTGCAGAGAGCTAGCTTAAACCTCTGATTTTAGACGCTATTTTATTTCTGGGCAGATTCCATCAGACTGAGTGGCAAAAGCAGATGGGGAACTAGAGATTTGAGTGAATATTTAAATCTGAAAAAGTGATAACCGTACAGTTAAAAGTAAATGTGTAATTGCGGCATTAAAATGTGAACTGCATTCATTCATATTACTGCCCGAGGAAATAAGTTACATCATCCTACCAGACTTGGCAACAGAAATAATTCACTCCGTATCAATTTCTTAAATTCTGAATAACTTAGAATTCTTATCACTGCAAACAGTAAAATATACTTCTATTAGCATGTTGCAATCATGGAAATTTTAGTCTAAACCTTCTCTATTCAAATTTTAATGACTTTAAATATAAACCCACAATCTGAACAGTTCTGCCCTTATCTTCTTGCCACCTACAACCCTATTACTGACAGCAGCAACTCTCTGTTATCCAAGCCAGACATTCTTATGTGTGTTTTTTGGGGGTTGGGGGTTTGTTGTTTATTTTTATTATGATATTTATTCATTATATATATTTTTAAACCTCTGCAAAATTTTAATTTCCCCTTGTGGACAAATTAAAGTATGATCTAATCTAACATAAACTACTGATTGAATCAACTTGGCTAATTACATGAGTTCTATATGTTTTTGTTGCACCATAGTTTAGTGTGTCATAGTAATAAGGAGTAGTTGTTAATGGAATATACAAGTTTCTATATTCTCTGTATGTTAAATTTTCTAGGATTTGTGTAGATTTTTCTGTTTGCTATAACATTTAAATACTTTGCTATTCAAATGTGAATTAAATGCAGTAGGACTGCATATTATAACATTTTTTTCTTTGTTGCTTTCTGCAAATCCTTCTTTATGAAATTACAAGTAATTCAGGTTTGGGTAGTTGACCTTGCACATATTTTATCATGGTCTTCAGTAATGTATTTTACAGTTCTGAAAATACCAACCATTAATTTAGCTTTTTTTTCACAAATTATATCAGATATCTCCATCCTATGAGTATTTTTACTGATACGTTAGGTGAGCTAAGTCCTTTTGGCCTGTCGTCTGGTTTAATTAATGCTCACTTCTGTTTAGCAGTTTCATAACAAGCTTCATATTATGCTGTTTTCAAGTTATGGTTCGACTAAAACATTTCTCTTTTGAAATTGTAATTTACACTTGTTTTTTTTTTTTTTTTAATGAGAAAAAGATGAAGAGCCTAGAATTGTTTTATCATTTTCTGTTTCCAGAATATTGTTAAGTAGTTATTCCGAGGGTGTCAATATTTGCAAATATTTGAGTGAAGTTAACAATCCACTTACATATTTGTCTTGGTGTAGTGTTTGAACAAGGTATTCAAGATTTGGCCACATAAATTCTTTGACATCAAGGGAAGTTAAACTTAAGCAAATGTATTCCACACAGTTTATTATATAATTCAACATCCTTTTAGCTACCTTAAATCGTCATATACACTGTGAAACCCAAGAGTGCGTGCAGTCTCCCTATCCCTGACACAGACAGGACAGCAATTGCCACACAGCACACAATTTTATTTACAGTTTCCAGCACACACAGTAAAACACTACATTGTCCCTTTTGCTGTCAGTCCTTCCACTTCCACTCCTCCTCAGGCTTTGTCCTCTTCCTCCTGACACTGGCCATCAACTTCTGGTGACTGGCACCTTTTTATAGGGCACCCGGAAGGACCCCAGGTGCCCAACGAGCTTCTTCTGGCCAGGAAGTGCAGCCAAACAGGGCCCTGAAAGCATCCATGCACACCCTGGCGGTGATCACGGGCCCCAGCAGGGTTGAGCTCTCCTGCTCATGACCCGTGGCCCTGCTGGAAACCAAGGGGATTGCCAGCTGTCCTGGAAATACTCTCTCCCCCTGTTCTTTCACTTTCTGCTTGAGGACCATAAGTCAACTGATTAAGAAAAAAAAAATCACAGTTTCTTGATTTTAAACAATAATGCCATGGTCTACTTCTTAAACTTCTAAATCTATTGTACTTAATGGCCAGCATGCCATAGTGTACAGTATCAAAAGTCAAAGTGTGTAATTGCTGTTATCATAACAGGTCACTATTTTACTTAATAAGTTATCATTAGCTATCTTTGTGTTTTGTACTTTTTATAGTATTTAGTAATTTCAGAAGATTCCATATTTAATGTTTCTGTGTGTGGGTGTGTATATAAGGTTTTGAACTCTACTTAGTAAATGTCTTGTCAGATTGATTAATTTGATTTTAGTCATTGTGGTCAAAAGTCTGAATAGTTTTTATTCTGTTATCAGCTATTGATGAACAACTGTATATTACTGTTCTTTGTATTATATGTATGTATGTTATTGTTTAGTAGATGATACTGGATGCAACATTGCTGATTCCAAATAAATAATTTCAGGCTTGGATGACTGATATAATGAGTCTTCATATTTTTATATAGGTCATATGGTTTTTATTCAGAGCTTTCTTTTTTCTTGGAGGCTTCATACTTGCTGTCAGATCAGGTGTTTTTAATATTTCTTTAGGGTAACTGCAACTGAACATGCCTGTGCACTGTGCTAGACAGGCAATCTATCTATATTGAGTTCTTGTTTTAAACAATTTGTTACCAGGATGGACTCCAGCTTCTCTTGACCAAGAATTAACTTTCAGCCTCATTGAATTCATTTACTTTTTATACTGAGTTAATTAAAGGCAATAGTTCTGCTCCAGGAAAATGTTACCTGGCTTACAAATTCCTAAGCTCATGCTGACTGAGAGAATGTTTCATTTTAGGCAATTTCGTGGGGAAACCAAGAACGCAGCAGAGGTGCTAGTGGAGTGAACACAGACTCCTCGCGCTCCCATGGCATTATTCAGATCCAGATAAAGGATCTTGCACGAAGAGTATTTGGAAGGTAATTGTAATGATTATTGTAGAGTTTTTTTTTTCACAGAATAAAAATTTGCACAATTATAAGAAATGTTATAAATTTTATAGTGCTGCTGTATAGACGTGAGTGTGCATCAATTTGAATTTGATGGACTAAGATGGGTTATAGGGTCTTTACGTAGCTTTTAAAGTCTCACATATATGGCAAAACCTGACCAAGCATGAAATCTGACTGAGGTGTATCCATTTCAATTGAAGATTATTAAGATGATGCTTCATCTTGTTTGAAGTCCACCTCTGGTAAATTCAGTTAATTGGACACTATTAAGAAAGGCACATACCTGTCTAAGATCCTACAGTTGATGATGTGTTTTAGAGCAAAAATAAAACCATGAGGTAGAGGTAAATGCCCAAACAGCTTAGACACATGGTTGTGTTGAGACACAGATCCTAGGAGGGCGCAGAATTTCTTTTTTTTTTTTTTTTGCAGTATTGAATGATCCCAAGGGTTCAGTGACCAACCTTAATTCTTAAAGGAATGAAGTTTTGAACAACTATGACTCTTCCTACACCTAGCTGCCTGGCTAAACTGAGCAATTGGGGGAGAGGGCCTTAGTAAGAGAGATGACCAAGAACCCAATGGTCACTCTGGTTGAGCTACGAGAGACTTCCTAAAGGATAACCATCACTACAACACTCCAATAATTTGGGCTTTGTGGCAGTGTGGCCAGATGACACATGAACACCTTCTTGGAGTTTGTAAAAAGGCACTGAAGGAATCTTGAACTATTGAAAAACAAGTTTCTGTGTTCTGGTAAAACCAAGATTTAACTTTGTGGCCTAGAGTCTAAGCATCCTGTCTGGAAGAAACCAGGCTTTGTTCATCAACTGTGTAATACCATTCCACCAATTAAGCATGTTGAGTGCAGCATTATGCTGTGGGGTTGTATTTCATTGGTAGGGACTGGGAGACTAGTCTGTATTGAGGGAAAGCTGAACAAAGCAAAGTACAGAGATGTCCTTAATGGAAACATGGTACAGAGCATTCCACCTCAGACTGGGCCAAAGGTTCAAGTTCCAACAGGACAAAAATCTTAAGCACAAAGCAAAGACAACACAGGAGCCCAGCCAAAGTCCAGACTTGAATCCAATGGAACACCTGTGAAAAGACCTGAACATAAGTCTCCATTGACCGTTTTCATCCAGCTTGACACAGCTTGAGAGGATCTAAAGAAGACTGGCAGAAAATCCCCAAATACAGTTATGATTTTGGCCTAAGGCTGCAACATTACAAAATGAGTTTTTTTTTTTTTATAAAAAAAAAAAAAAGGAATGGGTTTCAAAACTTTCTGAAGGCACTGTATACTTTTTAAATGGTTAACTTTTTATGAAAGTGATAAGGTTTTTGTAATTTAATTGACAAGAGAAAGACATGAATGAGGCAGGAGAATTAAGCTTTGCTGCATTTAATGTGGAATATGTCTATTTAAAACAGTAAAATATATTCTCTGAATTATTATATTTCATCTGTAGGATTTCTTTCATTGACTTGGCGGGCAGTGAACGTGCAGCAGATACCAGAGACCCTGATAAAGTGACCAAGATGGAAGGAGCTGAAATTAATCAAAGTCTTCTTGCTGTATGTTACTATAATTGTTTTTTAAAACATAAAATAAGATGCTGAACAGATTATTCAAAATGTTATACTAAGGAGAAATATTTGCATTATATCGTTACTGGAAACTCGACAGCTGCACAGTCTTTTTGCAAACAGTTGTTTCTAGCTGTTCCCAAAAATGGTTGATAGGGCTGAGACCCAGACATTGTGCAGGCTGTTGAATATATGAATATATGTCACAATCCTGGAACCATTCAGTGATAATACATGCCTTATGATATAGTGAATAATCATACTTGAAGTGTTCTTATTAGTTGGAGTAAACTGCAGCCATGAAAGGCTGAACTTGTTTATCTGTTCCTTCCTGTTTTACACTGGCTGTTAGGTACCCTAATGTGCTTCAGGAAATCATTCCCCATTCCAGCACATTACCATTACTAGCCTGAACTGTTGACACCAAAGAGGGTGGCTACAAGGGCTCAGTTGTCTTTCTTCAAATACTGATTCTTCCAAGTTATGTAAATCAATTTTTTTCGACTCCTCAGTTGTCTAGTTTTGATGCTTTTTTACCGACTAGAAACATGTTTTCTTGGTTTTCACCAGTAACCTCAATACCATGAGTGGTTAGTGCTAGGTGAAATAGTGTTAGGACGACTTAGAGTTGGCCTTATTCACAATAACAAAGCATATTTGATATTTATTAATCTTGATCAATGTCACTAATAATTCCTGAATTGATTTCATTACCCCTTGTTAATATAACTACTGTATTGTCAGTATATAAACAAACAGAACTGAAAGAAGTATTTTGGTTATAGCTAGTATGTTTAATCAGCATACTTAAGCTAAAACATATCATTAAGTGAAAAAATGGTGAGTTCCTTCCGCATAAAATAGTGTGTTGTATCAAGTCACCACAGTTGTGCTCTGGTTGAATGATGACTGACAACCTGTTCTGGGGTGATTTGTTGTCTGGAGACTGGGAGGAATGACAGGACTTCCTCTTGTTTCAAAACACGAACAGAAACCTTAGTGGAGCTGAAAGGCTACCCTCTTCTCCATAGTAAGGTCATTACAATATGTCTCCATAAGGCACTTGCCAGTTTCAGATGTTTGACAATGTATATATATTACAAATATTTAACCTTTATAGTATTACTGCACACAAAAAAATGATACGGTGCCTTCCCTAATGTTTTGGACAAAGAGACCCATTTTTGCCTTGATTTTATTTGCATACACTTCAGTCAGGGTACCATAATTTTCTGTACAATTGACATCACTTGTGTTTGAGATTACACGGGTGTATTCCATTCCTGGATTAGTGCACACAGAACATACAGTACCTAGGCTTGGTTCTACCTACAGACCTACATTGTTCAACATGAGGACAAGAACTGTGCCAATGAAAGTTAAAGTAGCCATTGTAAGGCTGAAAAATAAGAATAAAACCATTAGACACATCTATCAAATGTTAGGATTATGTAAATCAACTGTCTGGAATATCATTAAGAATAAAAAAGACACTGGTGAGCTTAGCAAAGAGACTGGTAGGCTGAGGGAAACCTCCACTGCTGATGACAGAAGAATCCTCACTATGGTGGAAAAAAAACGGTTGTCCAACAGACAGTCTTCAGATGGCAGATGTGTATGTGTCAGAGACTACTATTTACAATACACTTCATGCACAGAAGAGGCCATTCTGCAGATTGCAAACCATAAGTTAGCCACAAAAACAGAATAGCCATAGTACATTTTGTGAAAAAGAACTTAAAAGAGCTTGTATAATTCTGGGAAACAGTTTTGTGGACAGACAAGACAGGGATTAACCCGTATCGGAGTGATGGCAAGAGCAAAGTGTGAAGATGACAAGGAACTACCCAAGATCCAAAGCATACCACCTATTATGGTAAACTTAGTGGTTGGGGGTATTATGGCTCCCACAGGTACTGGCACACTTATGTTTATTGATGATGTAACAGTTGACAGCAATTGCACAAAGAATTGTGAGGTGTATAGAAACATTTTATTTGCTAAAGTTCCAGTAAATGTCTCCAAACTCATTGGAAAATTCTTGAAAGGCCTAGCCAGTCACCTAGTTTAAATCCAATTGAGCATGCCTTCTGTATGCTGAAGAAATAACAAGCAGAAGCTGAAGATGGCTGCATTAGATGCTTGGCAGAGCATCATCAGAGAAGATACTCAGCACCTGGTCATGCCTTTGAATTGCAGACTTCAAACAGTCATTGCATGCAAAGGATTTACAACAAATTACTAAATATGACTGCTTTAATATTCCTAACATTGCTGTATCTGAAAAATGATGATGGTGTCCTGAAATGGGGTACCATGTATAAAACTTTTTTGTAATTTCCACATGGTGTGACCAAAATGTATGCAAGTATCCTTTAAATTAAAGGTCTGCAATGTGCATTTTACTCATGTCTAAATTGTTTGTTTTGTAATTTTAAACTGTGAAGCAGAAGGGTAAATCAAGGAAAAATTGAAATGTCACAAACATTATTGAGGACACTGTATGTGAATAGAAAAACTGAACAAAAACAAATTGCAAATGCTTTGGTGTGTGATGTGTGCAACCTTGCATTTTCTGTTTGTTATACTGTTTTACATCTGCATCCTGTCTTACTTTGTAAAAAAAACTAATGTAGCTTGTGCAATTTAAAAAAAAATTAGATTCATTGTGGTGGGGTTTTATAATGAGCATCCACATTGAAATTTGCAAATTAAAGATACATTCAAGTTGAGTGTTTATAAGCTAAAAATGTTGCTGACACACAGTAAGTTTGGATTATTGCAACTTTGTGTTTAATAACAGCTATCTTGTTTTTTATTTAGTTGAAAGAGTGCATTCGGGCCCTTGACCAGGAGCATACTCACACACCCTTCAGACAGAGCAAACTCACCCAGGTAAATATGTGGTGATGGTGATCATAGCAGTGATTATAGGCACATGTTTTTAATAAATGTGTTTTCATGTATTGGCTGCCCTGATTGATTATTGTTATGACCAATTTTCTGTGATGAATAATTTCAAATTTGTTTATTGAAATTTTTTAATCCTCATTCTTAATGAATAGTTTTAGTTGTATTTTAAAGTTACCTTTTGCAGATTGTTTCAGCTTAAAATGTCTGTGTTTTGATGGGTAGTTTTGCTGTGACTGATGAAAAAAAAATGCTAATTTGAATTGAACCTGCTCACATCATCTCTCTCTGTCTCTCTCTATTTTGTACTTTCTTTGCCTTTCACTGTCTGTTTTGTGTATATATATATATATATATATATATATATATATATATATATATATATATATATATATATATATATATATATAATACACACACACATATATATATATCTATACTAATAAAAGGCAAAGCACTCACTCACTCACTGACTCATCACTAATTCTCCAACTTCCCGTGTGGGTAGAAGGCTGAAATTTGGCAGGTTCATTTCTTACAGCTTCCTTACAAAGGTTGGGCAGGTTTTATATCGAAATTCTACGCGTAATGGTCATAACTGGAAGCAGTTTTTCTCCATTTACTGTAATGGAGATGAGCTTCAACGCCGTGGGGAGTTTCGTGTGACATCATCACGCCTCCCACGTACAGTACATAAAAAACCAGGAAGACCTCAAAAAAGCGCTGAAGAAAACATGCATTATATAATTGAGAAGGCAGCGAAACAATAAGAAGCGAGCGAGTGACATATACAACCATATTCATGAGTTCTGCTATTTCGGAAACAAAGCACGATGTAAACCTACACTTTAAATTAAGTTCATAGACAGGCTGCCGCTGGCGTTTGTAATTTAGTGCCTGCCCATATAAGGCCGTCCGTCAGCGGCAATCCAATAGCAAACTGCCACTAAATATTCACGGGTTAAGGACTGTGCTTATGCAGAGGAAGATGAGATGGTCAGGGTGGTGTTTGGCACAAATTCAGCGAAACTGCGAGAGAAAGTTTTAAGTGCCAGGACTAAGGTAACATTAAATACAGCCATGGACATAGCACGAGATGGCACCAGCACAGCTGGGAACCTTCGATGCATGTACACAGAGTGGCTCACGTGAACTGACGCAGTGCACAGATAAAAAGCAACAGTTCCAAAGAGCGCTGAACAAAAAACAAATTACACAATTGAAAAGGCAGCAAAAAATATGAAGCGTCTGATAAATACAAGCATATTCATAAATCCAACTACTGCGGAAACAAAGCACACGTTGGAAAAAGTCAATGTCCCGCTAAAGGAAGACAGTGTAAAAACCCGTGCATGCAGTGTGTCAGGTCTCAGATAAAGAAGAAGACGAGCTGTTTATTGATGCAGTAAGAAACGAATCGATGAATGAAACCTGTCATCTTTACAACGATTGACAAACACGGAATGTAACTTGAACACAACACATTCTACAAATACGAACCTGATTGAAAGAAATAATGATAATCAAACCCTTGATGACAGCAACACTCACAAAACAAATACTGTATATTGACAGTCATGTTACGTTATTTTTAAAATGTTCCCTTTTTCTTTTTCTAGCTATTTTAACACACTACTTCTCCGCTGCGATACGCGGGTATATATATGTATATATATATATATATATATATATATATATATATATATATATATATATATATATATATATATATCGATCTACATACTCGAATAATGGATACTTTATTAGCCATCAATGATTGTTTTGGTAAAGCCATACTCAGTGTATTCATTAGATGAGCGGTAAAAAGTAAGAGCGAGGGAGGATGACTTATTGAGGCATGCAGGCTGTAGTGGCGTCAACTCTATCTGAATTGCGATCACATTTGAAAAAATATATCTTTTCAAGTTCTATTTAGTCCATATGTGTCAAACTCAAGGGCAGCGGGCCACATCCGCCCGCGTGTAATTATATCCGCCCGAGATCATTTTATATACTGTATTATTGTTATTAATGGCCGGGTATATGAAGCGCTGGTAACACAATAAACTACAGATCCCATAATGCAGCGCTTCAGCTGCCTTGCCAACACTTACGCGTTAATCAAGTGTAGCTTATGATGCTGCAAGTTATTGCGAAGCTAGCTCACACGATGCTGAAGAGAAAAGTTGATTCTGAAAATAGAGCCTTTAAAAACCGATGGGAGGCTGAGTATATGTTTACTGAACCCGTGTGTCTCATTTGTGGAGCTAATGTGGCTGTAATTACAGAATTTAATCTAAGGCGGCACTATGAGACAAAACATCAGGGTAACCTGAATGCAATGCAGAAGATACAGAAAGCAGAAGAATTAAATAAGAATCTGACACTTCAGCGGACGTTTTACCGTGCACAATCACAAAGTGATTTCAAGTGAAGCTGCTTTTATGGGAGACACAAATGCACCAGTGCAACTTTCCCCTCTTTCCCTGTTGCCAAGTAATGTTAAACCAAGTCGTCACTACGGTGTTCCCAAATATGCACTTTGCTGATAAACTGGCGCACTGAGTTTGCACGGCGCTTTGGTGACTTTGAAGAACAAAAAAAGTCCGTCTACATGCGGCTCGAACCTTGTGCATGTTTGGTAGCACATATCTGTGTGAGAAGCTCTTCTCAGTGATAAAGACTAACAAAACAGCACACAGGAGTCGCCTCACTGATGAGCACCTGCAATCCATCCTGAGAATCTCCACAACACAGAACCTCACAGCAAACAGAAACGAACTTGTGGCCAAAAAAAGATGCCAGGCGTCCAGCTCTAAAATGACATATGAGCAAAGACAACTGAATGATTTGATTTGTTATTGCTGAAAGGAACACATTTTATTTATATTTCCAGGTTTTGTTATGCAGCATGTTCATATTTGAATTTGTATAATTTTGACAGGATATATTTTTATGGAGAGCAAAATCTTTTGGGATATTTAAAATCTAAGTTTATTTTTATATAAAATTACATAAGAGTAAAGAAATTTGAATGTTTGTTCTTTTAACGTTTACTTTATTTCTAACTTATATAATTTAGACAGGATATATTTTTATGGTGAGCAAAATATTATAAGTTGTTTAAGGTTTGAGTTGATTTATTCACGAATAATATTCCTGTCTGTTTTTACCATTCCTACCAAAGATATTTCTGTCGACTAAATAAAAATTCCTTCTATTTAAAATTTAAATAGAACTTGAACAAATACGATAGTTCATAATATCCACGCTGACTTGCACGTAAGAGCGGGAGTTATCCGTTTTAACAAGCAGCGTATTGCACTGATACGAAATAGCTGTGTGTGTATATATGTAGATATGTATGTATATGTATATATATATATATGTGTGTGTGTGTGTGTGTGTAAATATAAATATATAACATATATATATATATATATATATATATGACAGCAACACTCATCACTCACAACATTGACAATCATGTTACGTTATTTTCAAAATGTTTCCTTTTCTTTTTCATTGCTTTTTTAACACACTACTTCTCCGCTGCGAAGCGCGGGTATTTTGCTAGTGTATATATATATATATACATACATCCAGTGGTGTGAAAAACTATTTGCCCCCTTCCTGATTTCTTATCCTTTTGCATGTTTGTCATACAAAATGTTTCTGATCATCAAACACATCTAACCATTAGTCAAATATAACATGTGTTATTCCACATTTGTGAAGCCACAACACGCACAACCTTGAGGCGGATGGGCAACAACAGCAGAAGAACCCACCGGGTACCACTCATCTCCACTAGAAATAGGAAAAAGAGGCTTCAATTTGCACAAGCTCACCAAAATTGGACAGTTGAAGACTGGAAAAATGTTGCCTGGTCTGATGAGTCTCGATTTCTGTTGAGACATTCAAATGGTAGAGTCAGAATTTGGCGTAAACAGAATGAGAACATGGATCCATCATGCCTTGTTACCACTGTGTAGGCTGGTGGTGGTGGTGTAATGGTGTGGGGGATGTTTTCTTGGCACACTTTAGGCCCCTTAGTGCCATTTGGGCATTGTTTAAATGCCACGGGCTACCTGAGCATTGTTTCTGACCATGTCCATCCCTTCATGACCACCATGTACCCATCCTCTGATGGCTACTTCCAGCAGGATAATGCACCATGTCACAAAGCTCGAATCATTTCAAATTGGTTTCTTGAACATGACAATGAGTTAACTGTACTAAAATGGCCCTCACAGTCACCAGATCTCAACCCAATAGAGCATCTTTGGGATGTGGTGGAATGGGAGCTTCGTGCCCTGGATGTGCATCCCACAAATCTCCATCAACTGCAAGATGCTATCCTATCAATATAGCAATATAGGCCAACATTTCTAAAGAATGCTTTCAGCATCTTGTTGAATCAATGCCACGTAGAATTAAGGCAGTTCTGAAGTCGAAAGGGGGTCAGACACTGTATTAGTATGGTGTTCCTAAGAATCCTTTAGGTGAGTGTGTGTGTATATATAGATAGATAGATATAGATAGATAGATATATAGATATATATATATATAGATAGATAATTCGCAGCAGAGAAGTAGTGTGTTAAAGAAGTTATGAAAAAGAAAAGGGAACATTTTAAAAATAACATGATTGTCAATATACAGTAATTGTTTTGTGAGTGTTGCTGTCATCAAGGATTTGATTATCATTATTTCTTTCAATCAGGGTCGTATTTGTACGATGTGTTGTGTTCAAGTTACATTCCGTGTTTGTCAATCGTTGTAAAGATAAGAGGTTTCATTCATCGATTCGTTTCTTACTGCATCAATAAACCACTCGTCTTCCTCTTTATCTGAGATGTAACACACTGCATGCACAGGTTTTTTTTTTTCCACTGTCTTCCTTTAGCGGGACATTGACTTTTTCCACCGTGTGCTTTGTTTCCGCAGTAGCTGCACTTATAAATATGCTTGTATGTATCAGACGCTTCATATTTTTTTACTGCCTTCTCAATTGTGTAATTCGGTTTTTGTTCAGCACTCTTTGGAACTGTTGCTTTTTGTCTGTGCACTGCGTCAGTTCACGTGAGCCGCTTGGTGTTCATGCATCGAAGGTTCCCAGCTGTGCTGGTGCCATCTCGTGTGATGTCCATGGCTGTATGTAATGTTAGCTAAGACTCGGCACTTAAAAGTTTCTCTCCCAGTTTCACTGAGTTTGTGCCAAACGCCACCCTGACCATCTCACCTTCCTCTGCATAACAACAGTCCTTCACCCGTGAATATTTAGCGGTAGTGTTTCTATTGGATTGCCGCTGACGGATGGTCTTGTATGGGAAGGCATTAAATTACAAACGCCAGTGGCAGCCTGTCTATGAACTTAATTTAAACTTGAGGTTTACACCGTGCTTTGTTTCCGAAGTAGCAGCACTCATGAATATGGATGTATATGTCAGTCACTCGCTTCTTATTGTTTCGCTGCCTTCTCAATTGTATAACGCATGTTTTCTTCAGCGCTTTTTTGAGCTTTTCCAGGTTTTCTACGTACTGCGTTGATAGTCAGTTCACGTGATTATGTGGGAGGCGTGATGGTCACATGAAACTCCGCCCCCCACGGCCATCCAGCTCAACTCCATTACAGTATATGGAGAAAAATAGCTTCCAGTTATGACCATTACGCGTAGAATTTCGAAATGAAACCTGCCCAACTTTTGTAAGTAAGCTGTAAGGAATGAGCCTGCCAAATTTCAGCCTTCTACCTACACGGGAAGTTTGAGAATTAGTGATGAGTCAGTCAGTCAGTGAGTGAGTGAGGGCTTTGCCTTTTATTAGTATAGATTATATTATATATATGTATATTATATTTATGTTATATATATATATATATATATAATATATATATATATATATATATATATATATATATATATATATATATATATATATATATAATTAGTATTGGGCAGCAAATATATCTTTAATCGTGACTAATCGCATGACTGTCATAACAACAATCACATTATGTGAAAAATGAAATAATGAACTGAAAAGTGTATTTGGTTTGTAAACACTTTAAACAAATAAGGTGCTTTTTAACAGCAGCATTCCCTTTACATAGTAGCAGTTAAAATATTTCTTGTAAAACTCAACTTAAACATTTAAAGAAATCAAATATATAACCAAAACTATTTGCTATTGCCAGAGCATTAACGTTTTATCTGGTTTGTTATGGAAAAACAAATTACCCTCAGAGGCAATATTATAACATGCACCTTCTGAGCAACAGCAAGTTAACATTTCGAAATTTGTTTTTTTTTTTTTTTATCTGAACAGATACCAGCAGAAACATTTTCTTTTATCAGGGAGCAGCATAAATAGTCTATGTTCAGTAGCAACTCTTTGAGGGCTAATATTTTCTTCAAGAAACTCAGTTTTCTGAAAAGTGCACAAAGCAATGTTTTCACACATAAATCAACCTAAAACGTCTATTGCTGCCTATTGTGCCTGCTGTTGGCGTCTATTTGCCTACACTGGACAATCGTATCTCCTCTCCCTGCTCCTTATCCCTAATTACACACCACTTCATGAGACCTTCAGTGAGAATGGTGAAAGTTTGGCCTGAAGAGGCAGACTCTGCTTTACAGCAGAAGTTTAAGTACACAGACTGGAGCTTGTTTGCCACCAAGGCCAATTGGGACTCAGAACTGGACATTGAAAGGTACACCTCTTCTGTCCTAGATTAAGTCATTACAAGTATTAAAGAAATCACAGTGCATAAACAGATTAAGACCTTCCCTAATCAGAAGCCTTGTATGAATAGAGTGGTTAGACTCCTGCTAAAAACATGCAACACTGAGATTGCTGCATCGCATCCTGGGCAAACCAGGAAAAGGGCATCAGGAGAGCCAAACAGAAATACAAGCAACAAAGTGAGAATCATTTCAAAAACTCCGACCCCAAACGTATGTGGCTAGGCATCCACACCATCACAGAATACAGGAAGGTGAATACAACCTCAACAGCAAGTAAAGTCTTGCTTCTTGAGGTTAACAACTTTTGTGCTGGTTTTGATTACGATAATAAAACAATTGCAACCAACAACTGTCCCTCCCCCAGAAAATCAGCCCTTCAGAATTCTCACCTCCATTGTACAACCTGCACTGAGCAAAGTAATTGCATGCAGGGCTCCTCGTCCTGATGGCTTACTTGAGGTATGTAGTGATTTGGAAATTGTATAAAGAGAAGTGCCTTAAAGATTAAATAGGCTGAAATCTAACACATCACCAGGATCAGATACTGTAATTGTTTTGATTGGGTGCTTAAAGAGGTTGGTGAATGAATACATAAACCCTTAAAGCATTTTTTTAGAAAGTCACTGTGTAATGGGGTATTTCCTAAGGACCTGAAAATAGCAAATATTATCACATTTTATAAAAAGGATCATCCGGTAGGTTCAAAGTAACTATAGGCCAGTAACCTTAACTGTTCCTTTCAATAATTTGTTCATGATGAAAGTTAAGGAAAAGACTGAGCAGCACATGGGAAGAACAGTGTAAGATTGTTAGAGGACAATCAACATGGGTTCAGACTAGGGTCCAACCAATATGGATTTTTTTTTATTAAGACCAATAGCATAATGATTACATAAGATTACAGGAAATACTGTAAACACCTTTTTAAGGGATTAACAAATTAATCGGCATATAAAATAAATATTTTATTAATCCCAAGGGGTAATTCACATACTCCAGCAACAACAACATTTATTTATATAGCACATTTTCATACAAAAATGTAGCTCAAAGTGCTTTACATAATGAAGAATAGAAAAATAAGACACAGTAAGAAAAATGAGTCAACATTAATTAACATAGAATAAGAGTAAGGTCTGATGGCCAGGGAGGACAGAAAAAACAAAATACTCCAGACGGTTGGAGAAAAAAATAAAATCTGCAGGGATTCGGGACCATGAGACCGCTCAGTCCCCTCTGGGCATTCTACCTCACATAAATGAAGCAATCCTCTTTGTATTTAGGGTTCACACGGAAGGACTTGATGATGATGGTCATGCAGACTTCTGGTTTTTAGTCCATCAATGTAGGGACATCATGATACTTTGAGTAGGTTGTGGTGGTGCAGGCTGCCACCACAAAGAAACTGGAAAAAGAAGTAGAAGAGAGAGTATGGGTCAGTACGGATTTTAGAGCCACCATGAATAGTTATTATAATGAATTGAATACACTGAGTTTCAGGATTCGATTAAAGTGAAGTTATAAAAAGGCCATGTTAAAGTAATGTGTTTTCAGCAGTTTTTATTAAAGTGCTCCACTGTATTAGCCTGGCGAATTCCTATTGGCAGGCTATTCCAGATTTTAGGTGCATAACAGCAGGAAGCCGCCTCACCACTTCTTTTAAGTTTTGCTTTTGGAATTCTAAGGAGACACTAATTTGAGGATCGAAGGTTACGATTTGGAATATAATGTGTCAGGCATTCCGATATATAAGATGGAGCGAGATTATTTAAGGCTTTATAAACCATAAGCAGTATTTTAAAGTCAATCCTGAATGACACAAGTAACCAGTGTAGTGACATCAAAACTGGAGAAATGTGTTCGGATTTTCTTTTCCTAATTAGGATTCTAGCAGCTGCATTCTGCACTTGTTGCAAACGATTTATGTCTTTTTTGGGTAGTCCTGAGAGGAGTGCGTTACAGTAATCTAGTCGGCTGAAAATAAAAGCGTGAATTAATTTCTCCGCATCTTTCAAGGATATAAAAGGTGTAACTTTTGCTATGTTTCTTAAGTGAAAAAATGCTGTCCTAGTGGTCTGATGCATATGCGATTTTAAAATTCAGGTTACAGTCAACAGTTACCCCTAAGATTTTTACTTCGGTCTTGTCTTTTAATCCTAATGCATCAAGTTTATTTCTGATAACCTCATTGAATCCATTATTACAAATCACTAAAATTTCAGTTTTCTCTTTATTTAACTTGAGAAAATTACTATTCATCCATTCAGAAATACAAGTAAGACATTGTGTTAGTGAATTGAGAGAGTCATTGTCATCAGGTGCTATTGATAAGTACAGCTGTGTGTCATCAGCATAGCTGTGGTAACTCACGTTGTGCCCTGAGATAATCTGACCTAACGGAAGCATATAGGTTGAGAAGAGCAGCGGACCCAGGATAGAGCCTTGTGGAACACCATATAGGATATCATGTGTCTTTGAGTTAAAATTACCACAACTAACAAAGAATTTTCTCCCTGCCAGGTAGGATTCAAACTAATTTAAGACACTGCCAGAGAGGCCCACCCATTGACTAAGGCGATTTCTAAGAATATGTGATCAATGGTGTCAAATGCGGCACTCAGATCGAGGAGGATGAGAACAGATAAATGGCTTCTGTCTGCATTTCCCCGCAAGTCATTTACAACTTTAATGAGTGCTGTGATTTGTTCTAAATCCTGACTGACATTTATCAAAAATAGCAGGTTTATTAAGGTGGTCATTTAACTGCATAATGACTGCCTTCTCTAGAATTTTACTTAAGAAGGGCAGGTTAGAGATGGGTCTAAAATTTTCAAAAGCAATGGGGTCAAGATTATTTTTCTTGAGTAGGGGTTTAACTACAGCAGTCTTAAGACAGTCTGGGAAGATCCCTGTATTTAATGATGAATTTACTATGTCAAGAATACTATCAATAAGCAAGCCTGATACAGCGGCATAGTGATAAAAAACAATATTAAATTAGAGTGACAAAAATGCAGAAATATCTGACAATAACTTTGTATAATGTTAATGTTTACCCCCCAGGGTGGAATTGAAGAGTTGCATAGTGTTGGGAAGGAACAATCTCCTCAGTCTGTCAGTGGAGCAGGACAGTGACGGCAGTCTGTCACTGAAGCTGCTTCTCTCTCTGGAGATGATACTGTTTAGTGGATGCAGTGAATTCTCCATGATTGACAGGAGCCTGCTCAGTGCCCGTCGCTCTGCCACGGATGTCAAACTGTCCATCGCCGTGCTTACAATAGTGCCTGCCTTCCTCCCCAGTTTGTCCAGGCGTGTGGCGTCCCTCTTCTTTATGCTACCTCCCCAGCACACCACCGCGTAGAAGAGTGCGCTCACCACAACCGTCTGATAGAACATCTGCAGCATCTTATTGCAGATGTTGAAAGATGCCAGCCTTCTAAGGAAGTATAGTCGGCTCTGTCCTTTCTTGCACAGGGCATCAGTATTGGCAGTCCAGTCCAATTTATCATCCAGCTGCACTCCCAGGTATTTATAGGTCTGCACACAGTCACCTCTGATGATCATGGTGTCCAGGAGGGGCGAGTTTTATTGAAAGTCTGATGTATATAGGCTGAACAGGACCAGAGAAAGTAAAGTCCCCTGCGGTGCTCCCGTGTTGCTGACCACAATGTGAGACCTGCAGTTCCCGAGACACACATACTGAGGTCTGTTTGTAAGATAGTACATGATCCATGTCACCAGGTATGAATCTGCTCCCATCTCTGTCAGCTTGTCTCCAAGGAGCAGAGCTTGGATGGTGTTGAAGTTGCTAGAGAAGTCCAGAAACCTAATTCTTACAGCACCACTGCCTCTGTCCAAGTGGGAGAGGGATTGGTGTAGCATATAGATGATGGCATCCTCTGCTCCCACATTCTCCTGGTATGCAAACCACAGAGGGTTGAGGGCGTGGCGGACCTGTGGCCTCAGGTGGTGAAGCAGCAGCCGCTCCATGGTCTTCATCACATGTGACGTCGGAGCGACAGGCCGGAAGTCATTCAGCTCACTAGGACATGATGATACCTTTGGGACTGGGACAATGCAAGATGTTTTCCAAAGCCTCGGGACTCTCCCCTGTTCCAGGCTCAGGTTGAAGATGCACTGTAGAGGACTCCCCAGCTCCAACGCCCAGGCCTTCAGCAGTCGTGGCGATACTCCATCTGGACCCACTGCTTTGCTGGCACAAAGTCTTCTCAGCTCTCTGCTTACCTGGGCAGCTTTAATTGTGGGGGGTGGGGAAACTCTCTTCTATGCTGTTATCAGCAGAAGGATGGGTGGAGGGTGCAGTACTAAGAGGTGAGAATGGGTTAGGGTGGTCAAACATGTTAAAGATGTATGCATTAATAAAATTAATTAAACTGAAATATGTTAATCTGTGTGCATCTGTGTATATATAATATGTACTACATAATGTAGATTATTATTGCTATGGAATTTGGACTTTACTGCAACAGTGACTTTTTAATTTCTGTGGAGGCTAAAGAAAATCCAGTCTTTCTCCTCTGATTCTTTTAAAATTTTACCACTGCACTGTTGAGCATATTGATTAACTGCGTTATATTGCGGTATGCCAAGTGCTCTGTAGCTGACAGGAAGACCCTGCAATGCATAGTAAAAAATGCCCAGCATATCATCGGCATCCTGCTGCCGACTATCACTGATCTGCAGCATATGTGTTGTCTGCAACCAGCTTGCAGCATCATCAAGGATGCCTCGCATCCCAACCATACACAGTTGACCCTCCTTCCATTAGCGGTGCCACGGGAGCCTTTGGTCCCACACCAGCAGGCACAGAAACAGTTTTTTTTCGTAACACCATCACCATTCTGAACTCTCAATACTTACCACTTAATAGCTGACCTTTCTAAATACTGTATCAATTACTTCTGACTGTACTTTTGCCCGTTTACATATATTTATTCTGTAAATAAAAGTATTTCATATCTTATATTTATTCATATTGTCACAAGATGTCCACTAAAGCAGATGGCCTGCTATCAGTTTGGGACCGACCAGTAATGAGGGGTTAATAAGAGAGACACGAGAGATGCAGATGTTCAAAAAAAAAAAAAAGAAGGTAATTTTATTATTCCATGATAGTTATCAGGGTCGGCTTACCTAAACATAGGGAGATACCATTTCAGGCCTGCCGGGGAATTGGTACACTTCAAGTATAAATCAAAATATCCAACAACAAAATATACATATAAAACACTAAACAACAAAACAAAAAAACTTTAATACGTAACCTCGAGGTTACTGAGATACAAACGTAAACAATACGGTACACGTACACTACTAATCCAACTTGGACTCCTTCTATAGCTGTCTTTGGACCTTCCCAGGCACCTTTGACTGTGTTTAGCTTCGGCGCCACCTTTAAAACACTGGTTGGTAAAAGTGGTATGTTACGTTCGAGGCTTGCACCCAAAACCAATGGTGGAACATCCGAAAAAAAAAAAACTAAACAAACGACCTGAGGGTAAGTTCAAAAACCTTGTTAAAGAAAAAATTTCTTTTTTTTTCTCTTTTTTTTCCGTTGTAAACTCGCTAGTATATTGCTCATTGCGGTTCATACCTAACAGTTAATTGAGAGCCTTGCCCCAGCATCTATCTGTACTATAGTGTATTAGTGTCACGGTGAGGCTATAGCGTCACACGTATCATGTTTCTGTACTTACTGATCAGTATTAATATGTGTATACTCTTCCTTGGATATACTACTATCTGTACATTAAAATATTATATACATCTACTATTTGCACTTTCTGGTTAGATGTTAAACTGCATTTCATTGCAACTGTACAATGACAATAAAGTTGAATCTAATCTTAAGATGTCCTGCATCACATCCCAAGTGGAGCCAGGCATGTTGCACTACGCAAATAGCAACCTACTGTACACAATAAGTCAGTACTTTACAGGTCTGTTGTTAAATGTTCTAAATGTCAATACAAAACCTGTAAAAATTATGGAATCACTTCAGTTAGAGGATGTTTATTTTTCTGTTTTGCTTTGTTGCAAAAAATCGCAGATGTGATACAAAACTGTTTTTTTTAACAGCTGAACATTCTGGCATTGTTAAAAAAAAAAAAAAAAGCATACCTCTCAAAAAATTAAATGAAATTGTTGCAGTTAATGGCACATTTTTTTGTTCATACCAAGTACTAGAAAAAAATTATGGAATCCTTAACCCAATAAATTACAACTAGTACACTGTTGCCCCTCCTCTGGCTTTTATAACAGCTTTAATTCTTTGAGTAATGGAATTCACTACAGTATTGGGGGAAAAAATATTCTTCATCAGTCAGGTTCCATCTTTCTTGTACAGCAGATGACAGATCAGATTTGCAGGATGGAGCCTTGTCATCGACCATTTGTGTTCAATTTCCACCATACATTTTCAATCTGATTGAGATCAGGATGGTTTGCTGGGCAAGTCACTGAGTTGATATACATTTCCTGAAGAAAAGTTTTAATGCTCTTTACTCTACAGCAATAAGCATTATCATCCTGAAAAAATACTTTATCATCACCAAACCTGCTTTTTGATTGATGGAATTAGAAAAGTGTCGAAAATTTCAATGTACAGCTGTGCATTTACTGTAGAGGTAATGCCATCACCTCTGGTCCTTTACCTGACATGCAACCCCATATCATCAATGAGTTTGGAAATTTTCTTGTTTTCTTCTGGCAGTCATCTTTATATGTTTCATATAAAAAGTACCAGCATTCTATCCTTGGCCAATGCAAATCTGTGATTCATCACTGAATATTACCTTCATCTAAGGCCTTTTTGGAGTTCCAGTCTCTGAAATGTTGTCTGGCCACTGACCATCTACTCTGTGCTGGGCTTTGCAGGGTGGCCCATAGCACCTCCATGAGCTCACTGTTCCTCATGGGTTGTAAATTCAAGAATGCACCTCCTGTTCCTTAAAATTGAAAATATTGTTCATAGTGTATTAGTCCATAAACATAAGGAAGTTGAGATGAGATTCCTGTGTCAAGGATTGTGGTATAGGAATATATTGCAATATATGCAATTGATGGTTTTGCATTGCAGGATGACGGTGCCCAAAATTCAGTAATTCTCTTATCTGATGCAAACTTTCAGTAATGGTCCCTCTGGTTTCTTGCATCACTATTATGGCTGTCAAATCTTAAATTAAGTTACACATAGGTAACCTCACAGTGACATTTAATTGCAGCAATCTCATCATTCATCTGTTCCTCAAAATGTTCCCTCGCTTGTACAGATTAGCCAAGAGTGTTGATTCTCCACATTCTCGAAATGTGTGGAAAAGTATTGAAACTGCCACAACCATATCTCTCTTACCCTATCACAATTTTCTGACCATGATGTAAAGCCCCAATGCTGACTTAAAAAAAAAAGAGATTAAAAAATGTTGTGATAATGACTGAAGAGTGACTTGAACACGGGATTAAAGATTTCCTCATACAAGCCACCAATTATGTAACCTTATAACTGTCCTACTGTTATCTATAGCCAAGGCATATAATAAAATTACATGTACTAACTGCATGGGTGCTTTGACAGCTTTGATTGAAACTTGGAATCAGGAGATGTTGCTAAGTCAGAAATTTTGAACCAAGGTTAGAACCAGAAAAGCAAATAGTTACTGCACCTTTAACTGGTTATGATTCTTGATACTTGTCATGAGCACTGTTTGCTTACAGATCCATTACCAAAAATAAAAACTAAAACATAAGTATAACCATGTTGTAAGCTTTTAATTAATCTTAAAAAGCAAGGCAAATATATTTGTAACCTGGAATTCAATAACCATAAACAACACAAAAGATTTGTCGGGAATATCCACAATCTTAAACACCAGGAAGTGCACAGTTTGAGCTTTGTACTATCGCGACAGTGATGACACGTGTGGCACACATCATGGTGACCTTGACTGGCAATGGCATAGCAACTGTCAACAAATAACTCTTAAAAATGACAGGACCCAATAGCAAAATAAAATGGCATTGCTGAAGAATGTTATTTATTTTCACCATCGTTAGAAATGTATCAAGCACAAAATTCTTTATGACCATAAAGATAAATCGATCTATGTGTGTCTTCCACAAACTTAATGACGGTGTTAGATCGATCTATCTATCTATCCAACTCTCTCCTTCCTTCCAAAAAGAAGTCTGTTTTTGATCTTTTATAATAACTTCTCCTTAGCCTTAAAAAAAAAAGATTGTGATACTTTGGCACCAAAGGGTTTTAGGAAAAGTATGAAAATTAGGTTAATGCTTGATCAGTCCCTCTGCTGACATTGCACAGAAAGTAATAGAAGCATTAGAACACAAAAGGCAATGTTATATTAACCAAAATATCAATAATAAAGCAATGGCGAAGTAACAACATATACAAAACATAAGTATGAGATGTGTCTAAAGTTCAAAATCGTTAATGTCTCTCTATTAGTTACATGAAGTACCTATAAAAAGTATTTTCCCCCTTCTTTTACTAGAGGCAGTGGATTTAATTTGGGTTTTTTGACATTGATCACCAGAAAAAGACACTTTTAATGTCAAAGTGAAAACTGATCTAATGCAACACACAAAATGATCGATTTGCATAGGTATCCATGCCTTTTGAAGTCAGTATTTATTAGATGCACCTTTTGCAGCAACTACAGCATTGAGTCTGTGTCCATGGGTCTCTATCAGCTTTGCACATCTGGACAGTGCAGCATTTTCCCATATTTCTTTGCAAAACTACTCAAGGTCTTTCAGGTTGCAAGGGATCTTGATTGACTGGATTTGAAAAACGTTCACAAATTCTCAATTGGATAGAGGTGTGGCCTCTAACAGGCCACTCTAGGACATTAACTTTGTTATTGTTAATTAGTTTCGGTGTAGCTTATAGACACAGAGGACATATGTTTGTCTCTAAAGAGATTTCATCCCAGTTACTAATCCAATCCAGTTGAATTTAAAAAAATAACAACAAAGACACAGGAAACGATATGCATAGTACATGGGCAATACATAATGCAGCTTCCTACAGATCTACTTATATTTTCTTCCTACATCCTGAAGACAATACAATGGATTAAACAATAATAAATATTGTTGCCCATAATGGGTGAAATACTAACCTTTTTCGCAGATTTAGGCAGGACTTAGGATTTAGGAAATTCCCTGACCATGTGTATTCAGCAATAATGAGTAATGCTAAGTAAAACATGATCAATTTTTATAATATAACTGAAATAATGCTTATTTTATAGTGCTGTGTTGATTAGAAAAAAGTACAGTATACGCAAGTATACTATTATAGAAATCAATGTTTTGTATACTTTTTGAAATTATTTTCATTCTTTTTCCAATAGGTACTGAAAGATTCTTTTATTGGAAATTCAAAAACTTGTATGATCGCTAATGTCTCCCCAAGCCATGTATCAACTGAACATACACTCAACACATTGCGTTATGCAGACCGGTGAGTGCTACTGTTTCACTGCAGGCTTATTCTAAGCAGTTTAAAATAAAGATTAAACACATTTGTTTCATATTTTGTTTTTTCAAAGAGTTAAGGAGCTAAAAAGAGGAATCAAGTCGTCTTCATCTGTTTCATCTTTCAAAAAAAGTAAAGTGCTGGGAGCCACTTCTCCAAAACACTGCAAAAACAGCTGCAAGGAAAGAATCTGCAATAAAAAAGTAAAGTTGAGAAAAGAAAATGGAATACCATTCCCCAGCCAGTCATACTTCCAACCCACATACAATTCATTTCAATCAAGTAATGTTATTCTCTCTTCAACTCCCAAATCATCTGTTCCCTCGAAATATTGTCGGGGTGCTAAAGAAGCCTGGAGGGAACATGCATCTCCCATGAAAGGAAAATTTAGAGGTGAAGGACATCAGGATATACTTTCAAAACAAAGTGATAAAGACAGTTCTCTGAATTGTATTGATATGTCAGTGAAAAACAATGATTTTAAATCTAGCATTGATGCAAATCCTTCAGTAACAAATACGGAGCCCTACTTCCATAATCTACAGCATTTACCACCAGTCTGGAAACAAAATATTTTAAGGAAGACAAATTATGATAATAGTTCAGTAAGCAGTGACCATTTCTTCGACTCAAGTGTAAATAGTACTATTCAGCTAGAAGAAAGAGTACATCACTTGGAGATGTACCATAAAAATCTACAACAGCCAGCTATACTACAGCAGACATTGAGCTATCAGCCACTGGAGGATCTTCTTGCTCTATATAGATTGGAAAACTTTGGGCAAACATTGGACTACTTTCATGATGTTGGAGATATGAAAAAGCCTTACTGCCAAGACCAGGGATTTCATTATAGTAAGGTGAACTCTCAAAGTAGAAGCAGTGAAATGGACTTTATAGAGAAGAATCAGATTGATTTACATCATACACTTAGTAGTAACAACCCAGATCAAGACGATGATAACACTAGTGCATCATTAAATTTGTCAAGAGATGAACAAGTGGAAATCCTAAAGATTGTGGCAAAGACCAGAGAACAAGAAGAAGGCGTATTTGGTGCCTGTGATTGGCAAAATGAAGAATGTAACGTATATGTTGGAGAACATAATGATAACGCAGGTAAAGAAGAATGCCAATACAGCGGCAAACCTGTATACCAGAAAATGCTGTACACTGATGCACAACATGAGTTTAAAGAAGAAAATGACTCTGGTCTTAAGGATTTGAAATTGTACCCTAACCAATGGCTCGGTGAAACTACTTGGGGTTGTCTAGTAGATGACATACACAGCCATTCTGAATGGTGCACTGAAGAAGAGTACAGTACTGATAGATCTTCAGAAAGCAACAAAACTGCAGATAAACTGTATTCTCAGGAAGATAATCCTATCTCTTCTGAGCCAAACCTGAATGACCTATCGGCTGATCAAAAACAGCTGAATAGTATCCTTCCAGAAACACTTGAAGCACATAAAGAAATACCACTCTTCACTCATAAGAAATTCATTAATATACCAACCTTGAAGACAGAAGTTACTAAACTGGACAAGTCGGAAGAGGAGTTTGGTCATTTAATACCAGCACATGGTGTAAAATCTTCTGACACAGAAAATTCAGAGAATATCTTTGATTCTCTGATTTTAGACGATTCTGTTTCAGGAAATATGGCTCCTTTAACCGTGTCACTGCTAGATGTTGAAAGAACAGATGCTTCAGATTCCATTTTCCAGGTTGCTCCCATTTGTCAAAATGAATCCATCTCTATGAATCCTTACGCTGCTGCTAAGAATTCTTTAGAGGAAAGTAGAGAAGATTGTCTGCTGCAATCATCCAATACAGAAACAAAGAACCTAAAAGGGCATGAAGTCCCACACCTAGCTTTGGGCAACTCTTCTGTCACTGGTGAGCATAAAAATACAAATAAAACCTATTTAATGCAGGGCTAAAATAGCTGAACAACAGGAAAGCAGTTAGTACTGTGATTTGCACATACAGGTGCTGGTCATAAAATTAGAATATCATGACAAATTTTATTTATTTCAGTAATTCCATTCAAAAAGTGAAACTTGTATATTAGATTCATTCATTACACACAGACTGATGTATTTCAAATGTTTATTTCTTTTAATTTTGATTAGGAATCTATTAAATATATAACATTGTACTTTATTAAAAACATTACTAATAATTTATTGCAGCCTATAAGGAATTCTTGTGCTTATAATTTTGTCTGAACATGTCAGGAATAAAGTGATTTATTGTGTTTTAATAATAATAATATATCTTTAGCAATAACTAGTGACAGTATTAGAAATTCTAGTTCTAGTAATACTAAAATATACAAAGGCACTGATTTTACATAAAGTTTGAAACTGATGGCGCTTCTGAATGTGCATGCAGTATAATAACACCACTGGGTTGCTTTTAAAGCTGCCATTGACTGATCTAAATTATTCTAGAGAGATTTATCAGGTATAAATGATTCCTTACAAAGTTTCAGTCCATTCACAAGTGAAATTAGTTAGATGTATTTATGATTGTGCACAACTGACTGACACAAACTAGTCCACTACCACACACTGAAACAAAATGACAGGGTAGGCTTGTTTAACCAGTTCATCTTCATTTGCTAGTGGAAGAATGCTACATGAAATCAAAATTGTAAAATGGATTATATGATGGAATCCTATTCAGTGCATATTTAAGTGAATAAAGGGTGTATTATGTAGAATCTTGCTGGAAATCTTTTGAAAATAACGATTTTGCATGACTGCTTAGTAGACCGATTTTATACAGCTCCAGTCCTCTTGGGTTCGGTTTGAACAAACCATGTGACAGATGTTTGACATGTTAAGTGATACCACTTAAGACTGACATATTGTAAAGCAGTAGCAAGCTGGCATATACTGTAATTACATAGCATCTTAATTACTCCAAATCTAGTCTCTTAAAAATGGCAACCATATTTTCAGTTTTGTTAATCAAAAATGCATGTCTGGTTGCCATTCCTGACAACCACTTGAGCAAACAAGTTTTGTTAATTCCCAGCATGCAGCTCACAGTATACATTGCCTTCTCCATGTTATCCTCTCCGCAGCACCTCTTTCTCTTCTGTCTGCATTATTTTATTTTGTTGAAATTATTGTATAAGTTGTAATTGTCGGGTTTCTCATCATAAAAGTTATTTATTACTGAACAACAGTGTTGCTTCATGTAAATGGAATTTTGTAATAAAATTAAATTCTCATCACATTGGTATTTATCACTGCTGAAGACAGTGAATCAGCAACCTTTGTTACTAACCTATAGTCTTACCTACATACAAATGGCTCCTAACTTGTGGGTGATGTGTATTCGGGTGCCACACGATTCTCTCCCTCGACATACACCTGTACTCAGTCAGATGAAGTCAAGTTTGGATACTGTTATGTAGGAAGACTTTAAAATAGAATATGACATCCTTTCATTGAACTCTGTATTTAAACGTCTTCATTCGGCCAGCTGAAATCATCTCCTTTTTCCAAAAGCAGACACTACGATGTTTTCAAACTGCACTAAGCACTCGCCTTTCTGTGCTGTAATGCTGAATCAATATGGTGATATTTCTACACAGGATTTCTGTACCCCCTCGTGCAGAATGCTTGCATGAAGCGAAAGGCAGACCTTTCTCTAATAAAAAAGTGAACTATCAAGTTTAGAAGCTCCCGATCAGCTGTGTGCTGACCTGGTAAACAAAAGACACCACGCTAGATGTGTCAGTATTCATGTTTAGGAAAATAGTTGATGTGTTTATTTTAACATCATTACAAATTTAGTATTCACACTTTTACGTTGAGATGCAACTAAAAAAAATATTTTGACTACCCAAAAACTGTTACATTGCCAAAAAAATCATGCTCTAATCTGATAATAGAATGTAAGCGAACAGTTGATTGTTTTTTACCAGCACTAATTTTCACGTTGCATTACCCCAGGTAACACTGTGTATTTTTTTTGCACATCATCCCAAAAGCGAACATGATGATGATAATACATTTTATTTATATAGCATCTTTTTCATGCTCAAGGCGTTTAAACCTACTCTACTCACATTTCTGAGTGGGTAGATTGTGGAGTTAATCATTAGCAAAACAGACAGCCTTTTGCCTGTTAAATACGTTAACAGAACATTTTAAGGCAGATTTTCTTACCTCTTCTGGTCTGCCCTTGGGTCAAATGGAATTGTAAAAGTAATTCTTGCCAGCTTTACTGCTATATGTGCCACAACTACTAAGCAGCCATCAGAGTATTATGCAAAGACACAAGAAAAATAACAGCAGTATTTCCGATTTTTATTTTTTTATTAAAATATTACATTTTTAAAGAGTCTTTTCGAAATTTTAGTTATTTTTTCCAACATGCAATTTTACACTCTGGGTACTGGCAAAGGTATAGCTGTCTATGCCTTTGCAATATAGCTGACTGGTCACTTTACATTCATTGGCTAAGGTAATAAGCCATAATATTATTTTCACTATAAAGGATGAAAGTGCAATAGTTTGTTAGTTTCGTAAATCAGTCTTTGAATACCAGTTCCTGCCCATAGCACTCTGCTGTCTTACTGAGATTAAACCTGAAGCCATCATGGTCAGTCATCTGCCAGCAGCATTTCTTTATTTATCCTTTTAGTTATCCTCACATTTTACCAACTAACAATAGCCTATGCTTCGTCTGCTTTACTTTAAGCTTTTTTTAGGTGGTATTAACTTAATTGTTCCCTGCTAAACACCCACACTATTTTTACAGATGAATTTGGAGCAATTTTCAAATAAAGTATTGTGTCAAATAAATAATGCTAATGTAGCATTGCCAAGATGGGGCATATACAAAACAAATCATAGAGCAATGCACGCAACAGGCCACGAATATGTCCCCCAGACTGAAATAATCATCTGTTGTTCATATTTGGACGTTAAATGTCTATCTTACATTAATGAGGAAAAAATACCACAGATCATTACAAAGATCATTGAATTCATTTACTTGTGAGCTACTCTGAGTAAAGACTCACAGTACCTAAGTTTAAAAGAAGAATGAAAAGTACAGGACAATTTTTGTGAAGGAATATTTCATACAAAATTAAAGAAACATGCAAATAAACGTATAATGAAATGTAACAATAAAAAAGTAATATGTGTGTGTAAATAAGTGAATTGCAAAATATGTTCTTGTTACTTTTTTAGGAATTTAATTAGTTATTTATTTGTTTAAGTGACGCCGCATGCAAAATGAATTTCAGCTTGAAACTTAAACTATTATTTTCACCGGTCAAAGTTGAGAGGGTGGGTTCTAGGGAGTACCAGGTTTTGATTACTGTATCAAAACCTGCACAATAGAAAGCATAACTGCGGTGGAAAAAAAAAGCAAGTTTGATTAATGACTGCATTTAATATGTTACAGCAATTACGAGTGATTTTATATGCCTTTCTTATCTGAGCTACAAGACTTTGTACTCCCAGTGAACCCTTTTTTGTGAAACACTGTGGTTGTAAGTGTTGCATTAGCTGTGTTTTAGTGTTTTAATCCTCACATGTTGTTCCCAATGAAAATTTAAAATGAATCATATCTGAAGAACACTGCACAACTCAGAAGCACTTCATGCTTTCCAGAGGCACTGCAAAAAAACAAAATGTGGACACGATCACAATCAGTTTTTCCTTCCATAATTTGCCTTAACTTGTAAAGCCAAACGTGATTCTTTCCGGTTTTTCAATGAGTTGTTCTTCCAAGTCATTTGAATTGTTATATATGCATCTTGCGATCGTACCATCTGACAGTGGAATAGCCTTTAGTTTTGATGCACTAGTCTCATTCAGGGTAACGGGCACCATATCCATTTGCCAGAGTTTTCACACAGAGAAGACACCACTAAACCCTGTGGGTTTATTGCAGTTGCCCACACCACGTGCTCATATCACTATATCTTGATTATATTATTATAGGGATTCCTGTGTTATTTTGGTTCGCCTAAACTATAGTTACTGATTAACTATATTATTTATGAGTGTTGGGTATCTACTTTATAGCACCCCAGGTATACAGCCTTACTTGCATTTAGACAGCTACCTCAAGCAAAGGGACTTACCAGCTCTGCATAAGCAGACCAAAGGGTAGTAAATAGTTTTTTTTTGGTTTTAAAATTCATTAGGCATCCCATTGTAACAGAGCCTTCTCATAGTTACCATCCCTTGGGTATGTTCAGCAGAATCCAGGGTGGTATATTTCAAATCAATAACCACATTGTTGTGTTCCATAAAATGTCTAGGAACTGGAGTATTTACCAATCCCATTTAGATGTTGGTTTTATGTTTCAATACTTTTCTATAGACCACTTGTTCTGTTTTGCCAACATAAACCAAGAACTACAATCAGATCTATGTTTTAATGTAACAGCACAACAAATGTTATTAACAAATTGCAGCAATTATCATACTACGCCCCTTATATACTAGCTATATTTGACATTAAATCTCAGTATAACAGCATACCACAAGATACAGCTCCTATCACTCCCCTCTTTTGTAAATTTATTCTGTAGTATAACTAGTTTTTAAAGATAGTTGGAGTGCAGGACCAAGTCCATTAATTATCAACTGTCAGAGACTGAACTGAAAGAAACTTCTGTCTAGCTAAAACATGCCACAAGCCAAATTATGGAAACCAAAATCAATACATTAGAAATTGCTGCTGCCGAAGTTAGCAAGTACAGCATATCATTTGGCCTCAATGTTCAGTACATCATAAAATGGGTTGTGGAGAAAATTTGGATACTTATATTTGTATACATCTATGCCTTTGTCTCCGGTACTTATGACATGTAGATTGCACCTATCAATGAAACCTTACAATTGACATCTGTGTGTGGAGTAATGGTTTATGCAAGTAATCCCAATTGCTTCTTATTAATGGGGGCAGCCCAATTGATTTTTTTTTGTAATATTATACAAATATGGGTAGAGGTGTGCTAGACTTAAGGGGTTCTTGTTTAATATCCGTGTGGGCATTGGTTTTCTCAACTGTCCTTACTATTTGGGTGGGAGTCTACTTTTTAGGAAGTTCAGTATCCATTTGCAGATGCCCAAATCTTGAAGTTTCACGATAAGCTTGGGAGAAATGGTTGTTTTCAAAGCCAAGCTGTAATTAATACATTCACATTTATGTATCTCATCTTTGTGTCAAAATAATCAGTGAAATTTATGTAGAGCCAGAACATTGGCCCTTTAGTTCAATGCACAATATGCAATGAATCTAGAGAGAAAAGCAGACCGTCCCATAGTATATAGTTCATTTACACTTATCTTTTCCAGCATTAGGTGAATTTGAATAGTTTCCTGAAATGTCATGAGTTATGTTGGAGATTACAAATGTTGCTGATTTATAAAGTATTTGATAACTGTGTAAAATAACTTTTTAAGAGTAAATACTGTGCATTTACTATTAAAACTGAATCCATCTTTATATTTCAGATTCAGCAAATGACTACTCTGGCACTGACAGTATCTGTGGACTACAGCAGGAAGACTTGGCTATAGTCATATCTGCTGGTAACTTTGTAACTCATGATTACTGCATTAGCAAATATTCAATTAACTTATTATCAGACCTCCAGGGACAGCATCATCAGTCTTGTAAAGAAACTGGAAATAACCAAAGTACTGAGAAAAAACATAGCATTGAAATTCCAAATGAAATGGATAATGTTATGTCTGTGGCTGCTGGGAACATTCTTGACAGAGTGCCTGAGAAGATACCTCCATTCTCCTTATCAAAAAAGCTAGAGAAAGCAGAGTCAAAAGAGTGTGTTGTCCCCAGGAGAGAACTTGAAAAACCAACAGATGACTGTAAAAGACCTAACGGCAATTTCACTCAGTTAGGTGAAGTTAATTTTCCTGAGGTAACTAGAATGGAGATTAATGAACCCAAACTAAATAGCCAGAATTTTAAGCTTTTCAAAGAGGAACTGTTTTTAAATGGATCTTTCAATTTTACTGTTGGCCATGATTTAAAAACATTTAGTGAGTCCAAGGTGACTGTTATGCCACTACCACCTCTTCAAGAGTCTGTTGGAATTGATGAAGCAATGCTAGGGAAGCAGATAGATGCCCTAGGAAAAGTACGGTATGTTTTGTTTTTTAATACATTTTATAATCTTTATAATATTTATCAATAAGATAAGTAGTGTCTGATACATCTTTACATTGGGTTTTTTCCAGTTTAATTTGCTTTTACACTAGTAAATGTTCCTATTTGGAGATGTACGGTTTCTGTGTTCATTTATGCCTGTAGAGGCACAAAATATTTATCTTCAGTGCATAATTTGCAGATTTAAAAACAGTATGGCAGAACATCGACAGATTTTCTGTGCAGCCTTTGTCAATTTTCATAAAGCGCTTGACTCAGTTGATCGAACTGCCCTGTGGGACATCCTAAGACTTCTTGGGCTCCCCTCAGGGTTGCTGGATGATATGGCCGGTCTGTACACTGGTACTGTGTGTGCTGTGCAGAGTGGTGGCAGAACCTCTGCGTTTTTCTCAGTTTATTCTGGGGTTTGTCAGGAGTGCGTTCTTGTATCGACTCTGTTCAATGCTTGCATAGACTGGGTGTTGGAAAAGGTTGTGGGGTCCTGCTGCTGTGGGGCATCTGTTGGTGAAGAAAAATTCAGTGATCTTGACTTTGCTGACAATGCTGTCATCTTTGCTGAGTCAATGGAGGCTCTGATCAGGGCTCTTGAGAGACTGAGCGAGGAGTCTGAGTGTCTGGGCTTGTGAGTGTCCTGGATAAAAATTAAGATCCAGACTTTTAATGACCTCTTAGGCACAGCCATCAGCAGTGTGTCTGTCTGCTTTGAGTGTGTCAACCATGTTGAGAGGTTTACTTACCTCTGCAATGACATTCATATCACTAGACTGATTTGGAGAGGGGCGAGGTCGGGTGTTTGGTCATGAGGTCACTGGAGAGGAGTGTGTGGCGTTCCCAATATCTATGCAAAATGATGAAGATCAAAATCTTTAGAGTCCTGGTGCTTCCTGTCTTCCTATATGGTTGCCTGACATGGATGCTATCCAGTGATCTGAGAAGAAGTCTGGACTCCTTCGGTACTGTGTCTCTTTGTAGAATCCCTTGGGCACCACTGGTTTGACTTTGTGTTGAATGAGCAGTTGCTCATGGAGTCCTTAATGAGGCACATTACCTGCATTGTGAGGGAGCATCAGTGACTGCACTTCTGCCATGTGACGTGATTTCATGAGGGTGATCTGGCTTGCAGGATCCTCATTGTTGCCAACCAGGATCCCGAGCCATTTAGTCATCTGGTGGGTGCGGCAACGCTCTGTATCAGTGCATTCTCCCCAACCAGAACCGATTTAACTGTACAGTATTATTCTCTACACAGTTTTTTTACTCTATTGAACATTCTGTTCTTTTAATTGACATCAACAACCCACAGAATGTTTGACCTTAAGTGATCATCAGGTATTAAAAGATGTTCCTTCAACAGAATTGAAGATCAGAAATTTGTAAATAATTTCAGGGTAGAGCAAAAATTAATCTGAAACATGAAAGTTGCTTAAGACTCACCCCTCTTTGAAAAGATTTGTTTTCTATGTGATCCAAACTAATGAGTGACATGGGACAATGTAAAAATATCTACTGCAACACAAACCTGCTGTAGTATATTTCCATTATACTGTTGTCCTTAGGGATGTATTTTATTGTTTAGATTAAAAGAGTCAGTTGAGTGTAATAGTCTTGTTGATCTTTTCACATTAGTAATTGACTTCATGTATTTCAGTTTCAATGACTAGCATTCCCATTATTATTGTAAAAGTAAAGTCAGTAAATGAATATGGGTATTATCCTTCTAATATATATATATATATATATATATATATATATATATATATATATATATATACAGTGGTGTGAAAAACTATTTGCCCCCTTCCTGATTTCTTATTCTTTAGCATGTTTGTCACACAAAATGTTTCTGATCATCAAACACATTTAACCATTAGTCAAATATAACACAAGTAAACACAAAATGCAGTTTTTAAATGATGGTTTTATTATTTAGGGAGAAAAAATCCAAACCTACATGGCCCTGTGTGAAAAGTAATTGCCCCTTGTTAAAAAATAACCTAACTGTGGTGTATCACACCTGAGTTCAATTTCGTAACCACCCCAGGTCTGATTACTACCACACCTGTTTCAATCAAGAAATCACTTAAATAGGAGCTGCCTGACACAGAGAAGTAGACCAAAAGCACCTCAAAAGCTAGACATCATGCCAAGATCCAAAGAAATTCAGGAACAAATGAGAACAGAAGTAATTGAGATCTATCAGTCTGGTAAAGGTTATAAAGCCATTTCTGAAGCTTTGGGACTTCAGCGAACCACAGTGAGAGCCATTATCCACAAATGGCAAAAACGGAACAGTGGTGAACCTTCCCAGGAGTGGCCGGCCGACCAAAATTACCCCAAGAGCGTAGAGATGACTCATCCGAGAGGTCACAAAGACCCCAGGACAACGTCTAAAGAACTGCAGGCCTCACTTGCCTCAATTAAGGTCAGTGTTCACGACTCCACCATAAGAAAGAGACTGGGCAAAACGGCCTGCATGGCAGATTTCAAGGCGCAAACCACTGTTAAGCAAAAGAACATTAGGGCTCGTCTCAATTTTCCTAAGAAACATCTCAATGATTGCCAAGACTTTTGGGAAAATACCTTGTGGACTGATAAGACAAAAGTTGAACTTTTTGGAAGGCAAATGTCCTGTTACATCTGGCGTAAAAGGAACACAGCATTTCAGAAAAAGAACATCATACCAACAGTAAAATATGGTGGTGGTAGTGTGATGGTCTAGGGTTGTTTTGCTGCTTCAGGACCTGGAAGGCTTGCTGTGATAGATGGAACCATGAATTATACTCTCTACCAAAAAATCCTGAAGGAGAATGTCCGGCCATCTGTTCGTCAACTCAAGCTGAAGCGATCTTGGGTGCTGCAACAGGACAATGACCCAAAACACACCAGCAAATCCACCTCTAAATGGCTGAAGAAAAACAAAATGAAGACTTTGGAGTGGCCTAGTCAAAGTCCTGACCTGAATCCAATTGAGATGCTATGGCATGACCTTAAAAAGGCGGTTCATGCTAGAAAACCCTCAAATAAAGCTGAATTACAACAATTCTGCAAAGATGAGTGGGCCAAAATTCCTCCAGAGCGCTGTAAAAGACTCATTGCAAGTTATCGCAAGCGCTTGATTGCAGTTATTGCTGCTAAGGGTGGCCCAACCAGTTATTAGGTTCAAGGGGCAATTACTTTTTCACACAGGGCCATGTAGGTTTGGATTTTTTTCCCCCTAAATAATAAAACCATCATTTAAAACTGCATTTTGTGTTTACTTGTGTTATATTTGACTAATGGTTAAATGTGTTGGATGATCAGAAACATTTTGTGTGACAAACATGCAAAAGAATAAGAAATCAGGAAGGGGGCAAATAGTTTTTCACACCACTGTATATACAGGTATATAGTTGATCAGGAGACTGACAACTGAGATACAGTTATAGGGATGCTCCAATCAGGTTTTTTAAAGTTGATACCTATCATTGATTTTAATTTTATTAGATTGGGTGAATCCGATTGTAATTTTCACATTAAGCTCTTGCATAACCAAATGCATAGAAACCTTAAGTACTATATTAAAGAGTAGGGCTGCAACAAATGATTATTTTGGTAGTCGACTAATCGTTCCATTTTTTTTTTCGATTTGTCATGATTATTTCATGCCTGACTATTTTGATGCCTGCGAATGCCTGTCTTGAAGTCCAAAATTTTAAATAAAGCTTCAATTCAAATAAAATAAAACAATGTACAGTTTATAGAAGATTCAGTTCATGTAGTCCTGATTGCAGTGCAGAAACGTGAGCATTTCGACGTGCTCTGGAGTGAGGCTGGCTCTCTTCTTTGAGACAATGTTCCCAGCTGCTGAGAAGAGACGCTCAGAGTGAGTAGAGGTAGCAGGAATACATAAGAATGATTTTGTAGACAAATAAAGATGTTTTAATCATCACACTCTGAAAGAAAAGTGTTGTAGTTTATCACATCATGTACTATATTATGCCAGAATAATAAAATAACAGACTAAAATATGTAACAAGGTAATTACTGCCAGCACACTGGAGCCGAGTATATTTGGAAAAGTACATTTGTTGAACTCCGCAACCAGCTAGAGTCTGTTTCCAGTGCAATTTGCAAGCACGCTGAGTATGTGCGGCGACATATATTCGGCGACGTAAATTCATTGAACTCCGCAACCGGTTAAACTTGTTTCTCAGTGCAATTTGCCAGCATGCCGGAGCTGATCAGTCAGTGCCGTATATTCGTTCAACGAATTTCGTTGAGCAGCCAGCTCACGACCACTGCCGGCCCTGGCAGAATTGCAGCACCACTGTCTCTGGGATTCAGCCGCTACACTAGACGAGCCTGAAATCATGTGTTTAGCCCTGTGTGTTTGCATGCAGCGAGTTCAAGCTCTGTTGGCTCGGTGATATACTTAATTTCATCAATGACTTCAGTTTCATATTGAACATACAGTAATAGATTGTTGAAGTAGTTTTTTTTTTTTTTTATAGTTTATACAGTTCATTTGCAGTGCGTAAAATGATCAGTGTTGCAGTAATTGTGATGCTTTTTGCATGAAAAAATATGTGTACCGTTAAAATTTCACATTTTCTTTGTGAATTGTAATGTTTACTTAAAAATTGCAGCTAAAAAGTATTTGGCGTCCAGGGGTGCATTAACCCTCAAGTATGTATCGGTTTAAGGGTTAACTATCATTGTCGAAATCTTGATATACGCATTATAGTACAAACATCAACGTTAACACGTGACACTAACTTTACTCGCTAAAACCTCTCGAGAGACATCACAGCTCCAAGATGCTTGCGTTGGTAGGACTGTGTGCGTCTTGACCAATAAGCAACAAACGATACTGCCCCCAGACGTTCATGTAGTGCATTGCAGTTACAAAATCCAATGTGATTCTTTGTGACTGGAGCCTCTATTGAAGGTTCTGTTTATGACACGTTGATGATTTTTGATATATATATATATATATATATATATATATATATATATATATGTTTCTTTGTGAACAAGACCCCGAGATACTTGAACTCCTCCACTTGGGGCAGGATCTCTCTCCCAACCCTGAGAGGGCACTCCACCCTTTTCCGACTGAGGACCATGCTCTTGGATTTGGAGGTGCTGATTCTCATCCCAGCCGCTTCACACTCAGCTGCGAACCGATCCAGAGAGCTGAAGATCACGGCCTGATGAAGCAAACAGGACAACATCATCTGCAAAAGCAGTGACCCAATCCTGAGTCCACCAAACCGGACCCCTTCAACACCCTGGCTGCGCCTAGAAATTCTGTCCATAAAGTTATGAACAGAATCGGTGACAAAGGGCAGCCCTGGCGGAGTCCAACTCTCACTGGAAACGGGCTCGACTTACTGCGGCAATGCGGACCAAGCTCTGACACGGTTGTACAGAGACCGAACAGCTCTTATCAGGGGTCCGGTACCCCATACTCCCGAGCACCCCCACAGGATTCCCGAGGGACACGGTCGAATGCCTTTTCCAAGTCCACAAAACACATGTAGACCGGTCGGGCAAACTCCCATGCACCCTCAGGACTCTGCTAAGGGTGAAGAGCTGGTCCACTGTTCAGCGACCAGGGCCGAAAACCACACTGTTCCTCCTGAATCCGAGGTTGACTATCCGGCGGACCCTCCTCTCCAGAACCCCGAATAGACTTTTCCAGGGAGGCTGAGGAGTGTGATCCCTCTAGAGTTGGAACACACCCTCCGGTCCCCCTTTTTAAAGAGGGGACCACCACCCGTCTGCCAATCCAGAGGCACTGTCCCGATGTCCATGCGATGTTGCAGAGACGTGTCAACCAAGACAGTCCTACAACATCCAGAGCCTTAAGGAACTCGGTATCTCATCCACCCGGGGCCCTGCCACCAAGGAGTTTTTGACCACCTCGGTGACTTCAGTCCCAGAGATGGGAGAGCCCACCTCAGAGTCCCCAGGCTCTGCTTCCTCGTGGAAGGCATGTTAGTGGGATTGAGGAGGTCTTGAAGTACTCCTCCCACCGACCCTAGCGTCAGTGAGGTCAGCAGCGCACCATCCCACCATATACGGTGTTGACACTGCACTGCTTCCCCTCCTGAGGCGGTGGACCAGAATCTCCTCAAGCCGTCCGAAAGTCGTTCTCCATGGCCTCTCCAAACTCCTCCCATGCCCGAGTTTTGCCTCAGCAACAACGAAGCAGCGTTCGCTTGGCCTGCGGTACCTATCAGCTGCCTCCAGAGACCCACAGGACAAAAAGTCCTATAGGACTCCTTCTTCAGCTTGACGGCATCCCTCACGCGGTGTCCACCAGCGGGTTGGGGATTGCCGCCACGACAGGCACCGACCACCTTGCGGCCACAGCTCCGGTCAGCCGCCTCAACAATAGAGGCACGGAACATGGCCCATTGGACTCAATGTCCCCACCTCCCTCGGGGCGTGGTTGAAGTTCTGCGGAGGTGGGAGTTGAAGCTACTTCTGACAGGGGACTCTGCCAGCCGTTCCCAGCAGACCCTCACAACACGTTTGGGCCTACCAGGTCTGACCGGCATCTTCCCCCACCATCGAAGCCAACTCACCACCAGGTGGTGATCAGTTGACAGCTCCGCCCCTCTCTTCACCCGAGTGTCCAAGACATATGGCGCAAGTCCGGCGACACACCACAAAGTCGATCATCGACCTGAGGCCTAGGGTGTCCTGGTGCCAAGTGCACATATGAACACCCTTATGCTTGAACATGGTGTTCGTTATGGACAATCCATGGCGAGCACAGAAGTCCAATAACAAAACACGCTCGGGTTCAGATCGGGGCCATTCCTCCCAATCACGCCCTTCCAGGTCTCACTGTCATTGCCCGTGAGCATTGAAGTCTCCCAGCAAAACGAGGGAATCCCAGAAGGTATGCCCTCTAGCAACCCCTCAGAGACTCCAAAAGGGTGGATACTCCAAACTGCTGTTAGCATACGCACAAACAACAGTCAGGACCCTTCCCCACCCGAAGGCGGAGGGAGGCCACCCTCGTCCACGGGGTAAACCCCAATGCACAGGCTCCAGTGGGGGCAATAAGTATGCCCACACCTGCTCGCGCCTCTCACGGGGCAACTCCAGAGTGGTAGAGAGTCCAGCCCCTCTCAAGGAGGTTCCAGAGCTGTGCGTCGAGGTGAGTCCGACTATATCTAGCGGAACCTCTGACCTCGCGCACTAGCTCAGGCTCCTTCCCCTTCAGAGAGGTGACATTCCACGTCCCAAGAGCCAGTTTCTGTAGCCGAGGATCAGACCGCCAAGGTCCCCGTCTTCGGCCACCACCCAACTCGCACTGCACCCAACCTCCTTGGTCCCTCCCATAGGTGGTGAGCCCATGGGGAGGAGGACCCACATTACCTCTTCGGGCTGTGCCCGGCCGAGCCCCATGGGTGCAGGCCCGGCCACCAGGCTCGCCATCGAGCCCCACCTCCAGGCCTGGCTCCAGAGGGGGCCCGGTGACCAGCGTCGGGCAAGGGAAAGCGTCGTCCAAGGTTTTATTCTTCATCAGAGGTTTATTGAACGCTCTTTGTCTCATCCCTCACCTAGGACCAGTTTGCCTTGGGTGGCCCTACCAGGGGCATAAAGCCCCGGACAACATAGCTCCTAGGATCATTGGGACACGCAAACCCCTCCACCACGATAAGGTGACGGTTCAAGGGGGCGGAGTAGTGATGCGGGCTCTGCATCGGTCTGTCGTGGTGAAAAAGGACCTGAGCCGTAAGGCAAAGCTCTCAATTTACCAGTCGATCTACGCTCCTACCCTCACCTATGGTCATGAGCTATGGGTAGTGACCGAAAAGAACGAGATCGCGAATACAAGCGGCTGAAATGAGTTTCCTCCTTGGGGTGTCTGGGCTTTCCCTTAAAGATAGGGTGAGAAGCTCAGTCATCCGGGAGGGGCTCAGAGTAGAGCCGCTGCTCCTCCGCATCGAGAGGAGTCAGATGAGGTGGCTCGGGCATCTGATCAGGATGCCTCCTGGACGCCTCCCTGGTGAGATGTTCGGGCACATCCAACGGGAGGAGGCCCGGGGAAGACCAGGACACGCTGGAGGGACTATGTCTCCCGGCTGGCCTGGGAAGCATGGGATTCTCCGGAAGAGCTGGAAGAAGTGGCCGGGGAGGGAAATCTGGGCCTCTCTGCTTAAGCTGCTGCCCCCGCGACCCGACCTCGGATAAGCGGAAGAGGATGGATGGATGTTTGTGTGTGTGTGTGTATGTGTATATATATATATACACACACACATATATTACAAAAAATCGTCAACGCGGTAGTTGATCACCTGTCACTCTTACAAATTGTTTAAATCCTAAGATTTAACATAAAAGGGTGGGGTAAGACCATTGAAGGCTTTTTAAAAAAAAAAAAAAAACAAAATAAAAACATAGGTTTGAAGTCAATGCAACATCTGGTGAGTGGAGAGAAGCTAATATGTAGGAGATATTAATTATACATGATTAACAATCAATATTTTGGTCTTGTCGGTTTTGGGAGATGGATGTATGTAGTGGAACTCTGTTAGAGGTGTTATTTTTATTTAATTATTTTTTTCATCCTGAGGTAACCTGTATTTACACAACCCGAGGAGATTCAATTACAGTATTTGAAAGCATATATAAACATGAACATCAGAAAAAAGGCTAAAAAAAAAAAATGGAAAAGAATAGATGAAGAACATGCCAGGTGTCCAAATGAGACACTTCATAGGAAAAAGACAGGCTCTGCATTCAAAACTCAACCTCTTGACAACTAAAGAAACAGAACAAATCATTTTTAAATCAAGACATCATTACTATGAACATGGAGAGAAAGCTAATAAAATCTTAGCTTAACAAATCCACAAGCAGGAAGTTTGCAATGCAATCCCACCAATTACCAACAGAGATAAAATCATTGACCATAAAAATATAATGCACGCATTTAGAGACTACTAAAGAAATTTAGAGAAGTCCATATATTCTACTCCGTTTAAAGAAGACAAGACACAGTCTAATACGTTTTTGGATGCATAACAGATACCACAACTACTCTCAGTGCAGAGGAATTGGATAAACCTCTGGCACTATCAGAATTACTAGATGCTATAAACTCACTTCAGACAGGGAAAGCAGCATACCCTGATGGCTTCCCTGCTGAATTTTATATTCTCAATTAAGTTATCTTCTGTCTTATTAGCAACATTTACAGAAGCTAGAGACAATAAAATTCTACTTCAAACTTTTTGCCAAGCATTAATTACCGTCTTTCTTAAGCAAAATATGGACTTATTACAATGTGCATCATACAGACCAATCTTACTTCTGAATAATGATTTTAAGATGCTCCCCAAAGTCCTAGCTAGAAGGATTGAGAAAGTGCTTCCTTTGGTAATATCACAAGAACAAACCCACAAACTGGATTTATTAAAGGCAGACGCTTCTTTGGTGCCTGTTTAATGTAATATATTCACCCACAAAGTCTAACACCCCGGAGATGATATTATCATTGGATGCCGAAAAAGCATTTTCTAAAAAAGCTACCCTTTCACTACTTTGGAGAAATTTGTGTTTGGCCCGAACATTTGTGCATGGATCAGACTACTGTATACCAGTCCAGAAGCTTCAGTTTGTATTAGCATCATTATTTCAGACTACTTCAAACTAGAACATGGTACTAGACAAGAATGCCCCATGTTGCCACTGCATTTTGCAATCTCCATTGACCCACTGGCAGTTTACTGTCGAAATGCTTATCAGATAAAAGGGGATTATCAGAGAAGGACTTGAACAGAAAATTTCTCTATATGCAGATGACATGGTACAAAAATACTGTACCTGCAGTCCTAACAGCATTAACAGAATTTCCAAAGATTTCCGGTGTCCAAATTAACTTGAAGAAAAGTGTGCTCTTTCCAGTGAACTCTCAAGCACACAATATTTGATTGGACACCTATCATTTTATCATCACAGATCAGTTTAAATACCTAGGAGTAAACATCACAAGTAAACATAACGCTCATTATCAGCAAAATTTTGCTTTGTGTATAGGAAACAAAATTAAGCAAGACTTGCATAGATCATCTATCCTCCATCTCACTTTAGCAGGAAGAATTAACACTGTCAAAATGAATATCTTTCCTAAGCTGCTTTTCCCATTTCAAAACATTCCAATATACATCAATAAAGCATTTTTTAAGAAGTTAGATTCAATCATAACCTCATTTATTTGGAATTCAGTACATCCATGTATCCAAATGTCGACCCTACAAAGACCTAAAGCAGAAGGTGGAATGGCTCTACCTAACTTTCAATTTAATTACTGGGCAGCAAATATACAAACTATAAAAATCAGGACATTGACACAAATAAATGAACATACACATGCTTTGTCCACAATAGAAAATAAATCCTGCAGTACTTCTTTATATTCCTTGCTTTGTACCCCTATAAGTACAAGTTATCGTCAATATGCTAACAACCTAGTTGCGCTTCATTCACTCAGAATATGGAACCAATGTAGAAAGTACTTCAAGATAAAGACGATTTTATCTGTGGCACCACTGCACGATAACCACCTTTTTCTACCCTCTCAAACATACTCAGTTTTTAATGTCTGGAAAACATTCAGAATTAAGTTGTTTAGAGATCTGTACATAGACAACCTCTTCACATCCTGCAAACAATTAAACTCCAAATTTAACTTTCCAGCAACTCATTTCTTTAACTACCTTCAAATCAGAAACTTTGTTAAACAAAACCTGCCCAATTTTCCTCACCTCCCACTGATCTCTGTTCTGATAAAATATTGATATATACAAACCTTTTAAAGTCCCTCCTTTTCAAAATTCCCAGACTACAGTGGGAAAAGGATCTGTTACTCAACATTTCAGAAAAGGAATGGAAGGCAGCCATGCACTGAATTCACTCTAGCTCCATATGCGCAAAGTATTCAATTATTCAACTTAAAATCATATATCAAGCGCATATGTCTCATTTGAAATTGTCCAAAATGTTTCCAGAGCAAGGTCCATCCTGCAAAGATTGCAATCAAGTTCCAGCCTCACTGGGCCATATGTGTTAGACGTGCACCAAATTAACATCGTTTTGGACCAAAAATCTTGAAATGCCTTTCAAACAGCCTTGGAGTCACAATCCCTTCTAATCCACTAACAGCTGTGTTTGATGTACTTCCAGATGGGCTTAAATTGGAGAAGGAGAAACAAACTGTAAATAACTTTACTTTACTATTGGCATGCAGACTATCTTGATCAACTGGAAGAATCCTAATTCACCTCTTTTTAGTCAGTGGATAACTGATGTTATAGATTAACTGAAATTGGGAAAAAATAAAATTCTCACTTAGAGGATCTGTACAAAACTTCTTCAAAACCTAGCAGGATCTAATGAATAACATTTTAGAATAAACATTTAAATTGAGAAAGTGGATTCTATTCTCTTTTTTTATTCTATTTATTTATTTATGTATTTATTTTTCCTAATATTAAAGTTTTATTTTGTTGGTGTAAAATCAATCTAGCTTCTGTGTTTTGAACTAGCTGAAGGCATTACATTGCAGATTTGGGCAGTCCCACATACAAGTAATTACAATAATCTAGCCAAGATGTGATAAACAACTGTTTCCAAGTCCTGTGACAGAAAAGATTTTAGTTTTGAAATTTGCCTTGGTTTGTAAAAATAGGACTATACTACCAAAGAAATTTGTTTGTCAAAACTTAGTGACAACTCAATGATGATACCCAGGTTCCTGACATCATTATGAATCGTTGCTGCAAGGAGCCTCACTGAGTGCTAATTTCAACTGTGGATGTGGTAGAACCAAAAATAATGTTTTTTAATGTTTTATTTTCGTTTAGTTGTAACAATTTTTGGTCCTCCCTGCGTGGAGTTTGCATGTTCTCCCCGTGTCTGCGTGGGTTTCCTCCGGGCGCTCCGGTTTCCTCCCATAGTCCAAAGACATGCCGGTTACGTGGATTGGCGATTCTGAATTGGCCCTAGTGTGTGCTTGGTGTGTTTGTGTGTGTCCTGCAGTGGGTTGGCACCCTGCCCAGGATTGGTTCCTGCCTTGTGCCCTGTGTTGGCTGGGATTGGCTCCAGCAGACCCCCGTGACCCTGTGTTTGGATTCAGCGGGTTGGAAAATGGCTGACTGGCTGTAACAATTTTTGCACCATCCAATATTTAATATCCTCAGTGCACTCCATCAGCTTTTTTACCAATGAAATGATGCCAGGTCTAACTTTGAGGTGTACCTGAGTATTATTGGCAAAACAATGGTAAGTGACTTCGTGTTTTAGAAAGATAGGCCTCATGGGGAACAGATATATGGAAAATAAAAAACTTAAGGCCAAGGTTAATGTTTCAGCTTCTTCCAAAGTTATGAGACATCTAACTTTAGCTATATTCCTTAAGTGAAATAATGCAGTTCCTACTAACCTGATTAATATGTGATTTATAATTTAGGTCAGAGTCAATAGTTACCTCCGACTTGATTTCTAAACCTAAGGGATCAAGTTTATTTCTACTGTAATACCCTCACTATATCCATTTTTGCTAATCACTAAGATTTCTGTTTTCTCCTTATTTGGAAAGTTAATGCTAATCCATTCGGAAATACAAGTAACACACATGATCAGAGCGCCAAAAGCCTCAGGGTCATCAGGCGCTATCAATAAATACAGCTGTGTGTCATCTGCATAGCTATCAGTTTAGTTTTTTTCCATTAACGCTCAGCTCTCCAACATGTTCAAGAGTAGGCTGCTTCAGCTGAGGTTGAAAAATTGCATGTTTAAAGTTGTCTGGCATTATAACAGATTTTACAAAGTTGTTAATAATAGCCAAACCAATTGAACTAATGACTCTGAAAGTATCTTTAAACAGGCATGACGGTAAAATATCTAGAGGATATTTGGAAGCTTTCTTATACAGTACTATGTTGGCAAACTGAGAAGAAGAAACGGTTTGAAAGCAAAAAGTAAAACGGCTCTGCACTGGCTTTAAAGGGGATGGGTATCAACACACATTGATCAGCACCTGTAAGAATAATGGTGGATCAAATGGCTTGGATTTTATTTCTAAAAAATTGAGAAGAATCTCACAGGTCTCGGGTGTACTCTCAGGGAAGCCGCTGCCAGGTGGATTTAAGAGAGTCTTCATGGTGCTAAACAGCACCCTAGGTCTAGAGGCATCATTTACATTTAAACAAGGTAAAAAAAATAGATTTTCCTGCTCTCACAACCTGTTGGTAAGACTTCCAGTGAGTTCTGAGAATTACATAAGAAACCTGAAGTTTGTCCTTTTTCCACCTACACTTGGCATGTCTGAATTCCTGTCTGAGATCACGAGTGGTGTCATTCAGCCAGGACTGAACACTGGCTTTACTCTTGGCTGTCCGTATCTTTAAAGGTGAGACCAGATCCAGAGTATCCTTGCAAGCGAGATCTAAAAGCTTAACCATATCATGAGTATCTGAACAAAGAGAAAGGGCTTCTAACACCAAGGGTAAGTGGAAGTTGGAGAAGATATCACAAAACTGCAGTGATGCATCAGTATTTAGATTTAGTGAGTAGCACTGTGGTTTACTGAAGTTGATGGGCAGACACAAAAACTTAATTTCAAAAGCAACTGCAAAGTGATCAGAAATGCCGTCATCAGAAATCTCCTGTTTATTTACAGAGAGGCCAAGTGTTAGAGAATTAAGCCCAACATATAACCTACCTGTGTGGGACCTGAAACCACCTGAGATAAATTAAGAGTCCATAAGACCTAGGAATTTTTTAACCAGGGGTTTTGTCGGACAACAAACATGAATGTACAAATCTCATAGAATCAGCAGTCTATCAGCGCATGACACCATGAAAGATAAGCACTCAAGAAATCCTTATTATAACCATGAGATCTGTAAACAAGTCCAAACACAACGCAATTGGTAGGCTCAATTTTAAACAACTGAGCCTCAAAATTGGAAAAATTGTCCACAGACATAAGACTGCATTTAAAGCGATTATGAAAAACAGTAGTAAGTCCACCACCCCAACCAGCAGTTCTAAGTGAGCTAAAAAAATTACAATCAGGAGGTAAAAGGTCATGGAGAGAAAATGAAAACACTAGCACTTAACCAAGTCCCTAATATAAATAGAAAGTCCAAGTTCTGGGATGTAAAAAAGTAATATAAAATAAAAGATTTATTGGCTATGGACTGAACATTCATTAAAGCCATCTTCAGGAAGCCTTTTTGATTGTATCTCACGGTCTGTTTGATTGGTCTTAAGCATATGTGAGTATTCCAGTGAACATAGGTTCTCAAAGTTGACTCCTCAGGCTGATGTAACTTGTCAACACCATTACAATATTGGAATTTATTTCATGATCAGGGAATTGAGGTATCTTAATCCTTTTAAAAATACATACAGTACATATATACTTTATGTTAAAAAAATAAATATATATTGACCAGTTTAGCTTTTTTTTTTTTTTTTGACTGGAAAATTTGTGTATAGATGGGGTGAGATATTTTAAGGTGAGTACAATTTGGCATGGCCAACTACAGATTTAACTCTTGGTGTGTGTTACTTGCTACCCCTCTGAACGTGACCATGGCTGTTACAGAGTTCTTTATTTATTGGTTAATTGACACTGACACTCAGGCTCTCCTTACTTACGTTGTCAACAGATTTTCAAGGCTTAGTTGTCCGATTTCTAATAGGACAAAACTTGGCTTGGTAGTAACTCTTAATTTTCCATTTCTAACTACTCAGCAAATTTGATTTTTAGTAGTATTCTTTTTGCATTTAATGAGATAAGTGGATGAAATAGGATTTCCAGATATCTTCTTATATGTAATAAACTGTAAAGTGGAATGAATAATTAAATGTCTACTGTTACATAACATAATTCATTTTCCCCATATTTTCTTATATCCACAAAACATTGTTTGTGATCTGTATTATGTATTCATTTCCTTGTTCTTATTTCCATATGTTTAAGATCTGTTTACATGCATATAATATAAAATCTTAAAAAAAAATATATATGTATATATTATATATGTACATATATATATATAATACACACACATTATATATTCTTTTCAGGAGGCGTTTAGTAGAGGCTCATTATGAAGAACTGGATGAGATGGAGAGCTTGAATCAGAAGGAAAAGGCTTTATTGCTTAGCCTGCCAGAAAAGGTAAGAGTTTACTGTTCTGCAATTTTGCAAAATTTAATTTACAAAATTAAAAAGTAGAAGTAGAATATATCCATCTTATTGTTTATTACACCCATCACAAGAGAGGTCATGTAAAATATAATTCTTAACAGCCTTTTATGGCAAGTATGTACAGTCTGTTATTTGAGTTTAAGGCCCTTGTATTCAGAACTCATGAAGATCACATTATTTTGCAATAGCTAAACTGGTCAAAAATTTGTGAACTCCTATTGTGATTTTTTTAAATATTAAAATTTAACTATGAAACAGGAACTTTCTTCCTAAGCAGGAGACTGCCCTAGACCAGGGATGGCGAACTCCAGGCCTCGAGTGATGCAGTGGCTGCAGGTTTTCATTCTTACCATCTTCTTAATTAGTGACCAGTTATTGCAGCTGATTACTTCTTTTAATTAACTTGACTCAGGCCCCATAGTTGTTTCTTTATCTTTAATTAGCAGCCAAACAATAATGAGACACAAAACTAGCCACCACATGACCAGCTCCCCTGTGCCCATTACATAATATCTGAAATTAAAGAGAGATGATGGTCTTGGTAAGGTTGAACTCTCAGGTCACCAAAACATTTTGACGGTGCTCTTAGAAAGAACAGAAAAACAACAGTTTTCAAAATGTGTGCTGTGGCAGAATGAGAGCAACAACAAGCCATAGAATTAAATAATGGGTTTAATTAACAGCAAGAACTGGCTTCTCATTTAAGAAAGTGATTGGAGTGAAATTAGTTGGAGTTTGAAGCCCCAGTTTAGCGGGTCATCTGTTAGCTCGTTTCACATCTCATTTCAGCTTGGCTGTCGTTTAATGAAGAAAGGAATCAAATCAGAGGGCTGAACTCTTCTAACAGGGCTATTAAAGTGATGGGGAAAAAGTTAATTAGCAGTGAAAAACTGGTCACTGATTAGGAAAAGGGTTAGAATGAAAACCTGTAGCCTCTGCGGCACTCCAGGCCTGGAGTTCGCCACCCCTGCCCTAGACCAAAATAATTTGAGCATTAAATTATCTCCATGGGGGTGAGTGTGTCCTACATTGATGCTATAGGCTTATCGAGATGGTAAAAATAACAAACAAGCAAATCAGTTTCAAAATAAGCAAAATGATGTAACCCTATTAAAACACATTTTTATTGATTGAATGTTTTTGAACGTTCGATCAACCATACAAACTCTTTTAATATATTATAGTCTGAAACATCATAGGTGATTCTAAACTTTATGCTCAGGTTTTAAGGACTTGTTTGAAATTATGTAATGGATTTCTGTACTGGATAAAGTATTGCAAAATGAAACTTAATAATAAATTGTGTGCTGTTCTTTATGAAACATTTGAACATTAGAAAAGCATTTCACAAAGACAGGTCATTTATCCCAACAAAGCTCACCAATCCTATCCTCCAAAACAACTTTGTCGACTTTTAAATGTCCATAGAGTCCTACTGTCCACCAGATTACTTGTTAACTTAGTCAATTTGTCTATAATTTTCTATGTGAAGAAAATCTTAACAATTTACCCTTAATACATTTCCAACTTTGCTCCCATGTTCTTCTTGAACTCAAGTAACTATCTTGGTCCACTGTATTAATTCCTTTCATAATTTTAAACACTTCAGTCATGTCAGCTCTTAAACTCTGTTGGCTAAACTGAAAAGATTAATCACTTTCAGTCTTTCATCATAATTCATAGCCTATAATCTAGGAATTGGCATAGTTGTTTTTCTCTGGACGTTTTCTGGAGCTGCTATGTCTTTTTTTTTTTAATCCCCGAGACCAAAACTGCATGCAGTACTCCAGGTGAGGCCTTACTAGTGCATTATAAAGCTTAACAATAACCACCATTAACTTGTTCTGCTTGCATCTTGCTGTGTACCCTAATATTGTGTTAGCTTTCTTTAATGGCTTCTGGACACTTGCTGGAGGTTAATAGTTATGAGTCCACTATGACTTCTATGTGTTTTGATAAGGGGTACTTTACAGTTTCAGACCTCTCATTGTGTATTCAAATCTAATATTATTTCCTACCTTACATTTACTTACATTAAATTTTGTATGTCTCAAATCTGCCCAAGCCTGTATGATAGCCAAGTCCCGTTCCTCACACTGTAACCCTCTGCCTCCTGTGTTTAGGCAAGATTTGCACCCATTTACACAATACACCATGCCCTGCCTCTCCTATGGAACTTTATCAAATGCTTCCTGAAAATCAAGATAAATAATATTGTGTGCACAAATCTGATTATATCCTTTTGTTGCTTTCTCACAGAATTTCAACATATCAGTAAAACACGACTGCCCCCGTTCAAGCTCATGTTAATTTTTACCTAAAACTCATTTTGTGGCAATGTGCTGCTTAATCTTTTCCTTAGTAATTCCTTCCTTTAATTTACCTGTGATGCATGTTAAGCATACTGATCTATAGTTACTTGGCTCTGCCCAATGACACTTTTTATATAATGCAATAATGTTTATTTGCTATTTTCCAGTCCTTAAGAATTTCCCCAGTGTGCAGTGACTTTGTAAAAAAACGTGTCAAGGGTTTATACACTCAATAACCTCCTCGAACACTCGAGGATAAACTTTGTTTGGTTCTGGTGATTTGTTAGAATTTAACCTATGTAATCTAAGCAGTACTTCTCCCATTACAATTTTCAGATTACACTGTTCCTTTTTAGTACTGCAGGAAGGTCATCTGTAAACTTAAGAAAAATGGCAATTTTAGTGCATTTGCCATTTTACTATATATGTTTTAATTCCAGACTATTTATTTACTATTCTAGGTACACTTCACCTCATCCATGCCTATTGTTTTACTAATAAAACACTGAAACAATCTCCTTTATCATTTACCTTATCTGCAATATTTCTCTCCAGCTGCTTTTTAGTTTCTCTGTTATCCTTCTCAATAGTTACCTTCCTTCTCCCAAACGTTTTACTTGTAATTTAGCATTTAGCAAGTTCACTTAACCTTATTATCAACAACTTTGCAACAATACATTTTTTTTGTTTAATTCTGGGCAATTTGGTTCCTACTACAATTCATCCATCCATCCATCATCAAACCTGCTATATCCAAGCTACAGGGTCACGGGGGGTCTGCTGGAGCCAATTCCAGCCAACACAGGGTGCAAGGCAGCAAACAAACCCCAGACAGGGCGTCAGCCCACCGCAGGGCACACACACACACACACACCAGGCACACACTAGGGACAATTTAGGATCACCAATGCACCTAACCTGCATGTCTTTGGAATGTGGGAGGAAACCGGAGTACCTGGAGGAATCCCATGCAGACATGGGAAGAACATGCAAACTCCATGCAGGGAGGACCTGGGAAGCGAACCCAGGTTTCCTTACTGTGATGCAGCAGCGCTACCACTGTGCCACCGTGCCGCCCTTACTACAATTCACCTGCACACACATATATATATATATATATATATATGTATACATATATATATATATATATATATATATATGTATATATATGTATGTATGTATGTATGTATGTATGTATGTGTATATATATGTATATATGTATATATATGTATATATATATATATATATATGTGTGTGTATATATATATATATATATATATATATATATATATATATATATTGTCCCTGGCTGCATAAAGGGTTCTGAAATAAGCACTGATGTGCATGGGTTGAGTTCCAGACCTAACTGAACTAGTGGTGGAAAAGATGGCAGCTTTAAAGGGTGATAACGGAAGTGATCATCTGATGCCAGGATCAGAAGTGACATTATTCTTGGCGCCAGAACTGGAATGATGTTAAATCAGATTTTCCCATATTTGGCCTGCAGAGACAACAGAAAAAGGTTTAGCGCAACCTGTCACCCTCTGGCCTGGCAGATAATTACCTCCTCTTGGTCCACTCAGCTTCCTCCCAATCACATGTGTGACGTGTGATTTCTAGAGTGTGCTCCAGTTTCCTTCCAAAGACATGAAGGTTTGGGTATTTGGTGACACTAAAATGACGCTAGTGTATGTGTAAGCTTGTGTTCACCTTGCGATGTGCTGATGCCCCGTTCAAGGATTTTGTTTCTATCTCATGCCCGATACTTGCTGGAATGGGCACATTCCTGGATTGATGGATGTAATCATTAATCGTCCTTTTCAGAGATATTGTGGCAAGGTTCCCTCAGAATTTAATGGATGTTTCAGGCAATTCACAACGCAGCAAAGCCGAACATTTTCTGACCATGATGATATCTCACACTGCCACCTGGTGGAATCTTCTAGATTTACGTAAGGTACACCTGCAAGTATAAACAGTACACCGCTTGTGCAGCAGTAGCCTCCTCTGAAGCACGTGTCGTGTTGCGTAACGTATAAACCTGGCCTATATGCTGCAACTTGGATATTTTCTTGTATCCATGCCTGACTTGTGCTTTTCAATCACCATTTCACAAAGTTGCTTACATTTTTTTTTCTTCATTGTGTATGTTATGTCACATTACTGATTCGACCACAATTTGGACCTTCCAGATACAAGTGCATTTATACTAGAATCAATTGAAGCCCCTCGACTACAGATAGATGATATCCATTGAACTTATTATGTGGCTGTTAAAACATCCTAGCTGCACCAGTGATGAATTCAGGTGTGTTATATTAAGGACAGAAAACACTTACATAAACAACTGTGTTTTGTTAGTGCGTGGAACCTCTTGTCTCTCTGGCATGATAATCATCTTTCTTGTGTTTTCATAAATTCCGAATTTCAATGGCGGCATTCTCTGCGGTGCTCAGACCTGGGACTGGTCAGATCTCTGTAGATGGGTACACCTTTTATTAGTTTGGTCATTCTGATGGCTGTCATACACAGGGAGTAGCTGTTACTACGGTGGATCAGCTCCTTCCAATGGTGTCCAATGTCTCTCCTTTCAACTCTCTGGGTGCCTTATCTGTTGTCTCAGTGTATGCTCCGACCACGGTGAGTAATGTTTGGCAAGGGAAGAATTTTACTCATATCTGCACTCAGTGCTTGATGGGTGCCTGTGGGATGACACTCCTCTGGTCATGAGTGACTTCAGTGAGACCACTAGCACTGGAACAGTTATATTACCCATTGGTCTGGTGACCATGGTGAAAATGGCTCTATGTTCCTTGACTTTGCAAAAGGTCAGGGGCTGTGGATTGCTGAATCTTGGTTTCAGCGCCCTGAGCTGCATTGTTAGATTTTGTAATCCAGTACTGGTGGTGCAGTGAAGGAAACTGATCACGTCCTTGTGGGCAGATGCTGGAAGCTCCTACAGAACTGCAGGGTCTACAGAAGTTTCAAGTTTTTGAATTCTAACAACAGACTTGTTGTTGGTACTCTGAAGATCAAGCTTAGGTTCAGTAAGCTATCAGCTTCTAGGAGAATTGGGCTGTTTCTAATGAGTATGCATGCAGTTTGTGTGGAACTTGCAGACAGGTGCATCTGCCGATCCTAGTGTGTTGTGGGAGACTTTCCATTACAAGACCCTGAAGGTTGCTGAGGGTTGTGTTGGTGTGGCTGGTATTCCCAGAAGGAGGTATTACATCTTGTAGGGCACCCGGGATGTCATTGAGAGAAGTCACAGCGCATGGCCTGATGGCAACTCTGGTCTGCACCAGGAACTGAGAAGAAAGGCTCTGAGGGCAGATAAGGAGGTGTTTGTAAGAGGAATCTGTAAGTAAGTGACACAACATATATGGTCTACTGACCCACATCCTGCTTACAGAGGAATCAAAGCATTACGTACATTAAAATCTGTTCGTCAGAGTGGGTGGGTGAGCAATCCTTACGAATGATGCTGCAGTTGTGACTTGTTGGACTGACTACTTTGAACAGTTGTTTAAAGCTGATCCTCTGGCTTGGACGTTGGACATCTCTGGGTCCATGGATCTTGAGGCTGATCCTTCAATTAGCTGTGAATCGCCTAGTCTCACTGAGATTGCACAGGTGGTGAACCAGCTGAGGGTAGGAAAGGCTGCAATGGTATCCAGGGTGAACTTCTCCAGGCTGGTGGTAAGGCTCTCCTCCCGGCATTGCAAGCAATCTTTGCTTCCATTTGGGAGATGGATGTCAACCCAAATGACTGGTAAATGGCACTTGCCGTCTCCATCTGGAAAGAGAAGGGTGATGGCAGCAACTACAAGGGGATAGCACTGCTCTCAGTGCCTGGTAAGGTCCTTGCTTAATAAGAACAAAACATTTAAGAGATACATACTTTTTTTAGGTAGTTCTGTTTTACATATGCAGATTGAAGTTCTTGTTCACTAGTGTGCTTTGCTAGTTATTATGCAACTTCCCTATATTGAATAGTTGTCTGTGATTAATATTTTTGTACAGTAGAATGAATGCTTAGGTATTTCACATGTACTGTATATTTTATTAAGAAACTTAAAGCAGATTATAGAGGTTAATAGCTGGAGGAAAGAAACGTCAGATAGCAAGAACTTAGGGATTATCACCTTGCAAGGAAAAGTGTTGGTGCAGAGCATGGAAGAGGGGGTGCAGATAAAGATCATCTACCTGCCAGTAGAAGGTGCATCTCTTCTGCTTAAATCCATTGTCCTCAGTGTTTGGCCACTGATGTGTCTTAATTAAGGGTTCTAGCTTGAATTGGCTTATGGAGTTGATGAAAGTCAATGAGTACAGATGGTGTTGCCTCTGTTCCCAAGTATGCTGCAAGGCAAAGCTGGTGACATAAATATGTTGGTACAGGTCAAGGAAAATGAGACTGCATGGTGTCAAACAGAAGCAGTGTTGGAGGTGTCAAGGACAGAAACAGTGTTTTAGGTCTTAGGATGGCCATTACCCCTAACCGCCAGTTGAATGCAACAAATATACAAATGTGTATGTCTACCTCTGACAACAGTGTTTCTTACAATAAACTAAGATCATGGAATGCATCTCCTTCATGAACTGAGGAGAATTCAGTGCTACTTTGCGACCAAAGTGGGTTCTGTTCAGGCAAAGATTTTTAAAGGTTAGTTTACCTGACACAATTATTATTGGCCTTCTTACACAATAATAGTTAAACATCAGAAAACAATACTTTGGATTCTTGTTTCATATCTATCTGTCGCTGAAGCTGCTCCTCTGTCTGGAGGTTATCCTGTTCAGTAGATGCAGTGGATTTTCCATTATTGACGGGAGCCTGCTTAGTGCTCGTCGCTCTGCCACGGATGTCAAACTGTCCAGCTCCATGTCTACATTAGAGGCTGCCTTCCTCACCAGTTTGTTCAGGCGTGAGGCATCCCTCTTCTTTATGCTGCTTCCCCAGCACACCACCACGTAGAAGAGGGCGCTCGCCACAACCGTCTGATAGAACATCTGCAGCATCTTATTGCAGATGTTGAAGGACGCCAGCCTTCTAAGGAAATATAGTCGGCTCTGTCCTTTCTTACACAGAGCATCAGTATTGGAAATCCAGTCCAATTTATCTTCCAGCTGCACTCCCAGGTATTTATAGGTCTGCACCCTCTGCACACAATCACTTCTGATGATCACAGGGTCCATGAGGGGCCTGTGTCTCCTAAAATCCACCACCTGGTTTTGCTGTAGTTTAGTTGTAGGTGGTTTGAGTCGCACCATTTAACAAATTCCTTAATTAGTTTCCAATACTCCTCCTCCTGCCCACTCCTGATGCAGCCGATGATAGCAGTGTTGTCTGCAAACTTTTGCACGTGGCAGGACTCCGAGTTATAATGGAAGTCCGATGTATATAGGCTGAACAGGACCGGAGAAAGTACAGTCCCCGGCGCTCCTGTGTTGCTGACCACAATGTCAGACCTGCAGTTCCTGAGACGCACATACTGAGGTCTTTCTTTAAGATAGTCCACAATCCATGCTACCAGGTATAAATCTACAACAACATTTATTTATATAGCACATTTTCATACAAAAAAATGTAGCTCAAAGTGCTTTACAAAATGAAGAATAGAAAAATAAAAGACACAGTAAGAAAACAAAATAAGTCAACATTAATTAACATGGAATAAGTAAGGTCTGATGGCCAGGGTGGACAGAAAAAGCAAAAAAAAGACTCCAGACGGCTGGAGAAAAAAAAAATAAAATCTGCAGGGATTCCAGACCATGAGACCGCCCAGTCCCCCTCCCATCTCTGTCAGCTTGTCCCTAAGGAGCAGAGGTTGGATGGTGCTGAAGGTGCTAGAGAAGTCCAGAAACATAATTCTTACAGCACCACTGTCTCTGTCCAAGTGGGAGAGGGATTGGTGTAGCATATAGATGATGGCATCCTCCATTCCCACCTTCTCCTGGTATGCAAACTGCAGAGTGTCGAGGGCGCGGTGGACCTGTGGCCTCAGGTGGTGAAGCAGCAGCCGCTCCATGGTCTTCATCACATGTGATGTCAGAGCACCATTTATCTCTATGTGTGCTTATGTCTGTGGTATGGTTTTGATCAGTTCACCTCAAATGTAGCAGCAGCGCTATGGGTTAAATGACTGCATATCCCAGCTGCTAAACAAGGGCTGTTGGGAAGAAGGTGGGCTCTTTAAATGGAGGAACGTGTAAGTCGAGGGGACTTCTTTTTGTTTTCTATTCTGTTGCCGTTCTTACTGTGTTTCATTGTGGACTACTGTTCCTGTTTGGATATATGGTCTGTCTCGTGCCCATCTGTTTGTGTGAGGTGTGAGTTGTGAATTGGAAACCTCTTCAGCGAAGGGAGCACTCCCCAATCCCCTCTTCCCACCATGCTACAGGAAACCTATAGGACAAACTTTAC